>NW_026970247.1:0-356920 GCF_028390025.1 Pseudophryne corroboree
CAGGGATGTGCTGCTGTCAGTGAAGCAGGGATGTGCTGCTGTCAGCGAGGCAGTGATCTGCTGCCCACTATCTCCCTATCACCCCTGCCTGAGTCACACACTTTCCCTGTCACCCCTGCCCCAGTTACCCACTATCTCCCAGTCACCGCTGCCTCAGTTAACCACTATACCTGCGACCCCTGCCTCAGTCACCTACTATACCAGTCACCCCTGCTTTAGTCACCCACTATCTCTGTCACCCCTGCCTCAGTCAACCACTATCTCCATATCACCCCTACCTCAGTCACCCACTATCCCTGTCACCTCTGCCTCAGTCACCCACTGTCACCCTATCACCCCTGCCTCAGTCACCCACTATCCCTGTCACCCCTGCCTCAGTCTCCTACTGTCCCTGTCACCCCTGCCACAGTCATCCACTATATCCCTATCACCCCTGCCTTAGTCACTGACTATCTCCCAGTCACCCCGGCCTCAGTCACCCACTATCTCCCAGTCATACATGCTTCAGTCACCCACTATCTCCCAGTCATCCCTGCCTCAGTCACCTACTGACACCAGTGCAGACATTTCTGCTGCGGCCTCTCCACTCTCCAGCGTGAACGTACTGACGACTGAGGAAATCCGCTTCCCAGTTGAGGACTCCGGGAATGAACACTGCCGATATTGCTGGCAGATGACGTTCTACCCAACTGAGGATTTTTGATACTTTTAGCTTTGCCATGCAATTTCGAGTGCCGCCTTGATGATTTGTGTACACTACCGTGGTGTCGTTGTCCGATTGTACTTGAACAGGCCTGTTCTGTACTAGAGGCAGGGCCAGTGTCAATGAATTGAACACTGCCCGCAATTCCAGAATGTTTATCGGGAGGAGAGATTCCTCCCTGGTCCACCGATGGTGAAGGGTCGTCATCACGGCCATGACCTTGGTGAATTTCCGAGGTGCCGTGGCCAAACCAGAAGGCAGGACCTGAGATCCAAAAACTAACCAGGCACAACACTGCTTAGCTTCCAACATCAGATGAGATTGGACATATCCAGTGTGATGCGGCTGTAGATGATTTTTGCTGTTTCTAACTTCTACTTCTAACTACTGGTACATCAATGAATAAGTTTCAAAATATAATGCATCAAGAGAACGGTGTTGGTAGTATAAAACTACCTACAGCACCTGGTATTCCCAGGTGGTCTCACATCCAAGAACAAACCAGGCCCAAAATCAGGTGATATTGGGCATATACAGTGTGGTGTGGCTGTAGATGAGCTTAGTGGTTTCTGTTAGAGTTCTTCTACTTCTAACTACTCGTACATAAATGAGTAAGCAGCCGATTTATTAAACCTGGTGAAATGATAATTTGCATGGTGATAAAGTACCAGCCAATCAGCTCCTAATTGCCATGTCACAGGCTGGGTTTGAAAAATGACAGTTAGGAGCTGACTGGCTGGTACTTTATCACCTTGCACTTTATCAGTTCACCAGGCTTAATAGATCTGCCCCAATGTTTCAAAATGGAATGCATCAAGAGAACGGTGTTAGTATTGTAAAAATACACACAGCTCCTGGTATTTCCTTGTGGTCTCCCATCCAAGTACTAAAACCAGGACCAACACTGCTCAGCTTCCATGATCAGGAGAGATTGGGCAAATCCAGTGTGCTGTGGCTGTAGATGAGCTGGTGGTTTCTGTTACAGCTCTTCTACTTCTAACTTCTGGTACATAAAAGAATACATGTAAAAATTAAATGTACCAAGAAAATGGTGTTGGTAGTTTAAAAACACCTAAAGAATCTGATACTACCAAGCAGTCTCCCATCCATGTATTAACAAAGTCCAATACTGCTTTGCTTCAAAAATCAAATGAGATTGGGCATATCCAGTGTGGTGTGGCTTTAGATAAGCTTTGTGGTTTCTGTTAGAGCTCTTCTACTTCTAACTACTGGTACATTAATGAATATGTATAAGGTTGTAGTTTATCCAATATGCCTTTACTACCTTACCTTTCAACCCCCCCTCCCTCCCCTCTTCTCCTTATAGCTTCCTTAGTTCTCTCCTCCTCGTGTGTGCGTTATTTGTTTTCTCATACGTCCTAGAGGATGCTGGGGTCACATTAAGAACCATGGGGTATAGACGGGATCCGCAGGAGACATGGGCACTTTAAGACTTTCAAAGGGTGTGAACTGTCTCCTCCCTCTATGCCCCTCCTCCAGACTCCAGTTTTAGTATTGTGCGCAGTGATACTGGATGCACTACAGGGGAGCTCTACTGAGTTTCTCTGAAAAGACTTGTTAGTTTTTTTTATTTTCAGGGAGGCTGCTGGCAACAGTCTCCCTGCTTCGTGGGACTTAGGGGAGAGAAGTATGACCAACTTCTAGTGAGTTCAATGGCTCTGCTTCAGGCTGACAGGACACCATTAGCTCCTGAGGGTGCTGATCGCTGGGTACGCCTAGATGCACACTCCCGCAGCCTGCCGTCACCCCCTTACAGAGCCAGAAGACAGGTGAGTAGCAGAAGAACAGAAGACTTCTTCTTCAGTGACGGCATTCTGAGGTACCGAGCAGCGAGCGGAACGCTGCGCGCCATGCTCACACACAAACACAGGCACTGCAGGGTGCAGGGCACGGGGGGGGGGCACCCTGGGCAGCATAAATTCCTCACAAAAGGCTGGAAAAAGTGGACATTAGTGCCTGGGCACTGTCCTTACCCCACTAGCGTAATTAATTATTTCTGAGCGGGACAGATACGCGCCATTACAGCGGCGGGGCTTCTTCCTCACCTCACCAGAACATCTTTAGAGCATTACAAGTCTATCACTATAGAGTTTATTATTTCCCAGACTGTGTACTTTTGGCGCTGGATTGTGAGCTGAAAAATCCTCTGTGTCCCTCTGACAGATTTACTGACGGTCTGTCCCCCATAAGCCGGTGTGTCTGTGGGTACTTGGTATATGTGTGTCAACATGTCGGTGGCTGAATTTTTTTCCCAAGAGGAAACTATATTAGGAATGCAGACATATGATGGTGGCCCTGTTGGCACCACCAATAACTGACTGGGTAAATGTTTCAGTAATATCAGAGTAAGGTTGGATAAATCTGTGTCCCAGACACAGACGTAGAGAATAGATGTGATATTCATGGCTATGTTTCTTTTCCCTCAGGCCCCGCTGGGTCGCAAAAATGTTATTTTGCCCAGTTACTACACACTGATACTGACACGGATACTGATACTTATGTCGACCATAATGTTTCCTGATTAGATCCAATATTGGCAAGGAGCATTCAGTACATGATTGTGGATATTAAGGACATATTAAAATCACTGAAGACCCTGCTGTTCCTGACAAAGGGGTCTATATGTATGTATATATAGATATATAATGAAAGCTGATGTAACGTTCCTCCATCTCTGTTTGAGAAAGTCTGGGCCAGCTCGACAAGATGGTTTCAAATCCCCAAAAGGATTCTGGTTGTTTATTCATTTCCCGCCGCGGACAGAATAAAGTGGGAGTCACCCCCTGTTCTGCACGGGGCCCTGTCACAAATCCAGCGGATCGTATGCAGGAAGCTACATTATTTCTAGTTATGTAACCACGGGTACATTACTTAGACCTGCCATTACATGTGCATGGGTGAGTAGTAGTATTCAAGAATTGGTCGAATACCTTGTCATCCGATATAGATACCCTGGAGAGATGGGATACTCCTTACGTTGTATCATATCAAGGACACTGCAGCATACTTACGTGAGACTGCAAGGGATATAGGACTCTTGAGTTCACGGGCCAATTTCATGGCAGTGTCGGATAGGAGGGCATTGTGGATTCACCAAGAGAATGCTGATGCTGACTCCAAGAAGAAAGGGAGTCTCTTCCCTATGAAGGTGAAGCCTTGTTTGGTGACTGCCTAGTTAATTTGATCTCGGCAGCTCCCGCAGGTAAGTCAACCTTCTTGCCCTATGTTCCCTCCCAACGGATGAAGACGCATCATTATCTGATGCAGTCATTTCGGCCCAATAGATATGCAAGAAGTTAAGATTCCCCTTTCTTTGCAGGTAGAGGAAGGAGAAGAGAGAAGAGGTCTGCATCCTCTTCAAGATCGCAGGAGCAGAGATCATCCTCTGCTTCTGCCAAATCCACTGCATGACGCTGGGGCTCTCTTGCAGGAGCCCGCACCAGTGGGGGCACGTCTAAAACTCTTCAGTCAGTTCTGGATTCATTCGGACATGGACTCGTGTGTTTTACAAATAGTGTCCCAAGGGTACAAACTGGGGTTTCAAGATGTTCCCCCTCACCGATTGTTCAAACATTAAGTTACTGTGCTATTCCTGGGTTATATAGCGCTGGGGTATGTGCTGGCATACTCTCTCTCTGTCTCTCCAAAGGGCCTTGTGGGGGAAATGTCTTCAGTAAAAGTATTCCCTGTGTGTGTGGTGTGTCGGTACGCGTGTGTCGACATGTCTGAGGAAGAAGGCTATATTAGAGAGGAGCGGGAGCAAATGAACGTGGTGTCTCCGCCGACACCTGATTGGATGGATATGTGGAATGTTTTAAATGCTAGTGTAAACTCATTGCACAAAAGATTAGACAAGGCAGAAGCTTTGGGACAGTCAGGGTCTCAACCAATGCCTAATCCTATGTCGCAGGGACTGTCAGGGTCTCATAAGCGCCCACTATCCAGATTGTTGACACAGATACCGACACGGATTCTGACTCCAGTGTCGATTACGATGATGCAAAGTTACAGCCAAAATTGGCAAAATACATTTGATATATGATTATGGCAATAAAAGATGTTTTGCACATCACAGAGGAGCCCCCTGTCCCTGACAAGAGGGTACATATGTACAAGGGAAAGAAGCCTGAGGTAACCTTTCCCCCCTCACACGAGCTGAACGAGTTATGTGAAAAAGCTTGGGAATCTCCTGCAGATTTCCAAAAGGATTCCCCTTTCCCATCAACGGATAGGTTACGATGGGAATCCTCCCCTTGGGTGGACAAAGCATTAACACGCTTATCCAAGAAGGTAGCCCTCCCGTCCCAGGATACGGCTACCCTCAAAGAGTCTGCTGACCGCAAACAGGAGATTACCCTGAAGTCCATTTATACACATTCAGGTACCTTACTCAGACCGGCAATTGCGTCGGCCTGGGTGTGTAGTGCTGTAGCGGCATGGACGGATACCCTAGATAAGGCTACTATTTTATTGCCCCTGGGGCATATAAGAGATGCTGTCCTATATATGTGTGTATGCAAACTACAGGTGGTGCTGCAGGGCTCACACCCTTTTACTTGTCTTGTAGAGCAACTCTGGAGCTGTTACTGGGTCCAGCTGCTGCAAGAAATCAGCTTGAATGCTTCAGGGGCTTGGGCATGGCCAACATGAGCCCCACACTGATGGGGGTGTATAAAGCGATCTAGGGGTCATCCAAGCGCAACCCCACAAAGGCCGCCATGCCCTGCGTGACCATTTTCTCTTTTCATATGCAGACGAGGGTTGCAGCCAACTATGCCCATTGCTTGGATGACATCACTGTATGCAAATCCGTCTGCTGCAGACCTTTCCCCAGGAATGCTTGTACTAGTTGTTGCATATGGTTTGATGTTTGAGGGTGCTTCAGTATTAGGCAGCTTTCCGCCCTCTCATGTTCATCTGAAAATATGTGGTCTCCCTGCAGTTCCCTTGTGCTTCCTCAGTTGAATCTCCTTAACTTGACGGGTGTGTGCCCGAGCAGCCGCCCTCCACAGCCCTATCCCAGCACATGCTTTTCTTGCGTATGAGATCTCTTGATCATGAAGATAGTTCTCACAGGGTGAGGTTCATCCATTACATTTTAAAGTAGGAAGGTACAAATTACATATTCAAATTACATATATGTGCTGGATTCAAATGTTTTCCCCCCTTCCTTTCTCAATTGTGCCCATCAGCAGCTATTCTAATGTTGCTGCCAATGGGTGTGACACATTCATTTCTTCTGTGGGGTACACTGGACTCCACAAGGATTCACATTGGGGTGTAGAGTAGGATCTTGATCTGAGGCACCAACAGGCTCAAAGCTTTTGACTGTTCCCAAGATGCTCAGCGCCCCCTCCTCTATAACCTCGCTTCCATGAACAGGGAGCTCAGTTTGTAGTTGGTGCCTTCAGTAGCAGGACACTTAAGAGGGGGCTGCCTCAGGCAGCCTATTCTTAGCTATTAATTTTGACAAGAAAAGAAGAACTTTTTTTTATAAGAATCTACAAGGGCTGCAGCAGGCTAGGTCTAATAGACATCTTTACTGCAGCTCCATCACTCCCAGCGGCGCAGTATACTCCCGCGCCCTGGTTGCTGGGTCACTGCAGCGGAGGCTCCGGTTTCTTCCTAAGGTCAGTCACACACACACCGCCCTCCGGGATCACGAGGCCGCTGATGAAAGGGAGGTAAGGGACTTCTGTGCCCACACTATACCGTGATCCAGCGTGGCTGTAGGGGGCGGGCCATGTGCGCACTGGCGTGGACACTGATTACTGGGCAGCCGCTCCACTAGCCACCAGGGACAGTTAAGGAGCACAGCTCTGGGGGGTTTTCTCTTATATTAACCCCATTTTGTACTACCCGCAGTGCATTGTGATAGGTAATAGAGCCTGATTCAGGTTGGATTGCAATCGCAATAAGCAGTCCAACTGCAAAAATTGCTAAGAGCATACGCATGCGCCTGCATTTTCTGTGGCACCCCGCAGTTAATGCGATCGCCTCTGACTGTCAATCGGTGCTGGGGGGGGGGGGGGTCAGCAACACTCCATTTCCAAGTCGGAGATGGAGCGGTGCGTGGGCAGGGCTTCAAAATGGGGTCGGCAACGGAGAAACAGGAGGCGTGGTCAGAGCGGTTGCATGACATCACATGCAGCAGCTGCGATCACAAAAATGGTGGCGGCTTCCTGCGCACACATACAGTCTGCACCAACAGGAGGCTAACCCATTTTTTATGATCACGCTGAACTGCACTGCGACTGCAATTTCAGCGTGGTCAAGAAGGGAGGCGGCATGCTGGGTGGCCCCAGCATGCGAACCAAAGGATTGCAAATTCTGTTACTTAGCAGAATTTGCAATCCTTACTGAATTAGGCCCATTGATTACAAAATTTATTTGTAAATATTTGAAGTTTTTCTTCAGGGACTAACACAAAAGATGCTTGGGGCTACTAACACATGGGTAAGCCACGTAAAGCTTCCCATGGGTCAGTGGCATCACAACGGGGTTGCGGCCCACACCCGAGTGTCACCCGCCAAGGGGGGTGACACCAAAGTGCCGGCTCCTCTTCAGTGACAGAATATGGGTGTTTTACTGTGACATTACGTGCAACACCCAGTTTCTGTCACTGTGCAGGAGCCAGCACCACTCACACACTAGTCCCCGGGTGCAGCACTCAACCCCCGGGATACCCGGAGAAACAAAATGGAGATTCAGGCCAACAGGCCACACCCCTACCTATGAGACCATGCCTCCATTTTACCATTGCGCTGCTTATCTGCGCGCACTGCATTACAATCTCCCTCGCTGCCTTTCTGGGTGTCACCAATGATAGTGACACCTTTGCCATGCTTGTAGCAGCTGGTCCTAAGATCTACGCCTCCAGCCCTGAGTGTTTGCCCTTGTGACTTGTTGATCATCATAGCGAAGCAGATTCTTACAAAAAACTGCAGGGGCTTAGATTGAAAAGAAAAACATTGACGAACCCATCATTTCAGCAACAGGGTCTGCCACACGGCTGACTGAAATGACTGGTTGGTTTGGACCCCCACCAAAAAAGAAGCAATCAATCTCTCCTTGCACAAACTGGCTCTACAGAGGCAAGATGTTCACCTCATCATCCTCCGATTCCTCACCCCTTTCACTGTGTACATCGCCCTCCTCACAGATTATTAATTCGTCCCCACTGGAATCCACCATCTCAGATCCCTGTGTACTTTCTGGAGGCAATTGCTGGTGAATGTCTCCACGGAGGAATTGATTATAATTCATTTTGATGATCATCATCTTCTCCACATTTTCTGGAAGTAACCTCGTACGCCGATTGCTGACAAGGTGAGCGGCTGCACTAAACACTCTTTTGGAGTACACACTGGAGGGAGGGCAACTTAGGTAGAATAAAGCCAGTTTGTGCAAGGGCCTCCAAATTGCCTCTTTTTCCTGCCAGTATACATACGGACTGTCTGACGTGCCTACCTGGATGCGGTCACTCATATAATCCTCCACCATTCTTTCAAAGGTGACAGAATCATATGCAGTGACAGTAGACGACATGTCAGTAATCGTTGCCAGGTCCTTCAGTCCGGACCAGATGTCAGCACTCACTCCAGACTGCCCTGCATCACCGCCAGCGGGTGGGCTCGGAATTCTTAGCCTTTTCCTCGCACCCCCAGTTGCGGGAGAATGTGAAGGAGGAGCTGTTGACGGGTCACGTTCCGCTTGACTTGACAATTTTCTCACCAGCAGGTCTTTGAACCTCTGCAGACTTGTGTCTGCAGGAAAGAGAGATACAATGTAGGTTTTAAATCTAGGATCGAGCACGGTGGCCAAAATTTATTGCTCTGATTTCAACAGATTGAATCCTGGTTAAGCGAATTAAGGGCTCCATCCACAAGTCCCACATGCCTAGCGGAATCGCTCTGTTTTAGCTCCTCCTTCAATGTCTCCAGCTTCTTCTGCAAAAGCCTGATGAGGGGAATGACCTGACTCAGGCTGGCAGTGTCTGAACTGACTTCACGTGTGGCAAGTTCAAAGGATTGCAGAACCTTGCACAACGTTGAAATCATTCTCCACTGCGCTTGAGTCAGGTGCATTCCCCCTCCTTTGCCTATATCGTGGGTAGATGTATAGGCTTGAATGGCCTTTTGCTGCTCCTCCATCCTCTGAAGCATATAGAGGGTTGAATTCCACCTCGTTACCACCTCTTGCTTCAGAGGATGGCAGGGCAGGTTCAGGAATGTTTGGTGGTGCTCCAGTCTTCGGCACGCGGTGGCTGAATGCAGAAAGTGGCCCGCAATTCTTCGGGCCACCGACAGCATCTCTTGCACGCCCCTGTCGTTTTTTAAATAATTCTGCACCACCAAATTCAATGTATGTGCAAAACATGGGACGTGCTGGAATTTGCCCAGATGTAATGCACGCACAATATTGGTGGCGTTGTCCGATGTCACAAATCCCCAGGAGAGTCAAATTGGGGTAAGCCATTCTGCGATGATGTTCCTCAGTTTCCGTAAGAGGTTGTCAGCTGTGTGCCTCTTATGGAAAGCGGTGATACAAAGCGTAGCCTGCCTAGGAACGAGTTGGCATTTGCGAGATGCTGCTACTGGTGCCGCCGCTGCTGTTCTTGCTGCGGGAGGCAATACATCTACCCAGTGGGCTGTCACAGTCATATAGTCCTGAGTCTGCCCTGCTCCACTTAACCACGGACATGTGGACTAGTGGACATTGGGTACAACTGCATTTTTTAGGACACTGGTGACTCTTTTTCTGAGGTCTGTGTACATTTTCGGTATCGCCTGCCTAGAGAAATGGAACCTAGATGGCATTTGGTACCGGGGACACAGTACCTCAATCAAGTCTCTAGTTGCCTCTGAATTAACGATGGATACCGGAACCACGTTTCTCACCACCCAGGCTGACAAGACCTGAGTTATCCGCTTTGCAGCAGGATGACTGCTGTGATATTTCATCTTCCTCGCAAAGGACTGTTGGACAGTCAATTGCCTACTGGAAGTAGTACAAGTGGTCTTCCGACTTCCCCTCTGGGATGACGATCGACTCCCAGCAGCAACAACAGCAGCGCCAGCAGCAGTAGGCGTTACACTCAAGGATGCATCGGAGGAATCCCAGGCAGGAGAGGACTCGTCAGACTTGCCAGTGACATGGCCTGCAGGACTATTGGCTCTCCTGTCTAAGGAGGAAATTGACACTGAGGGAGTTGGTGGTGTGGTTTGCAGGAGATTGGTTACAAGAGGAAGGGATTTAGTGGTCAGTGGACTGCTTCCGCTGTCATCCAAAGTTTTTGAACTTGTCACTGACTTATGATTAATGCGCTGCAGGTGACGTATAAGGGAGGATGTTCTGAGGTGGTTAACGTCCTTACCCCTACTTATTACAGCTTGACAAAGGCAACACACGGCTTGACACCTGTTGTCCGCATTTGTGTACAGGATGCATACCTTCATGTCCAAATTTATCCATCTCATCAGTCGTACGTCAGATTTGCGGTACAGGACTGTCATTGCCAATTTCAGACGTTGCTGTTTGGTCTCTCCACGGCCCAGAGAATTTTCACCAAGGTAATGGTGGAAATGATGGTTTTCCTGCGCAAGCAAGGTGTCACAATTATCCCGTACTTGAGCGATCTCATAAAAGCGAGATCAAGAGAGCAGTTGCTGAACAGCGTATCACTTTCACTGAAAGTGTTACAGCAACACGGCTGGATTTTCAATATCCCAAAGTCGCAGTTGGTTCCTACGACTCGTCTGTCTTTCTTGGGCATGATTCTGGACACAGACCAGAAGAGGGTTTATCTCCCGATAGAAAAGGCCCAGGAACTCATGACTCTTGTCAGGAACCTATTGAAACCAAAACTTGTGTCAGTGCATCACTGCACTCGAGTCCTGGGAAAGATGGTGGCATCATACAAAGCCATTCCATTCGGCAGGTTCCATGCGAATACTTTCCAATGGGACCTACTGGACAAGTGGTCTGGGTCACATTTACAGATGCATTGGTTGATCACCCTGTCCCCCAGGGTCAGGGTATCACTCCTGTGGTGGCTGCAGAGTGCTCACCTTCTCGAGTGACGCAGATTCGGCATTCAGTACTGGATCCTGGTGACCACAGATGCAAGCCTCCAAGGTTGGGGAGCAGTCACACAGGGAAGAAATTTCCAAGGGCTTTGGTCAAGTCAAGAGACTTGTCTTCACATCAACATCCTGAAACTAGGGGCCATATACAATGCCCTACGTCAAGCAGAGACCTTACTTTACGACCAACCGGTTCTGATCCAGTCAGACAACGTCACCGCAGTGGCTCATGTAAACCGTCAAGGCGGCACAAGGAGCAGAGTGGCGATGGCACAAGCTACCTTTGCATTTTTCTCCCAAACGAAGGACACTAGAATGAAAATGTTAAAGCCTCCTGTTAGTGCTTCATCTACACGGTATAGCCCTGAATTTTCCAATGCGTAGCTCTTTGCAAAAGAGAGATATTGGCAAGGAAAAGCTGTCTTGTACCTTTGCATTTTTCTCCCAAACGAAGGACACTAGAAAGAAAATTTTAAAGCCTCCTGTTAGGCCATCATCTACACGGCATAGCCCTGAATTTTCCAATGCGTAGCTCTTTGCAAAAGAGAGATATTGGCAAGGAAAAGCTGTCTTGTACCTTTGCATTTTTCTCCCAAACGAAGGAAACTAGAATGAAAATTTTAAAGCCCCCTGTTAGTGCTTCATCTACACGGCATAGCCCTGAATTTTCCAATGTGCAGCTCTTTGCAAAAGAGAGATATTGGCAAGGAAAAGCTGTCTTTCAACTCTTCCACAACTGAAAAACAGATAGTGTTCCCAAGCCTTCCATCCTGTAATATCTTCAGTCTCTCGTCAATGAAGAAAACAATCCCTCCAGCAGACTCTTCAACCACGATACAAGATCACAGCCAAAAGGGCGAGAAGCAACTACACTTGCGTTTAACCAAAATGGCAGTGCACCAAAACATAAGCTGACACAATCATGGAGAATGAGCCAGCATATATGCTCTTCTATCTATATTTTGCAAACCTGCTCTTGTCCCCTCCAGCTGCTCCATGTAGATTTGACGCCTGGCAAGGTGCATAACCCACTGACAAGCAGGCACACTCCTGCATGAGTTTTCACTCTCACTAGCAGGATGATACACATTCATTTGCATGTGCTCCACCTCTGACACACCGCCCACCCAACCACCCAGTCACCAGAGCCACCCACAAGCCAACTGGCTCCGTGATTTAATTTGCACAGTGCAGTCATCCAGGCAGCATGTCCTTCTCAATGGAATAATCTCTGGTTCCATGGAATCTTCCGCATTGGAATGCTGCGGAACAAAAAGGATTTAAACATTCAGCTTGCTAGCATTCAATGTACCTGCGGCTTGGCTCTAGCATATGGGTCTTCATCCTGTGGCCCTCCAGCTGCTGTGAAACTACACATCCCAGCATGCCCTGCCACAGTTTTGCTATTAAGGTATGCTAAAACTGAGGCAGGGCATGCTGGTATATGTAGTTCCACAGCAGCTGGAGGGTCGCAGGTTGAAGACCCATATTCTAGCATGCCTGTTCTATGATGCATGTTCCGTGATGTCACAATCAGCTTGGAATGGGGTGTCTAGCATGCATTTGCTGACAGCCACTTGAGGGAGACACACATCAGGAGATGCAGCATATCGGAGGTCTTCGATGCCTTTCCAGCAAATGCACACCACCAGCTGCTGGTCTGGACACAAAACAATACCCACAATTGAAGGCTCAAAATGCCCAACTACAGGATTAATGTAAGTAGTGAATTTTGGAATGAATTTAGAAGTAGGAAATTAAGTTAGTTCACAAGTACATTCAAATTCCGATCTAAAGTCTAGGTAGGCCTCACGTCCTGGCAGCCCCCAGCATTTAAAAATGCCTTGATTAGAGGTAGGGAATTAAATGTAGATAAGAAGTAGACACAAAATAACACTCCACAGAGCAATTATCAGGTGTCTTTATCAATTGTTGCATTTAAAAAATCAAGCAATTAGGGAACACAATGTTGCGACAATGTAACCCTATTTGCAAAATAGTACTAAATAAGTTTGTCGATGTAAGACATTTGCAAAGGCGCAAACAAAACACGCTGGAAAATGCAACTGAATCTGTTTTTGGAGGTTAGAATAGATGCAGGATCAAGTAGCTCAATGGGTAGGGTGTTTGATTAGAATTCAACAGGTTATAGATTTGAATCCTGGGTATGATAGTTTGAGGTGTTATTTAATAAAGTATGTTTATATATTAGTCACACATGGCTTACTTGTACAAATGGCATGTCACCAGTTAGTGCTGACTGCTGATATGCCATTTGCACAAACACGCCATGTGTGACTGTATATGCATTTAAGGAGGGCACCCCGGCAATACCACAAACCATTGAGTGTCAAGTATACTAGATATATCTTCATATCTCATGTGCTTTCTCTGAGACCAATCTTGTTATGCCCCTTCCCCACAAGGCATGCGCCTTTTGTCCATATTGCAAAAATGGGGAGGGGAGGGGGGGGGGGGCATATAATTCTCTGTCACAGGGCACCAAAAAGTCTAGTTATGGCTCTGGTATGCATTATGTAATCTGGCAGACCATATCTCCAACACTGGCTGGTTGGAATAGAAATCCGGTTATCTATGTGAGCAAATGACCATCAACGATTTACTCTCAAACACTAGAAAATGGACAAACATGGTCCCCTAAACAAATTGGTTAAATTTTGGGTTTAACCAATTTGTGTAATGACCATTTTTGACCACTTTTCTAGTGTTTGGGAGCAAATGGTTAATTGACATTTGCTACTATACATTACCAGATTTTCATTCCATCCATCCAGACTGGATAGATAGCCTGACAGATAATTGTGTAGTGTACGCCCAGGATAACTGTCAGTTGTGCTTTCTTTTATGACGGCACATAAATGGGTGGGCAGATCCAGAGCAAGCACTGCCCACTCATGCATAGTTGTCAACTGATGTGAAGTTCCAGGGGGCAATCTCAGTTATAAAGAAAAGTATCTGGAAATTGTCCCTAGTTTAAAAAAAAAATAAAAAAAAAATTGATCAACTCCATTTATTTAGTATGATATCCCAGCAGTCAGAACAACATACTTTATTAAATAACACATCTCAAACTACCATACCCAGGATTCAAACCTATAACCTGTTGAATTCTAATCAAACACCCTACCTATTGAGCTATTTGATCCTGCATAAAAATTGTGAACATTATATGAAGCTATTGGTACTTTGCAAAAAAAAAAGTATCAGCATTACAACGCAGCAGATCCATGCAGTTTGCAGCCACACACTACATGTATCTGCTCAGCAACAATGCTGATTATTTCTTCACAAAGTACAAGGTGAGCTCCAAACAGAATTCTCTAGCTTAGAATTATACCTTTCTATGCCAAACCTAAAAGTCGGGCCCCCCACCCTGGGATCCCCCAGAGGGAGGCCTGCACCGTCATGCGGCAGGCTTGTCCGTTTTGGAAGCAGGCTGATGGGCAGCCCAGGCTTGCTTCAGTCTGGGCTTGGCAGGTCTGGAAGCATGAGCTTGCTTTGGGTATGCCTGACCTTGGGTACGCTTTACCTGAGGGATGAAAGGGCCAAGGGAAAGTACTTTTAGCCTTCTGCGTGGTAGGAGTCATACGAGGTAGGCAAGCTGTTTTAGCAGTAGCCAGATCAGCTACAATCTTATTGAGGTCTTCTCCAAAGAGAGTGTCTCCCTTGAAAGGAAGCACCTCCAGGGTTTTCTTGGAATCCATATCCACCGACCAGGATCTCAACCAGCTGTATAAAGTATTACCTTGGAACTGGCTCTCCACTCCCCATTATCTGGTTATCATGGCTTCCTCCTCCAGTGTCCAGACTCGCTTGCTGAAGCTCGGCCACTTCTTCCTAGCAGCAGGCTACTGGATCACTGGGCAGCAGAGGTGCTTGGGAGCCGGAAGGGGGCGGAGCAATCAGGCAGGCAGTTGCAGTGCTGCCCAGCTATCTGTGGTGTGAGAAGAAGCAGGGGCACCCCACCGCTGGCAGTGCTGCAGCTAGCGGTGGTGGCAGCGGCGAGGCTGCTGGGCTGGGTCTTGAAAAAGGTGGAAAGGAGGGTGTTACGGCATGGAATGTACAAACTGCGAGACCCTGCTGGTAGCGCCTTTGTCTATTTAGTAGGAAGGGCACGTAACAGCCGGGGGGCAATGGAGGAAGCCCCTTTAGGGCTGGAGCCCCTTCAGGGCTGGAGCCCGGCGGCAACTGACTCCGTTGTCTCTGGCAGTTCTGCCCCTGGACTAGAGGAATGGTCAAGAACATGGCAACATTTAATGCCAAAAAATGCAAAATCATACACGTCTCAAAAATGCAAAGGCTAACTATAATATTAAGGGCATTATAATGGCAAGAGGAAAGCTATCTAAGTATTACTATTTCAGGTGAGCAATGTAACAAAGCAATAGGAAAGGCAAGTCAGATGCTTGTTTGCATAGGTTAAAGAACCAGTAGCAGAAAAAAGTAATACAGGTTGAGTATCCCATATGCAAATATTCCGAAATACGGAATATTCCGAAATACGGACTTTTTTGAGTGAGACTGAGATAGTGAAACCTTTGTTTTTTGATGGCTCAGTGTACACAAACTTTGTTTAATACTCAAAGTTATTAAAAATATTGTATTAAATGAACTTCAGACTGTGTGTATAAGGTGTATATGACACATGAATGAATTCTGTGAATGTACACACACTTTGTTTAATGCACAAAGTTATAAAAAATATTGGCTAAAATGACCTTCAGGCTGTGTGTATAAGGTGTATATGAAACATAAATGCATTTTGTGCTTAGATTTAGGTCCCATCACCATAATATCTCGTTATGGTATGCAATTATTCCAAAATACAGAAAAATCCGATATCCAAAATTCCTCTGGTCCCAAGCATTTTGGATAAGGGATACTCAACCTGTAATGCCACTGTATAGGTCCTTGGTACAGCCACATTTAGAATCCTGTGTTCAGTTCCAGAAGCCATATCTCCAGAAGGCTGTAAATACATTAGGGCAACTAAAATTGTGCATGGCCTACATCACAAAACTTACCTGGAAATACTAAAAGATTATGTGTATAGTTTGGAGAAGGGAAGAGGGAACATACAGTAATAGAAACATTTAAATATATAGGGAGGAATGTAATAGGGTGTGAGAATCAGAAAGTGAGAGATTTTGTGTTTTTTCCTGTTGTTTTTTTTTTTTTTTCATTGTTTGTTTTTTAAAGTGGCAATCCTTTACATGGCAAAACCAGGTTGATATTTGCCATGTAAAGGATTGCCACCGTGGGCATGTGTAGAAGGGGCACTGCTACTGTTGGCATTATGTGTGTAAGCTGCACTGATATGGTGGTTATGTGTATAAAGGGCACTGCGACTGTGGGTATTATTATTATTATTATTATTATTACATGCGGTGTAATGACAATAAGATAGTGCTACTGTGTGGCGTATTTTGATTTGGGGTGCTATTGTGTGGCCATGCCCCTTCCTTGTGATACCACACCTTCTTTTTTTAAGGAGCGCACTGTCCCTTTATTAAGTATTGGAGAGAGGGCCCAAATTAATAGTTTGCAGGGAGGCGCCAAACACCCTAGCACTGGCCCTTTGGTAGGGGACAGGATTTGCTTCTGCTTGTGCACATCTGTTATGATTGCCAGCCAACAGCACTGGTTTTGCCTATAACACTAACTATAAATATTTTGAATTGGTCCTGGACCACCAATCCAAGGCACCCCTGCAAGTGTCCTGAGGCACCCCAGGGTGCAGTTTGAGAACCACTGGTCTAGTGAGTACCCAGGATAATTATTGTAGCTGGTCTGCGGGTAACAGCTCTCAGATCCACTTCTAGAAAAAATGCAGCAATGTAATTTGAGTGACAAACTGCAGAGATGAACCCTTTCTGTGACTGCTGCACAGGGATCACACAAACTCTATTCATAGGGCTGACTTCACTTAGGGGAGATGTTCTCACCCCGCAAAGAAGTGCGAGTATATACCGCACTTACGGTACCATTGGATTTACAGATATTTTCTTGCAATACACTATGGGGGTCATTCTGAGTTGATTGCTCGCTAGCAGTTTTTAGCAGCCATGCAAACGCATTGTCGCTGCCCACTGGAGAGTGTATATTCACTTTGGAGAAGTGCGAACACTTGAGCAGCAGAGCGCCTGCAAAATCGTTTCAAAATAAGACCAGCACTGTAGTTACACTTCGTGTGCGTTGATTCTAACAACCGAGGGACGGCTTTTGATGTCACACACCCATCCAGCGAATGCCCAGCCACGTCTGCATTTCTTCTGCCACGCCTGCATTTTTCCAAGCACTCCCTGAAAACGGTCAGTTGACACCCAGAAACGCCCTCTTTCTGTCAATCTCCTTGTGGCCTGTTCTGTGATTGGAATAATCGCTAGAACTAGTGCAAAACCACAATGGACTTTGTACCCGTACGATGCGCATGCACATTACGGAGCATGCGCATGCACAGATTAGCCATTTTTTTTCAACTGATTGCTACGCAGCGAACAACGGCAGCAAGCGATCAACTCGGAATGACCCCCTATATACATAGAAACATGGATTTTTACTGCAGGAATTATGGTTAGTTTAGGGGTATCGGTTAGGGTCAACAGAGGTGTAGCTAGGGGTCCAAGCGCCCCTGGCAAAGTAAGGGACTGGCGCCCCCCCTTTCGATAAAGCATTGCAGTCCATTGGCGGTTACCATGTTGGAGCCACAGCAACTGACCCCCTCCCCCACACGCTGCCCTACATCATCGGCTGGGATTCACTGTTGGTGTGAAGCCACTGGGAACATTCTGGTAGCATTAGCAGCAGTCTGTGTCATAGATAGGGAAGGCAGAAGGTTAACTAGCTAATAGCAGTCTGTTGGCAGCAGAGGCTGGGCGGGGGGCTGAGAATGAGCCAACGCTGATCAGTGTCCAGTCTGCTCAGACAAAAATATTTTGTGATCAGGGCTGGTTCTAGACCAAAGGAGCCAATAGCAAAAATTTCCTTTGGCACCCCCCCCCCCCCCCACACACACACACACACACATACACACACACACACACACACACACACACACACACACACACACACACACACACACACACCAAAAAAGAACATATCCCAGTTTAACATAACGCTATGTGGTGCAAGGTGTGGAGCTGGTCACTTGTATCAGACCTCTGACATTTGCCTTTTCACCCATATTGCATACTTTTTCTTGCAGGTTGTGTCTTAATTCAAGAAGTGTTCTAAGTACTTCAGCTTAGTATCTTTACTGACCCCTCTTTACCCCACACTACATAACTGACCCCTCTATACCCTACACTACATCACTGACCTTTCTATAACCATCACTGCATTACTGACCCCTCTATACAGTACACTGACCTCTATATACCTGCTAGTACATCCCTGATGCCTATATTCCCTAAGCTAAATCCCTGATGCCTCTATTCCCTACGCTACATCCCTGACGCCTCTATTCCCTATGCTACATCCCTGACGCCTCTATACCCTACGCTACATCCCTGATGCCTCTATTCCCTACGCTACATTCCTGATGCCTCTATAACCTACGCTACATCCCTGACGCCTCTATACCCTACGCTACATCCCTGACGCCTCTATACAGTACAATGCATTACTGATCCCTCTAGACCATACATCCTCATTACATCAGAGAGATAGTGAAACACTGGAAAAAATAAGGATAAAGTGGACTACAGAAACTGATGCTCTAAACAAAGGAGAGAGAGAGAAAAGCACAAGGGAAAGTGGGCAATCGGAACACCATAGAGAGAGGAGAGATAGAAATGCCTGAAAAAGTAAAGGGGGTTGGGTATGGCATCCGGCGCTCGGGATTCCAGCAGTCACATGATACCTAATCCTAATCCTAACCCTCTGGGGGGGTGGCGGATAGGGCTAACCCTCAGGGGGTGGCAGCTAGGACTAACCCCCCCCCCCCCCTCCTAGTGCCTTCCCTAACACCCGCTCCCCCGGTCCTAACCCTCCCTCCAATACTCGCCTTCGGGATGTTGGCTGTCTGTGTGCCGGCACCAGTCTCCCAAGTGGTGTCAGGATTCCAACATCTGTCAAATGACCGCCGGTATACCGTCTGCCGGGATGGTAAATGTATCCTGAGGACAGGTAGTGAGTGTGGAGGGATAGGTGGTTCAGTAAAATGTAACAGCTCAAACTGCGATCATTCACTGATAAATTGATTTATAGCTCTCCCTTTTTAACCATTGCAGTCATAAAAGCAATGTTTTTTAAACTTTTAAATAAAGCTTGTTAGCATCCCCAGCACACTGTATATGCTGGGAGATGTAGTTCTCAATATGAAAACATTTAATTACTGTATGAACTCTAATTCCCCAACTGAAACCTCTCACAAACACACACTCCTAAATCTAGTACACACACACACACACACACACACACACACACACACACACACACACACACACACACACACACACACACACACACATTTCCCCAGTACTGACAACTCTCATCACTTCCACACACTGACAACTCCCTCCTGCTCCTCTCCCCACTGACACTGACAGCTCCCTCACAGTCACACACATCCTCCACCCCCCCACCCCCCCCACACACACACTGATAGCACACATGCACAAATCCCCCCTTCCTCGACACTAACTGTCACGGACTGCTTGGGCAGCAGGGGGCAGGCTCTGACTTGAAGTGCTGAAATTCAACAGCTCTCTCGAACTTGCAAGGCATGGCTGTGCAGCTGTCTCCAGCCATCTCCTTGCCCACTGTGTAATTTGTGGCGTTCTCTGATGTTCCCCGCTCTGCCTCTACAACCGGCACATAATGTACAGCAGTGGTGACTCCTGAGTATGGGCCTGGAGAACTCCGCCTACCGGGGGGTAGGGATTAATAATTTCAAAGGGGCAGAGCTAGGAGTGAAGCAGTGGACAGCAGTTGAGGGGCGTTTCAAACTGTAACAGGGTTGGGACAATTTCAGTATCCTTCCCTCACCGTCTAATTGGTCAGTCCCACGCTGATTGCCATAGCGCCCTTTTCGAGACTGCAGAACTCTATCCCTTAGCCACGGTTGGCACAGCTGGATGGTGCCCCTGGCAAGTGCCATCCAGGCCAAGGGGTAGATACGCCCCTGAGGGTCAGGGCCAGCAACAGAAATCTTGGGGCCCAGTACACTGATATCTCTGGGGCCCCCTCAACCCCCCCTTAACTTGGCAGAGGGATCTTTAAAAAAAAATGGAGCCTTTGACTCGGACCGTCAGTGAGGCCGGCAGGTGGTTTTCATACTGGGCTATCCAGCTCTTCGGTGACGGTGGCAGGGACATTCAGAAAAGGGCCAGCACAGCAACATGCATAATAATGGCAATACAGTATGGACCACAGGGACTGGACAAAGTGATGGGGTAAAAGGAGGGGGGAGGGTTTAGTTGGCCTGTTAATTGTTTTCCTGCTTAAATTGAGCAGTTGGTGGATACACTTTAAAAAGCAATATTGGCACTGTGGCCCCATTATTTCTGTTCTTAATACTTGGAGCCCTGAACAAGTGTCCCCTTTGTCCCCCCTGTCACCGGGCCTGTTCAGGCGTTACCTATGGAGAAGCTGCGACATGACATCCTAGGACACGATACTGCACCATGCATCACCATTATATTTCAGTGTGCCTTGTCAATATTTAAATCTTGTTCTGTGTGACGTGAGTTGTAAATGGTTGAAAATCTCTGTGCTACAGTATCGTCACCATGTAGTTATAACAACACCGCAAAACCACCAAAAGACGTGTTTTGGTAGAGGGACTGCTGGAGGGGCCCATTGGGGCCCCCAGTTTGCTACCCCACCCCAGTATACCTGTGCTGTAGCCAGTGGAAGGGGCACTATCTTCCCGGTGATCTCTTCGGGAAGATGGTGCCGCACATAGAAAGCAAAGACTCTGGCTGCACTCTCCTGCCCTCGCTCTAAGCAAGGTGATCGGGCCACAAAAGGACCCCTGTCGGACCCCTGCCGGACCCCGGCCTGTGGGCCACAAAAGGATGCATTGGGGGCGGCATGCGGCCCATGGGTTTGACACCCCTGCCCTAGAGTATCAAAATTTGTTTCACGCCACCCCTAGGCCAAAGTTTTTTTTATTGAGAAATTCAGAAAAAAATATAAAATTAAGTAAATTGTGTTTATAGCATGTCATCCTCAGGTTCAGTTATGTTGTGAGGGAATGGTTTTGCCAATTTAATAAAGTATAAATAATTTTAATTGGTCCTGGACCACCAAACTATGCTACTAGTGCAAGAACCCCAGTTTGGAAACTACTGCCATAAAATAAACCTTTTTTGTTTTTTTTAAACTACATGTAATACACCTTAGAGCTCAGTTCCTAAAAGGTTTTAAACCCTTGCATACAGTAAACTACACATATTTAAAAATCCTACACCGGGCACAAGTGCTCACGGGCCAATTTCATGGCAGTCTCGGATAGGAGGGCATTGTGGATTCACCAAGGGAATGCTGATGCTGACTCCAAGAAGAAAGGGAGTCTCTTCCCTATGAAGGTGAAGCCTTGTTTGGCGACGGCCTAGTTCATTTGATCTCGGCAGCTCCCGCAGGTAAGTCATCCTTCTTGCCCTATGTTCCCTCTCAACGGATGAAGACGCATCATTATCTGACGCAGTCATTTCGGCCCAATAGATATTTCTTTGCAGGTAGAGGAAGGAAAAGAGGGAAGAGGTCTGTAGCCTCTTCAAGATCGCAGGAGCAGAGATCGTCCTCTGCTTCTGCCAAATCCACTGCATGACGCTGGGGCTCTCTTGCAGGAGCCCGCACCAGTGGGGGGCACGTCTAAAACTCTTCAGTCAGTTCTGGATTCATTCGGACCTGGACTCGTGGGTTTTACAAATAGTGTCCCAAGGGTACAAACTGGGGTTTCAAGACGTTCCCCCTCACCGATTGTTCAAATCAGCCTTAGTCAGCAGGGAGAAGGTTTTTATTCAAGCCTCTTCGTGGTCCCGAAGCCGGACGGCTCAGTCAGACCAATCTTAAATCTGAAATCCCTTAATTTCTACCTAAAGAAATTCAATTTCAAGATGGAATCTCTCAGGGTAGTGATCTCCAGTCCGGGGGATAAAGGAGATTTCATGGTTTTGGTAGACATAAAGGATGCCTACTTATATGTTCCCATTTAGCCACTGCATCAAACTACCTGAGGTTTGCAATTCAGGATTGTCATTACCAATTTCAGACGTTGCCGTTTGGTCTGTCCACGGCTCCGAGGATTTTCACCAGGGTGATGGCGGAAATGATGGTTCTCCTTCGCAAGCAAGGAGTCACAATTATCCCGTACTTGGATGATCTCCTGATTAAGGCGAGATCCAGGGACCAGTTAGTGCAAAACATCTACTCTCCCTGACAGTTCTTCAACAACATGGTTGGCTCCTAAATTTGCCAAAATCGCAGTTGGTCCCAATGACGCGGTTGTTGTTTTTGGGAGTGATACTGGACACAGAAGAGGTTTTCTTCTAGTGGAAAGGCTCTGGAGATCCAGAGTCTGGTCAAACAAATTCTGAAACCAGCAAGAGTGTTAATCCATCAATGCATTCAGTTGCTGGGGAAGATGGTTGCGGCCTACGAGCCCATTCAGTTTGGCAGGTTCCATGCCAGAGTGTTCCAGTGAGACCTGTTGGACAAGTGGTCCGGATCCCTCCTACACATGCACCGGAGGATAATCCTGTCTTCCAAGACCAGAATCTCACTCCATTGGTGGCTGCACAGTTCTCACCACCTAGAGGGGCGATGGTTCGGGATCCAGGACGGGATCCTAGGGACCACGGATGCAACCCTCCGAGGCTGGAGAGCAGTCACACAGGGGGAAAACATCCAAGGAAGATGGTCAAGTCTTCCTTGGATGTTTTCATCTCCACATAAATGTTCTGGAGTTAAGGGCCATTTAATAACTGCAGACACAGTACGCACTGGGACGGGTGCCCATCATCCTCTACGGACTAAGAGAAAAGGATTTACCGGTAGGTATTAAAATCCTATTTTCTCTAACGTCCTAGAGAATGCTGTGGACTCCGTAAGGACCATGGGGATAGACGGGCTCCGCAGGAGACATGGGCACTTTAAGAAAGACTTTAGTTCTGGGTGTGCACTGGCTCCTCCCTCTATGCCCCTCCTCCAGAACTCAGTTTGATACTGTACCCAGTGGAGACTGGGTGCTTTTCAGGAGCTCTCCTGAGCTTTCTGACAGAAAGTATTTTGTTAGGTTTTTAATTTTCAGGGAGCACTGCTGGCAACAGACTCCCTCATCGAGGGACTGAGGGGAGAGAAGCAGCCCTACTCTCTGAGTTGCAAGGTCCTGCTTCTTAGGCTACTGGACACCATTAGCTCCAGTGGGATTGGTACGCAGGATCTCACCCTCGCCGTCCGTCCCAGAGCCGCGCCGCCGTCCCCCTCGCAGAGCCGGAAGATAGAAGCCGGGTGAGTATGAGAAGAAAAGAAGACTTCAGAGGCGGCAGAAGACTTCATGATCTTCACTGAGGTAACGCATAGCACTGCAGCTGTGCGCCTTTGCTCCCATACACCTCACATACTCCGGTCACTGTAAGGGTGCAGGGCGCAGGGGGGGCGCCCTGGGCAGCAATATAAACCTCTTTCGCAAAAATATAACATATATACAGCTGGGCACTTTATATATGTATAAGCCCCCACCAATTTTACAGTTTAAGCGGGACAGAAGCCCGCCTCCGAGGGGGCGGGGCTTCTCCCTCAGCACTCACCAGCGCCATTTTTTCTCCACAGCACAGCTGAGAGGAAGCTCCCCGGACTCTACCCTGCTTATACCACGTTAGACAAGAGGGTTGAAAAGAGGGGTGGGGGGGGCACATAATTCGCAAATTACATACAGCAGCACTACTGGGCAAACATTAAGTTACTGTTTTATTCCTGGGTTATATAGCGCTGGGGGGTGTGCTGGCATACTCTCTCTCTGTCTCTCCAAAGGGCCTTGTGGGGAAACTGTCTTCAGAAAAAGCATTCCCTGTGTGTGTAGTGTGTCGGTACACGTGTGTCGACATGTCTGAGGAAGAAGGCTATATTAGAGAGGAGCGGGAGCAAATGAATGTGGTGTCTCCGCCGACAGCTGATTGGATGGATATGTGGAATGTTTTAAATGCTAGTGTAAACTCATTGCACAAAAGATTAGACAAGGCAGAAGCTTTGGGACAGTCAGGGTTTCAACCCAAGCCTGATCCTATGTTGCAGGGACTGTCAGGGTCTCATAAGCGCCCACTATCCCAGATTGTTGACACAGATACCGACACGGATTCTGACTCCAGTGTCGATTACGATGATGCAAAGTTACAGCCAAAATTGGCAAAATCCATTCGATTTATGATTATGGCAATAAAAGATGTTTTGCACATCACAGAGGAACCCCCTGTCGCTGACAAGAGGGTACATATGTACAAGGGAAAGAAGCCTGAGGTAACCTTTCCCCCCTCACACGAGCTGAACGAGTTATGTGAAAAAGCTTGGGAGTCTCCAGATAAAAGACTGCAGATTTCCAAAAGGATTCTTATGGCGTATCCTTTCCCATCAACGGATAGGTTACGATGGGAATGCTCCCCTAGGGTGGACAAAGCATTAACACGCTTATCCAAGAAGGTAGCCCTCCCGTCCCAGGATACGGCTACCTTCAAAGAGTGTGCTGACCGCAAACAGGAGATTACCCTGAAGTCCATTTATACACATTCAGGTACCTTACTCAGACCGGCAATTGCGTCGGCCTGGGTGTGTAGTGCTGTAGCGGCATGGACAAATACCTTATCTGAGGGGATGGATAGCCTAGACAAGGATACTATTTTATTGACCCTGGGGCATATAAGAGATGCTGTCCTATATATGTGTGTATGCAAACTACAGGTGGTGCTGCAGGGCCCACACCCTTTTACTTGTCTTGTAGAGCAGCTCTGAAGCTGTTACAGTGCCCAGCTGCTGCAAGAAATCAGCTTGAATGCTTCAGGGGCTTGGGCATGGCCAACATGAGCCCCACACCGAAAGAGGGTGGGGGTGTTTAATGCAAACTTGGGGTTATACAAGCGCCGCAAAAGGCCGCCATGCCCTGCATGCCCCTTTTCTCTTTTCATATACAGATGAGGGTTCCAGCCAACTTTGGCCCACTGCTTGGATGACATCACCGTATGCAAATCCGTCTGCTGCAGACCTTCCCCCAGGAATGCTTGCAATAGTTGTTGCATATGGTTTAATGTCTGAGGGTGCTTCAGTATTAGGCAGCCTTCCGCCCTCCCATGTTCATCTGAAAAGATGTGGTCTCCCTGCAGTTGTTGTCCCCAGACGAGAGTTCCCTTGTGCTTCCTCAGTTAAATCTCCTTAACTTGACGGGGGTGTGCCCGAGCAGCCGCCCTCCCCAGCCCTATCCCAACACATACTTATCTTGCATATGAGATCTCTTGATCATGAAGATAGTTCTCACAGGTTGAGGTTCATCCTGGCCCCGCTCCCCGCTGGAGAGCGCTGATGGGGACAGCAGCGGGGCTTCAGCAGAAGGGTGAGTATGTGTGGCCAGAGACCTCCCTTCCCATGTGCAGGCCTGCAGAGTCTGCCACGCAGGATTGGGCATGTGGCACTCTCCCTCCCAGGGGCTCTTCCAGATGTAGCTCCTCAGCAGTATTTTTCCCGGGCTGCGCGGCGCTCTCCCCGACTGGCATCCGCCCTGGAACACTGCCTTCCTCAACGCAACATCAGCAGGGGGCCCTGGCCTCATCAACATCCCAGGTCTTTCTCATGTATGTATCATGTATGTGTGTGTGATATATGTATGAATCATATATGTTTGTGATATATATATATATATATGTATGTATCTATCTATCTATCTATCTATCGTATGTGTGTGTATATATATGTATCTATCATGTATGTATGTATGTATCTATCTTGTATGTATGTGTTCTATCTATCTATCTATCTATCTATCTATCTATCTATCTATCGTGTGTGTGATATATGTATGTATCTATCATGTATGTGTTATATGTATGTATCACACCTTCCTCTATACATATACATACATACATACATACATACATACACACACCTATATCTGTACGTACACTGACATACACACACCAACATCTATAGATAAACACGCTGACCCCTAAACGTACACCAACGTACCCACACCTGCATCTATACCTACACATGCTGACACGTGGACGTACACCGGCTTACCCACATGTGAATCTATACATACATGTGCTGACACCTGGACATACACTGATGTACCCACACCTAACATCTATACATATACATGCTAACACCTGGACGTATACAGACGTACCCACATTTGCATCCATGCATATATAGATGTAGGTGTGTGTACGTCAGTGTACGTCCAGGTGTCAACGCGTATATGTATAGATGCAGGTGTGGGTACGTCTGTGTATGTCCAGGTGTCAGAATGTGTATGTATAGATGCAGGTGTGGGAACGTCAGTGTAGGTTCAGGTGTCAGCGCGTGTATGTATAGATGCAGGTGCTTGTATGTCCAGATGTCAGTGCATGTATGTATAGATGCAAGTGTGGGTACGTCGGTGTATGTCCATTTGTCAGCGCGTGTATATATAGATGCAGGTGCTTGTATGTTGGTGTATGTCCAGGTGTCAGCATGTGTATGTATAGATGCAGGTGTGGGAATGTTGGTGTATGTCCAGGTGTCAGGGCGTGTATGTATGGATATTAGGTGTGGGTACATCAGTGTATGTCCAGGTGTTAGCGCATGTATGTATAGATGTATATATACACACACATACGATAGATAGATAGATAGATAGATAGATAGATAGATAGATAGATAGATAGATACATATTATAAGGGCACGGCCAGGTGTTAGCGCATGTATGTATAGATGCAGGATAATAATCACACAGCGTGCCCCCCACCAACCACAAACCTCCCCCACCCCCCTGTATGACATAAACACCGCTAATTCCACTTACACACAATAATTTCAGTTTGCGACCAGGAGCCGGCAATGTATGTGCACCCAAATGAAGCCACTGTACATGCCCTGCAGGCTGCTATGTACTGCAACAGGTGCAACAAATGTAAATGCCCTATCTTTAAAATGGGGCATATTTTACTAAATTAAAAAAACCTGTAACTTTCTGTAAAACCTTAACCCCAAAAGGCACTACACTAACATCGGGGTGTAGAGTTGGATCTTGATCCAAGGCACCAACAGGCTAAAGCTTTGACTGTTCCCAGGATGCCTTGCACCGCCTCCTCTACAACCCTGCCCAGTGGCGTAACTAGACCTTTGTGGGCCCCATAGCAAAATTCTGAATGGGCCCACCAGCACTCAACAAGAATGAGTGGCGTTTGGGGTCAGAAAAGTAGAGGGGAAGGGGTCTGACAGAGTAGGGGGCAGGACATGAATGAATAGAAATAGAATACTGAGAAACTGAGGTGTCCATTATATAAAGAAATACAGTATGTGTGTCTGTGTGTATATCACACACACACACACACATATAAGGGAAATTCAAATGCCCTCAATTATTGCGCCCATTACACTCTGGTTTAGGTGCACAAAGCACCTAAACCTGAATAAAGTAATGGGCGCGATCATGAAAAGACACCGTTTGGTTGCCCAAATGGGTCTCTTTGCACACATTTCAGCTTGTTTCCCCTGGGGGTAGCGAGCTGAAATAAACATGTCGCACCCGTTGGCAGCAACATTAGAATAGCTGCTGACGGGCACGATTGAGGGAGGAAAGGGACATTTGAATCCAGCCCATAGATGCAATGTGAATATGTAATTTGTACCTTCCTATCTTAAAATGTATAAAGTAGTGTTTACACTAGAGGTCTTTCCGAACCCCCTAATCCTAACATTGTAATTTGCTTTAGGGCGCACCTCCAATTAGTCTAGTGTTTCGTATTTTCACATTAAATACTTTCTTGCATTGGTTGGTTAAAGATTAGATCGTATATTTTTCTAGATATAGCTGTGCATAGTCTACAAGGCTACATGCTTCTCCCCTAACTAGAGATGTGCAGCGGGCATTTTTCGTGTTTCATGTTTTGGTTTTGGTTTCGGATCCGCAGTTGTGTTTTGGATACGGATGCGTTTTGGCAAAACCACCCTTTCGGGTTTTGTATTCGGGTGATTTTTTTTTAAAACCTCAAACAGCTAAAATCATAGAATTTGGGGGTAATTTTGATCCTATAGTATTAAGCTCAATAACCATAATTTCTACTCCTTTCCAGTCTATTCTGAACACCTCACACCTCCCAATATTATTTTTAGTCCTAAAATTTGCACCAAGGTCCCTGGATGACTAAGCTAAGCGACCCAAGTGGGCAGCACAAACACCTGGCCCATCTAGGAGTGGCACTGCAGTGTCAGACAGGATGGCACTTAAAAAAATAGCCCCAAACAGCACATGATGCAAAGATAAATAAAAAAAGAGGCGCAAGATGAAATTGTAGTGTGTCTCTCCTGCTCAGTGTCAGTTCTCAGTAGTATCCTCATCAGTGCTCAGTATCACTGCTCATTGTCTTGTGCTGCAATGTGGTGCTCAGTATACTAGAGTACATTACTAATAGTCCAGTGCTGCATCTTGCTGCTCAGTGTCAGTTCTAGTATCCTCATCAGTGCTCAGTATCACTGCTCACTGTCTTGTGCTGCATTGTGGTGCTCAGTATACTACAGAACATTACTAATAGTCCAGTGCTGCATCTGGCTGCTCAGTGTCAGTTCTAGTAATCTCATCAGTGCTCCGTATCACTGCTCATTGTCTTGTGGTGCTCAGTATACTACAGTACATTACTAATACTCCAGTGTCTTGTGCCGCATATGGCTGCTGTAGGGTGCTGTGGTAGTGTCCTGTCACTGTGCATATGTCATCATTCCAGTCACAGTGATATCTGGTATCTATCTAGTGGTATCTAATTCCAGACATTACCACCGTCTAATTCCAGATATATTACTGGCATATAATTCCACACATTAAAAAATGGAGAACAAAAAGGTGGAGAGTAAAATAGGGAAAGATCAAGATCCACTTCCACCTAGTGCTGAAGCTGCTGCCACTAGTCAAGGCAGAGACAATTCAATGCCATCAACATTATGTAATGATTATACGATACATTATATATCATATCATTGTATGGTTGTAAAATACAACTTAAAAACTTTAATGAATAAATACATAAAGTAGCTTTTATGTAACCTTTTTAAACCTATTAGCATAGACCGAATCTCATCGTGTGTATAGGCCTTTAGTTCAACAACAGCATGGGACCAGTTAGTGTGTTTTGACTAGAGATGAGCGGGTTCGGTTTCTCTGAATCCGAACCCGCCAGAACTTCATGTTTTTTTTCACGGGTCCGAGCGACTCGGATCTTCCCGCCTTGCTCGGTTAACCCGAGCGCGCCCGAACGTCATCATGACGCTGTCGGATTCTCGCGAGGCTCGGATTCTATCGCGAGACTCGGATTCTATATAAGGAGCCGCGCGTCGCCGCCATTTTCACACGTGCATTGAGATTGATAGGGAGAGGACGTGGCTGGCGTCCTCTCCGTTTAGAATTAGAATAGATTAGAGAGACACTTGATTTACTAATTTTGGGGAGCATTAGGAGTACTCAGTAGTGTACAGTGCAGAGTTTTGCTGATAGTGACCAGTGACCACCACTTTTATTTATAATCCGTTCTCTGCCTGAAAAAAGCGATACACAGCACACAGTGACTCAGTCACATACCATATCTGTGTGCACTGCTCAGGCTCAGGCCAGTGTGCTGCATCATCTATTATCTATATATAATATTATATATATCTGTCTGACTGCTCAGCTCACACAGCTTATAATTGTGGGGGAGACTGGGGAGCACTACTGCAGTGCCAGTTATAGGTTATAGCAGGAGCCAGGAGTACATAATATAATCCGTTCTCTGCCTGAAAAAAGCGATACACAGCACACAGTGACTCAGTCACATACCATATCTGTGTGCACTGCTCAGGCTCAGGCCAGTGTGCTGCATCATCTATTATCTATATATAATATTATATATATCTGTCTGACTGCTCAGCTCACACAGCTTATAATTGTGGGGGAGACTGGGGAGCACTACTGCAGTGCCAGTTATAGGTTATAGCAGGAGCCAGGAGTACATAATATATTATATAGTGAGTGACCACCAGACACACAGTGCAGTTTATTTAATATATCCGTTCTCTGCCTGAAAAAAGCGATACACACAGTGACTCAGTCAGTCACATACCATATCTGTGTGCACTGCTCAGGCTCAGGCCAGTGTGCTGCATCATCTATATATATTATATATCTGTCTGACTGCTCAGCTCACACAGCTTATAATTGTGGGGGAGACTGGGGAGCACTACTGCAGTGCCAGTTATAGGTTATAGCAGGAGCCAGGAGTACATAATATTATATTAAAATTAAACAGTGCACACTTTTGCTGCAGGAGTGCCACTGCCAGTGTGACTAGTGACCAGTGACCTGACCACCAGTATATAATATTAGTAGTATACTATCTCTTTATCAACCAGTCTATATTAGCAGCAGACACAGTACAGTGCGGTAGTTCACGGCTGTGGCTACCTCTGTGTCGGCACTCGGCAGCCCGTCCATAATTGTATATACCACCTAACCGTGGTTTTTTTTTCTTTCTTTATACATACATACTAGTTACGAGTATACTATCTCTTTATCAACCAGTCTATATATTAGCAGCAGACACAGTACAGTGCGGTAGTTCACGGCTGTGGCTACCTCTGTGTCGGCACTCGGCAGCCCGTCCATAATTGTATATACCACCTAACCGTGGTTTTTTTTTCTTTCTTTATACATACATACTAGTTACGAGTATACTATCTCTTTATCAACCAGTCTATATATTAGCAGCAGACACAGTACAGTGCGGTAGTTCACGGCTGTGGCTACCTCTGTGTCGGCACTCGGCAGCCCGTCCATAATTGTATATACCACCTAACCGTGGTTTTTTTTTCTTTCTTTATACATACATACTAGTTACGAGTATACTATCTCTTTATCAACCAGTCTATATATTAGCAGCAGACACAGTACAGTGCGGTAGTTCACGGCTGTGGCTACCTCTGTGTCGGCACTCGGCAGCCCGTCCATAATTGTATACTAGTATCCAATCCATCCATCTCCATTGTTTACCTGAGGTGCCTTTTAGTTGTGCCTATTAAAATATGGAGAACAAAAATGTTGAGGTTCCAAAATTAGGGAAAGATCAAGATCCACTTCCACCTCGTGCTGAAGCTGCTGCCACTAGTCATGGCCGAGACGATGAAATGCCAGCAATGTCGTCTGCCAAGGCCGATGCCCAATGGCATAGTACAGAGCATGTCAAAACCAAAACACCAAATATCAGTAAAAAAAGGACTCCAAAACCTAAAATAAAATTGTCGGAGGAGAAGCGTAAACTTGCCAATATGCCATTTACCACACGGAGTGGCAAGGAACGGCTGAGGCCCTGGCCTATGTTCATGGCTAGTGGTTCAGCTTCACATGAGGATGGAGGCACTCAGCCTCTCGCTAGAAAACTGAAAAGACTCAAGCTGGCAAAAGCACCGCAAAGAACTGTGCGTTCTTTGAAATCCCAAATCCACAAGGAGAGTCCAATTGTGTCGGTTGCGATGCCTGACCTTCCCAACACTGGACGTGAAGAGCATGCGCCTTCCACCATTTGCACGCCCCCTGCAAGTGCTGGAAGGAGCACCCGCAGTCCAGTTCCTGATAGTCAGATTGAAGATGTCAGTGTTGAAGTACACCAGGATGAGGAGGATATGGGTGTTGCTGGCGCTGGGGAGGAAATTGACCAGGAGGATTCTGATGGTGAGGTGGTTTGTTTAAGTCAGGCACCCGGGGAGACACCTGTTGTCCGTGGGAGGAATATGGCCGTTGACATGCCAGGTGAAAATACCAAAAAAATCAGCTCTTCGGTGTGGAGGTATTTCACCAGAAATGCGGACAACAGGTGTCAAGCCGTGTGTTCCCTTTGTCAAGCTGTAATAAGTAGGGGTAAGGACGTTAACCACCTCGGAACATCCTCCCTTATACGTCACCTGCAGCGCATTCATAATAAGTCAGTGACAAGTTCAAAAACTTTGGGTGACAGCGGAAGCAGTCCACTGACCAGTAAATCCCTTCCTCTTGTAACCAAGCTCACGCAAACCACCCCACCAACTCCCTCAGTGTCAATTTCCTCCTTCCCCAGGAATGCCAATAGTCCTGCAGGCCATGTCACTGGCAATTCTGACGAGTCCTCTCCTGCCTGGGATTCCTCCGATGCATCCTTGCGTGTAACGCCTACTGCTGCTGGTGCTGCTGTTGTTGCCGCTGGGAGTCGATGGTCATCCCAGAGGGGAAGTCGTAAGCCCACTTGTACTACTTCCAGTAAGCAATTGACTGTTCAACAGTCCTTTGCGAGGAAGATGAAATATCACAGCAGTCATCCTACTGCAAAGCGGATAACTGAGTCCTTGACAACTATGTTGGTGTTAGACGTGCGTCCGGTATCCGCCGTTAGTTCACAGGGAACTAGACAATTTATTGAGGCAGTGTGCCCCCGTTACCAAATACCATCTAGGTTCCACTTCTCTAGGCAGGCGATACCGAGAATGTACACGGACGTCAGAAAAAGACTCACCAGTGTCCTAAAAAATGCAGTTGTACCCAATGTCCACTTAACCACGGACATGTGGACAAGTGGAGCAGGGCAGGGTCAGGACTATATGACTGTGACAGCCCACTGGGTAGATGTATGGACTCCCGCCGCAAGAACAGCAGCGGCGGCACCAGTAGCAGCATCTCGCAAACGCCAACTCTTTCCTAGGCAGGCTACGCTTTGTATCACCGCTTTCCAGAATACGCACACAGCTGAAAACCTCTTACGGCAACTGAGGAAGATCATCGCGGAATGGCTTACCCCAATTGGACTCTCCTGTGGATTTGTGGCATCGGACAACGCCAGCAATATTGTGTGTGCATTAAATATGGGCAAATTCCAGCACGTCCCATGTTTTGCACATACCTTGAATTTGGTGGTGCAGAATTTTTTAAAAAACGACAGGGGCGTGCAAGAGATGCTGTCGGTGGCCAGAAAAATTGCGGGACACTTTCGGCGTACAGGCACCACGTACAGAAGACTGGAGCACCACCAAAAACTACTGAACCTGCCCTGCCATCATCTGAAGCAAGAAGTGGTAACGAGGTGGAATTCAACCCTCTATATGCTTCAGAGGTTGGAGGAGCAGCAAAAGGCCATTCAAGCCTATACAATTGAGCACGATATAGTAGGTGGAATGCACCTGTCTCAAGTGCAGTGGAGAATGATTTCAACGTTGTGCAAGGTTCTGATGCCCTTTGAACTTGCCACACGTGAAGTCAGTTCAGACACTGCCAGCCTGAGTCAGGTCATTCCCCTCATCAGGCTTTTGCAGAAGAAGCTGGAGGCATTGAAGGAGGAGCTAAAAGGGAGCGATTCCGCTAGGCATGTGGGACTTGTGGATGCAGCCCTTAATTCGCTTAACAAGGATTCACGGGTGGTCAATCTGTTGAAATCAGAGCACTACATTTTGGCCACCGTGCTCGATCCTAGATTTAAAGCCTACCTTGGATCTCTCTTTCCGGCAGACACAGGTCTGCTGGGGTTGAAAGACCTGCTGGTGACAAAATTGTCAAGTCAAGCGGAACGCGACCTGTCAACATCTCCTCCTTCACATTCTCCCGCAACTGGGGGTGCGAGGAAAAGGCTCAGAATTCCGAGCCCACCCGCTGGCGGTGATGCAGGGCAGTCTGGAGCGACTGCTGATGCTGACATCTGGTCCGGACTGAAGGACCTGACAACGATTACGGACATGTCGTCTACTGTCACTGCATATGATTCTCTCAACATTGATAGAATGGTGGAGGATTATATGAGTGACCGCATCCAAGTAGGCACGTCACACAGTCCGTACTTATACTGGCAGGAAAAAGAGGCAATTTGGAGGCCCTTGCACAAACTGGCTTTATTCTACCTAAGTTGCCCTCCCACAAGTGTGTACTCCGAAAGAGTGTTTAGTGCCGCCGCTCACCTTGTCAGCAATCGGCGTACGAGGTTACATCCAGAAAATGTGGAGAAGATGATGTTCATTAAAATGAATTATAATCAATTCCTCCGCGGAGACATTGACCAGCAGCAATTGCCTCCACAAAGTACACAGGGAGCTGAGATGGTGGATTCCAGTGGGGACGAATTGATAATCTGTGAGGAGGGGGATGTACACGGTGATATATCGGAGGGTGAAGATGAGGTGGACATCTTGCCTCTGTAGAGCCAGTTTGTGCAAGGAGAGATTAATTGCTTCTTTTTTGGGGGGGGTCCAAACCAACCCGTCATATCAGTCACAGTCGTGTGGCAGACCCTGTCACTGAAATGATGGGTTGGTTAAAGTGTGCATGTCCTGTTTTGTTTATACAACATAAGGGTGGGTGGGAGGGCCCAAGGACAATTCCATCTTGCACCTCTTTTTTCTTTTCTTTTTCTTTGCATCATGTGCTGATTGGGGAGAGTTTTTTGGAAGGGACATCCTGCGTGACACTGCAGTGCCACTCCTAGATGGGCCCGGTGTTTGTGTCGGCCACTAGGGTCGCTAATCTTACTCACACAGTCAGCTACCTCATTGCGCCTCTTTTTTTCTTTGCGTCATGTGCTGTTTGGGGAGGGTTTTTTGGAAGGGACATCCTGCGTGACACTGCAGTGCCACTCCTAGATGGGCCCGGTGTTTGTGTCGGCCACTAGGGTCGCTAATCTTACTCACACAGCTACCTCATTGCGCCTCTTTTTTTCTTTGCGTCATGTGCTGTTTGGGGAGGGTTGTTTGGAAGGGACATCCTGCGTGACACTGCAGTGCCACTCCTAGATGGGCCCGGTGTTTGTGTCGGCCACTAGGGTCGCTAATCTTACTCACACAGCTACCTCATTGCGCCTCTTTTTTTCTTTGCGTCATGTGCTGTTTGGGGAGGGTTTTTTGGAAGGGCCATCCTGCGTGACACTGCAGTGCCACTCCTAGATGGGCCCGGTGTTTGTGTCGGCCACTAGGGTCGCTAATCTTACTCACACAGCTACCTCATTGCGCCTCTTTTTTTCTTTGCGTCATGTGCTGTTTGGGGAGGGTTTTTTGGAAGGGACATCCTGCGTGACACTGCAGTGCCACTCCTAGATGGGCCCGGTGTTTGTGTCGGCCACTAGGGTCGCTTATCTTACTCACACAGCGACCTCGGTGCAAATTTTAGGACTAAAAATAATATTGTGAGGTGTGAGGTATTCAGAATAGACTGAAAATGAGTGTAAATTATGGTTTTTGAGGTTAATAATACTTTGGGATCAAAATGACCCCCAAATTCTATGATTTAAGCTGTTTTTTAGTGTTTTTGGAAAAAAACACCCGAATCCAAAACACACCCGAATCCGACAAAAAAAATTCGGTGAGGTTTTGCCAAAACGCGTTCGAACCCAAAACTCGGCCGCGGAACCGAACCCAAAACCAAAACACAAAACCCGAAAAATTTCAGGCGCTCATCTCTAGTTTTAACCACTGCACAGCACCTGGTGTTATATAGTAAGCACCACTATGGCATAGTATACAGCATTATGGGCCTGATATGAGTGTGACCAGCGGTGATGTGGAATGCAGTAGGAGGTGCTGTTTAGCAAGCACCACTTCTATATTCACCATGCAGTATATTGTGTGAATATAGAAGTGTTGGCTGTGTTATGTATTAGAGTAATTATTGCAGCTCCCAGCTAAAATTGCAACAATGTAATTTAGTGACAAGCTGCAGAGATTAACCCTTTCTGTGGCTGCTGCACAACCTCTATTCATATCGCTGAATTCAATTAGGGAGATGTTCTCACCCCGCGAGCAAGCGCAGGTATATGCCACACTTAAATGTATGGGTATGGTCTCCATAAAATGAGCGTAGCCTTGCAGGCAAAGACTACCTTACACCCTAGTTCTTGACCCTGCACCAACAGACCTCGGCCACCACAGGGAAAAAAGTACAGTAATTTCCACCATGTTAAGCCCCACACATTAATGCCCTTTGGGACATATTATGTCACACACCACAATATCTGTGATACACTATGCCCTACAGTAAAGCTTCTAATTACTTTTACAAAAACTGCTCAACGCCAAGAGTTTCACGTGCTGGGTGTCATGCTCATTGCCAGGGGTTTCACTCTCTGGGTGTCATGCTCATTGCCAGGGGGAACGCAGTAGGAGGTGTTATATAGTAAGCACCACTATGGCATAGTATATAGCATTATATATATTGTGAGCACTGGTGATGTTGAGTGCAGTAGAGCTGCTGCTGGGTAATTACAATTTACTACAACCACCAATATATTCTGCTGCACTATATATATGCAAAGCTAATTCTGCTGGGTAATTACAATTGACTACAACCACCAATATATTCTGCTGCACTATATCTATATTTGCAAAGCTAATTCTGCTGGGTAATTACAATTGACTACAACCACCAATATATTCTGCTGCACTATATCTATATATGCAAAGCTAATTCTGCTGAGTAATTACAATTGACTACAACCACCAATATATTCTGCTGCACTATATCTATATATGCAAAGCTAATTCTGCTGGGTAATGTAAATTGAAACATTATTGCATAGTATGTGATTTTTAAGTACTTTTTTAAAGTTTTGAATGATAAAGACCCAGTTTAATCTTTGTGGAATGCCTGGTTGTTGTTTTTAAGGTAATTTATTGCCTGGCATTTGAGGGGGTGGGGTGTGGTTACAGATTTCAATTATTGGTTTCACTTGTAATAGTCTTCTACTTAAGTCCAATGGTGTAGGCTGTGCAAAGCCGTTTGGCTGTGCATTTATTGATCTAAGCATGCATTTTTATCAAAGCGTGATAAAATTGACACATAACAGCAGTGTTCAATCAGCATTAATTTATCTTCAGCTGATATCGATTGTGAATTGACGTTTCTTCTCTTCTTGTCACCTCCAGGTAATTACAATTGACTACAACCACCAATATATTCTGCTGCACTATATCTATATATGCAAAGCTAATTCTGCTGGGTAATGCAAATTGAAACATTATTGCATAGTATGTGATTTTGAAGTACTTTTTTAAAGTTTTGAATGATATAGACCCAGTTTAATCTTTGTGGAATGCCTGGTTGTTGTTTTTAAGGTAATTTATTGCCTGGCATTTGAGGGGGTGGGGTGTGGTTACAGATTTCAATTATTGGTTTCACTTGTAATAGTCTTCTACTTAAGTCCAATGGTGTAGGCTGTGCAAAGCCATTTGGCTGTGTATTTATTGATCTAAGCGTGCATTTTTATCAAAGCGTGATAAAATTGACACATAACAGCAGTGTTCAATCAGCGTTCAATCGAAGTGAAAAAGAAGGAAAACAGAAGCACACCAATCTAACAAAACAAAGAAAACTGAAGAACTAATAACAAATGTGAGTCACTTACTCCTCAGATCACTCACCTCCTGATTGTTGCATCTGATTACATAGCACAGAACTACCTTACTTGGACATTTCATAAACCATCCATTTCACCTACAAATGCCTGTATCTGTATTATTGTAATTTTGTTTTTTAAGCACAGCTGCACCAATGCAATTTTACCTGCAAACACTTAAAACATCTAACATAATTACCATTGCTTCTTAAACCTCTCACAATCCTTTCATTTCTTACACTCCAAATACATTTCTGCACCCACTTTATCTACGCTTTTGACTCATTTCATACTAAATCTACACCCCTTGAGCCTACACTGCTTTTCTCACCTGCATTTCTGCAATTCTTCTGCTCGGATTGCCTTACAGTCTCCTCTCCTACTTCCACTACTTCAACCTATTTACCTACTTAACACTATGTCAAGGTTTTCTTATACTCCCCACATCACTCAGTGTCTACCTAATAATGTATCTTTATCCTTCCCCACTAGTCTCCTCCACCTCCTCCTCTCTCCCCTCCTCTGTCTCCCCTCCATCCCTCTGTTTCCTTCCCCCACCTTTCCTGTTACCCCACTTTCATTCACCTCTGCCCCATGGTCCTGCTACCCCACAACTCAGCCCTGCTCCCTCTCTCCCTTCCCTGTCACCTCCCCACACCCCCATCCACATCACACTGACCTCCCTCCCTGCCCACCTCCTGCAGTTTCCCCTCCTAGCTCAGGCACCCGTACCATCACTACTCTCTCATCATCCCTGCCCTCAAAGTTAATCCCACCTCATCGCTACAGCAACCCTGAAAATCTAATTCACATCTCTCCCACAAACTCATACCCCCTATCCTGTGCCCTCTGGAATGCCAGATCTGTTTGTAACAAACTGGTCCCCACTCATGACCTTTTCATTTCCAACTCCCTACACCTACTAGCCATTACTGAAACTTGGATTACGCCCTCTGACACTACTTCTGCTGCTGCTCTCTCTGCTGGGGGCCTTACATTCACACACACACCCCGACCTGGGGGTCGCCATGGGGGTGGTGTTGGGGTCCTTTTACCTTCTAGTTACTCCTACCAACTCATACCACCAGAACCATCCCTTATATTCTCTACATTTGAGGACCACGCCATATGCCTCTTCCAACCAGTCCATCTTAGAGTAGCTGTCATTTACCGCCCCCCTGGTACTGCTTCCAAATTCATCGACAACTTTGCTTCCTGGCTTCCTCACTTCTGACATTCCCACCATTATCCTAGGCGATTTCAACATCCCTATTGACATCCCCACACAATCCCCTGCCTCTAAACTCCTTAACCTCACCTCTTCACTTGGTCTCTCCCAGTGGACCTCCTCACCCTCCCATGTGAATGGGAGCTCACTGGATCTGGTCTTCACTCACCGCTGTGATATTTCTGATTTTTCCAACTCCCCATTTCCCCTCTCTGACCACCACCTGCTCTCCTTCAACCTATCTCTCTCGACTTCCCCATCTCTACCTCCTAAGGCTACCATCACTAAGCGTAACATTGAAGCTATTGACACCACATTCCTTTCCTCCCTGTTTGACTCACTTCTCTCTCCTATTCTCTCTCTCTCATGCCCTGAGCAAGCCACTTCCACATACAATGCTTCCCTTACTTCTGCTCTTGACTCTGTTGCTCCACCAACCACTATTCACCCTTGCAAATTAACACCTCAACCCTGGCACACCAAATGCACCAGATATCTGCAAAAATGCTCATGTACTGCTGAGTGACACTGGAGGAAATCACGCTCTAAGGCAGACTTCCTCCATTTCAAACTTATGCTCTCATCCTTCAGTGCTGCCCTTTCTCTTGCTAAACAGTCATACTTCAAGAACCTCATCTCCTCCCAGTCTTCCAACCCCCGGCGCCTCTTTGCCACTCTCAACTCACTCCTCTGCCCACCTCCACCTCGTCTCCCTTCCTCACTCTCTGCTCTTGACTTTGCCACTTACTTCACATCCAAAATTGACTCCATACGTCAGGACATCACATCACACCAGACTATCAGTAACCAGCCTTCTCCCATCCCTTACCAACCCTCCCCATCCCTCGTACCAACTCTGTCATCTTTCTCCCATGCATCTGGAGAGGAAGTCATGGCCCTCATTCGTTCCTGTCCCCTCACCACCTCCCCACTTGACCCTATCCCCTCCCGCCTCCTTTGCCACCTCTCTTCTTCTGCTTGTTCCCATCTTTCCCACCTTCTCAATCTCTCCCTCTCATCAGGCACTGTCCCCTCTGCCTTCAAGCACGCTCTCATCTCTCCTATTCTTAAAAAACCTACCCTTGATCCAAACACTCTCTCCAACTACCGACCCATCTCTCTCCTCCCTTTTGCCTCCAAACTCCTTGAGCGTATTGTCTACAACCGCCTTACTTCCTTTCTTTCCTCACACTCACTGCTTGACCCATTCCAGTCTGGCTTCCGTCCTCTCCACTCCACTGAAACTGCCCTTACAAAAGTATGCAATGACCTCCATGCTGCTAAATCTAAGAGACACTACTCTCTACTTATTCTACTTGATCTCTCTGCTGCTTTTGACACTGTGGACCATCCTCTCCTACTGCAAATCCTTCACTCCATTGGTCTGCGTAACACTGCCCTCTCTTGGTTGTCGTCCTACCTTTCTGACCGTTCATTCTCTGTCTCCTCTCATGACTCCACCTCCCCCTCACTTCCACTAACTGTAGGGGTACCCCAAGGTTCTGTCCTTGGTCCTCTTCTCTTCTCTCTCTATACGTCCTCACTAGGTAAGCTCATTAGTTCTTTTGGTTTCCAATATCATCTCTATGCTGATGACACTCAAATCTATCTTTCCTCTCCAGACCTCTCCCCTACTCTCCTCACTCGTATCTCCAACTGTCTCTCTGCTATCTCTTCCTGGATGTCCCAGCGCTTTCTTAAACTTAACATGTCTAAGACCGAGCTGATCATCTTCCCTCCCTCCCGCATAATCTCACCTCCTACAATCGCACTACTATCTCCTCTACCCCCAAGCGCGCTGTCTTGGAGTAATCCTTGACTCCTCCCTCTCCTTCAAACCACACATTCAGCACCTCTCACAAACCTGCCGTTTTCATCTAAAAAATATTTCCAGGATCAGACCCTTTCTGACCCAGGATGCTACTAAGACTCTTATCCACTCACTGGTCATCTCCAGACTGGACTGCTGTAATCTCTTCCTGACTGGCATTCCTGACAAATACCTCTCTCCACTCCAATCTATCCTCAATGCTGCTGCCCGGCTCATTTTCCTCACCAAACGCACTACGTCCACCTCTCCTCTCTTACTAGTCCTTCACTGGCTCCCCTTCCCTTTCAGAATCCATTTCAAGCTTCTCACACTTGCTTACAAAGCCCTCACCCACTCCTCTCCCATCTACATCTCTGATCTTATCTCGCTTTACACTCCCACCCGTCCTCTTCGCTCTGCTAATGCACACCGACTCTCCTGCCTACGGATTACTTCCTCCCACTCCTACCTCCAAGATTTTTCACGTGCTGCACCACTTCTCTGGAATTCCCTACCTCTCCCCCTCAGACTCTCCACCTCTCTACAAAGCTTCAAACGGGCTCTCAAGACCCACTTCTTCACCAAACCCAGCCAAATCTCATCCTAAACCTCTGTTCCATGCTCTCTATGTACCCCATCTGTCTCACCCCTGTCTGTCTACCCCTCCCTTTTAGAATGTAAGCTCTCACGAGCAGGGCCCTCTTCCCTCATGTGCTTACTCTTTTCTTACTTTAATAATCTTCAGCTGCACCAAATCCAGCAGTCTTCTGCCACCTGATACTTATTCCAGTGTCATCTGCTGATGTAGCTATGTTTATTTACCCTGTACTTGTCCTATATTGTCGTCAACTGTAAGTTGCTGTTTTCCTGTTTGATTATTTGTTTATGTACTCTGTAATTGGGCACTGCGGAACCCTTGTGGCGCCATATAAATAAAGGATAATAATAATAATAAATAATATAATATATAGCAGTACGGTACAGTAGGCCACTGCTCTACCTACCTCTGTGTCGTCAAGTATACTATCCATCCATACCTGTGGTGCATTTTAGAAAAAAACATGTCTCGGCAGAGCAATCTATAAATCCATCATTTTTCAGACAGCAACAGTGGGTATTGTAATAGTCACCCAATCCATCACTTTTATAGGGTTACATGCACCCACATGCTACAGCCTGTCTCAATAATTTTACTGTCACGCTGTGTGTGTTTGTGTTTTTATTTGGGTATTTTTTGTTGTTGTAGAACTACAGGTACCAGCAAGCCCGTTATTTCCCCGCCTGCTGGTACTTGAGGTTCTCCAAGTACCAGCAAGCGGGGGAGGCTTGCTGGGCCTTGTAGTTCCACAACGAAAAAACAATATTCTTTTTTTACACACATGGCTATCAGCCCGGCACCCACCACCCAGGGGTGCTGGGGACAGCCTCGGGCTTCACCCCTGGCCCTTGGGTGCCTCGAGGGGAGGAACCTCTTGATTTAAGGGGTCCCCACTCCTCCAGGGAACCCCGGCCAGGGGTGACTAGTTGGAGGGGTAATGCCAGGGCCGCAGGGACCTACATAAAAGTATCCCCCGGCTGTGGCATTATCTCTCTGGCTAGTGGAGCCCGGTGCTGGTTTTAAAAATATGGGGGACCCCTACATCTATTGTCCCACGTATTTTTGGAACCTGGACCGGTCTAAGAGCCCGGTGCTAGTTGTCTAAATACGGGGAACCCCTGTCCAATTTTTCCCCCAGTATTTAAATAACCAGGACCGGCTCAAAGAGCCCGAGGCTGGTTATACTAAGGAGGGGGGACCTCACGCATTTTTTTTTAACCCATTCAGACCCTTCTCCTTTAAGTTAATGGAAGCCCTGGACAACAAAATTGCATTCATGTCCTCCTCCCTCACCCTTCCCAGTCCCAAACACTCATTTTTTTTTCTTTAAAAATTTATAATATATAACGAGAACAATGAGCAAGCAGGCAGCGGGCATTGGCGGCATCGGACTGAGATAGAAATTAGTGGTGGAGGGCTGGGTCAGTTGATTGTGGGCGAGTTTGTAAGCCATTGGCGGTGGCAGCGGGTATCGGCTCAGAGGCAGTAGCGGGCATTGGCTAAGGGTCATCGGCAGGATTCGGCGGACATTATGGCTGTAGTGCCTCACTAGCCACTGACCTCACCGCACGCCACTGTGGGACAGATGTAACATGCAGAGAGAGGTAGATTTGGGAGGGGGAATGTCCTAGCATAACTGTTAATTGCAGTGTAATACTGTAATTCAGCTGTGCAGCATTTGTGGCTAAATGTCAAAGAAGCCAGTATTTACCCTGCATGCAAAACAATAAATGTATTTGAACATACCTCCCAACTATCCCAATTTTTGCAGGACAGTCACTTTTTTGGGGAATGTCCAGCTAACCCAAACAACCCCCCCCCCCCCCTTCCCATGGGGAATGGGGGGGGGGGGGTGGAAGGCTCCCTGTAGCTTGTTGCTCTGCAAATATGCACATTGTGGGTAATTCAGACCTGATCGCTAGGGTGTGTTTTTTGCATCCCTGTAATCAGGTAGTTGCCGCCTACAGCGGAAGGGAAAATTTGCTGTGCAGGTGTGTGATCACATGTGCACAAGAGCTGCACAGCTCAGCACTTACTCAGCCATTGAGGTGACGTCACAAATCCTCCCACAAAACGCCGGGTCCCTCCAGTGTTTTTCCGGACACTCCCTAGAAACATTCAGTTGCCACCCACACAAACACCCTCTTCTTGTCAATCTTCTTGTGATCTCCGGACCGTCGCACTTACGCATTGTGGCGCATACGCATGTGCAGTGCAGACCAGATTGCCCGCTGGGTGAAAATAAATTGAAGCGATCTGGTCTGAATAAGCCTCAATGTCTATTCACGGGAGACAGAGGGGCTGGGGCATGGCCAGCAGCTCACAGAGCACCTATAATGACAAAAATGGGAGACATGGCTCATGATCGCGATATACCTGCGAAGGTACGCCCTCTACTGATTGACAGGCAGAGGCATTCGCATTTTCTGCGGGGCACCCGGAGAAAATGTAGGCACACGCACAGGATGGACCCTGCGTATATGCCCCCATCCTCTTCATAGTTTTTGCGGTTGGAACGCGTATTACGATCCAAACTGAATTAGGCCCTATGTCTTATATACACGAGCAGTGTGAAAACATCAATCGATGGGGGTAATTCCAAGATGATCGCAGCAGGAATTTTGTTAGCAGTTGGGCAAAACCATGTGTACTGCAGGGGAGGCAGATATAACGTGCAGAAAGAGTTAGATTTGGGTGAGTTATTTTGTTTCTGTGCAGGGTAAATACTGACTGCTTTATTTTTACACTGCAAATTAGATTGCAGATTGAACACACCACACCCAAATCTAACTCTCTCTGCACATGTTAAATCTGCCTTCCCTGCAGTGCACATAGGTGGTCATTCCGAGTTGTTCGCTCTGTAATTTTCTTCGCATCGCAGCGATTTTCCGCTTAATGCGCATGCGCAATGTTCACACTGCGACTGCGCCAAGTAAATTTGCTATGCAGTTAGGAATATTACTCACGGTTTTTTCATCGTTCTGGTGATCGTAATGTGATTGACAGGAAGTGGGTGTTTCTGGGCGGAAACAGGCCGCTTTATGGGCGTGTGGGAAAAAATGCTACCGTTTCTGGGAAAAACGCGGGAGTGGCTGGAGAAACGGAGGAGTGTCTGGGCGAATGCTGGGTGTGTTTGTGACGTCAAACCAGGAACGACAAGCACTGAACTGATCGCACTGGCAGAGTAAGTCTCGAGCTACTCAGAAACTGCACAGAGATGTCTTATCGCAATATTGCAAATCTTTCGTTCGCAATTTTAAGATGCTAAGATTCACTCCCAGTAGGCGGCAGCTTAGCGTGTGCAATGCTGCTAAAAGCAGCTTGCGAGCGAACAACTCGGAATGAGGGCCATGGGGGGTAATTCTGAGTTGATCGCAGCAGGATTTTTGTTAGCAGTTGGGCAAAACCATGTGCACTGCATTTACGAACAGATGATTTTTTTATATACATTTTAAAATGTTAGTAAATGTGTGTGTGTTTTTCAACCTGTAAGCCCAACATCGATTAAGATCGATCTTAAATAGACCCCTGGGTTTTAAGGATAACCATGGTTGAGTCCAATGGTTAATTCACATTGACCGAAGTTCTAATTAAGTCACCTGTGCTCAAGCATGATATCCTTAAAATCTGGATTGCAATGACAGCATTTTGGAACTATGCCTAAGGGTTTAATTTTTACATTTATCCACTGACAATAAATCTACCTACAATATCCCTGTAACTGTTATGATTACAGTATTTCACTAAATAATTTAATTTGCTGAACCTTCTGTAAAAAGAAATATTAAGCTGCTGTAATTCCCAGATGCAGCAAATTTGTTAGCTAGTGGGCAAAACCATGTGCACTGCAGGGATGGGGGGGGGGGGGGGGCAGATATAACATTTGCAGAGAGATTTAGGTGGGTTATATTGTTTGTGTGCAGGGTAAATACTGGCTGTTTTGTTTTTACACTGCAATTTAGATTTCAGTTTGAACACACCGCACCAAAATCTAACTCTCTCTGCACATATTATACACCCCCCCCCACCCCTGCAGTGTACATGGTTTTAGCTAATAAATTTGCTGCTGTGATCAGATCTGAGTTAAGCCCTATGTATTTGGCACTGGCAAAGGGTTAGAGGCCTTGCTGTAGAGCTCACACCTTTCTTATCATGCATTGTAATATTTCCTATGTCCTGATGTTGTGCTCTCTGCTCCATCCAAGTAAACAGCAATGTAGCATGGCTATCAAAGAGCGTGAAGTTTGCAGATTTCCTGGGATTAATGCTAAAGAATGCTATTCCAGAGGCTGCTGCTTTAATTCAAGTGTCACTGGGGTTAAATGGTGTTTTTACCTTAAAAACACAGGTAGAGTATATAGTACAGTGGTAAAGTGGGAGCATGTAGTGCTATTGATTACAGATTTGATGGAGCTTAAACATGGATAAGGTCCATGGCTCTAAGAGTTTATCTTGTGTATCCTTTATTCTTAGTCATGGTCAGATAAGATTAGAAAATACCATTTAAGTGGAAATTTCCTGTTAGCTGTTTTTCAGTTTGCTCAACTGTCTGATTAACTGGTCCTAAAAAAGGACCAAAGGAGCTAAATTGCCCTGTGATCTAGCTAAATTGCCCCAGTAAAAAAAAAAAAAAAAACTAAGCTGCTGTAATTCCTGGATGTTTCCTTACTGCATCAACAGGAAGTGACCAGAAACAATGTAATGTGGAACCGTACAGCAGAAGGGATTGCGGCTACCCCACAATAAGTGCAGCGGAATGTAAGAAGAGGAATTGTTGCTTTGACTGCAGCATTCCCGGGGTTAACTGGTGTTTCTTCAAGTCACAAGGTATGGAGCTGCTGTATAGTTACTCGCAAGTCAGTAGTTGTATGATGCTCACACCTGTTAAGCTGGATACACACAGAATGCCCTACACAGGGGGTGAAATGAGCGCCCCCCCCCACCCCCCGTACGCTCAGCACACATCACGCTGTGCTGAGCGGGGGGAGAGATGTGTGCTGAGCAGTTCGCTCAGCACACATCTCTCCCCAAAATCAGGCCGTGAATACGGACCTTAAAACTGGATCCACACTTAGATTATCTGTCCAATTTTTTTTTCTAGTTGAAACAAAATTATGCTAATATGTGGCAGCAAATGACAATTGACCATTTGCTCACAAACACTGGAAAACATCCAAAAATGGTCATTTAGATAAATTGGTTAAATCCATTTCATTTAGCTAATTTATCCAAACTACCTTTATTGTATCTTTGTGGGTGAATGATGTGTGGGTCAGTGTTGAGGGTGGTGGAGGAGATGGGTAATAGGCACAGCAGGGTGTGGACAGTCAAATAGTGTGCTTAGAGGTTCAGAGTCATTGTATGAGACTCTGGCAACAGTGACTTGATGAGTCTGGTGTCCATAGGGTGGGACGCATTAACCTTTTTATGCTATTGAAATAGTTCTCCTCCTGACCGACGCAGTTCCTTGCTCCGAGGTTGGTGTATTGTCCTGTTGCAGCGCCTCTCCACTGTGGTCACAGTGAGCTGTGTGGTGTTGCTGGCGCATGCCAATCTCCCCCCAACCTCCCTCTTGCATTTCAGACCTACGTACGCATGATGGGATCTTGTATGATATGCGCGTGTGCTGTAGAGATGAAAGTGGGGGTGAGGAGGCAGATCGTGAGATGGGGAAACTTTGTGGACTGTTAGCGAAGGGGAGCACTGGGCAATCTGAGTTGCAAAGAGGGCAGCAGAAGAGGTTATTGCATGTGCACTGGTGACAGGTCCATCATTGGTGGCCAGCCTCAGTGGTAAAGGGGTACATGAGCTAGTGTCCCTTGGCCAGCCATGTACCATGGCCACCTCCCTACATCCTATATATTCTCCCTGATCTGTCACTTTGTTACGGTCTGCTGCTGGCACTGGTGTATCGTCCTGCAGTTGCCGTCTCCGCCCATTGCTGTGACTTCCCCCAGAGTTAGCCACACAGAGTGACAGATCTGGGAAAATATATAGGAGATCATTACTTTCACTTGCAGCCTACCTTATTTTTTGCAGCCTAGCATGCTCCTGACCCCTTCTCTCACTAATACTTATACAACATTCATGAACTTATCTTAAGGTTTCTTTATTATTCAGTCACACTGTCTTGGATCCAAACCATTTCCTGTGGCATTGCAGTCAAACAATTGAGCTATTTACCCTTGCATAGAAAGGTATAATCTAAGCTAGAGAATTCTATTTGGAGCTCACCTTGTACTTTGTGAAGAAATAATCAGCTTTGTGGCTGAGCAGATATATGGAGTGTGTGGCTGCACACTGCATTGATCTGCTGAGTTGCAATGCTAATAATTTTTTTTTTTGCAAAGTACCAATAGCTTCATTGTGAAGGTGGAAAGAAGGGTATTACGGCATGGAATGTACAAACTGCGAGACCCTGCTGGTAGCGCCTTTGTCTATTTAGTAGGAAGGGCACGTAACAGCCGGGGGGCAATGGAGGAAGCCCCTTTAGGGCTGGAGCCCGGCGGCAACTGACTCCGTTGTCTCTGGCAGTTCCGCCCCTGGACTAGAGGAATGGTCAAGAACATGGCAACATTTAATGCCAAAAAATGCAAAATCATACACGTCTCAAAAATGCAAAGGCTAACTATAATATTAAGGGCATTATAATGGCAAGAGGAAAGCTATCTAAGTATTACTATTTCAGGTGAGCAATGTAACAAAGCAATAGGAAAGGCAAGTCAGATGCTTGTTTGCATAGGTTAAAGAACCAGTAGCAGAAAAAAGTAATACAGGTTGAGTATCCCATATCCAAATATTCCGAAATACGGAATATTCCGAAATACGGACTTTTTTGAGTGAGACTGAGATAGTGAAACCTTTGTGTTTTGATGGCTCAGTGTACACAAACTTTGTTTAATACTCAAGTTATTAAAAATGTTGTATTAAATTAACTTCAGACTGTGTGTATAAGGTGTATATGAAACAAATGAATTCTGTGAATGTACACACACTTTGTTTAATGCACAAAGTTATAAAAAATATTGGCTAAAATGACCTTCAGGCTGTGTGTATAAGGTGTATATGAAACATAAATGCCTTCTGTGCTTAGATTTAGGTCCCATCACCATAATATCTCGTTATGGTATGCAATTATTCCAAAATACAGAAAAATCCGATATCCAAAATTCCTCTGGTCCCAAGCATTTTGGATAAGGGATACTCAACCTGTAATGCCACTGTATAGGTCCTTGGTACAGCCACATTTAGAATCCTGTGTTCAGTTCCAGAAGCCATATCTCCAGAAGGCTGTAAATACATTAGGGCAACTAAAATTGTGCATGGCCTACATCACAAAACTTACCTGGAAATACTAAAAAATGTTGATGTGTATAGTTTGGAGAAGGGAAGAGGGAACATACAGTAATAGAAACATTTAAATATATAGGGAGGAATGTAATAGGGTGTGAGAATCAGAAAGTGAGAGATTTTGTGTTTTTTCCTGTTGTTTTTTTTTGTTTTTGTTTGATTGTTTGTTTTTAAAGTGGCAATCCTTTACATGGCAAAACCAGGTTGATATTTGCCATGTAAAGGATTGCCACCGTGGGCATGTGTAGAAGGGGCACTGCTACTGTTGGCATTATGTGTGTAAGCTGCACTGATATGGTGGTTATGTGTATAAAGGGCACTGCGACTGTGGGTATTATTATTATTATTATTACATGCGGTGTAATGACAATAAGATAGTGCTACTGTGTGGCGTATTTTGATTTGGGGTGCTATTGTGTGGCCATGCCCCTTCCTTGTGATACCACACCTTCTTTTTTTAAGGAGCGCACTGTCCCTTTATTAAGTATTGGAGAGAGGGCCCAAATTAATAGTTTGCAGGGAGGCGCCAAACACCCTAGCACTGGCCCTTTGGTAGGGGACAGGATTTGCTTCTGCTTGTGCACATATGTTATGATTGCCAGCCAACAGCACTGGTTTTGCCTATAACACTAACTATAAATATTTTGAATTGGTCCTGGACCACCAATCCAAGGCACCCCTGCAAGTGTCCTGAGGCACCCCAGGGTGCAGTTTGAGAACCACTGGTCTAGTGAGTACCCAGGATAATTATTGTAGCTGGTCTGCGGGTAACAGCTCTCAGATCAACTTCTAGAAAAAATGCAGCAATGTAATTTGAGTGACAAACTGCAGAGATGAACCCTTTCTGTGACTGCTGCACAGGGATCACACAAACTTTATTCATAGGGCTGACTTCACTTAGGGGAGATGTTCTCACCCCGCAAAGAAGTGCGAGTATATACCGCACTTACGGTACCATTGGATTTACAGATATTTTCTTGCAATACACTATGGGGGTCATTCTGAGTTGATTGCTCGCTAGCAGTTTTTAGCAGCCATGCAAACGCATTGTCGCTGCCCACTGGAGAGTGTATATTCACTTTGGAGAAGTGCGAACACTTGAGCAGCAGAGCGCCTGCAAAATCGTTTCAAAATAAGACCAGCACTGTAGTTACACTTCGTGTGCGTTGATTCTAACAACCGAGGGACGGCTTTTGATGTCACACACCCATCCAGCGAATGCCCAGCCACGTCTGCATTTCTTCTGCCACGCCTGCATTTTTCCAAGCACTCCCTGAAAACGGTCAGTTGACACCCAGAAACGCCCTCTTTCTGTCAATCTCCTTGTGGCCTGTTCTGTGATTGGAAAAATCGCTAGAACTAGTGCAAAACCACAATGGACTTTGTACCCGTACGATGCGCATGCACATTACGGAGCATGCGCATGCACAGATTAGCCATTTTTTTTCAACTGATTGCTACGCAGCGAACAACGGCAGCATGCGATCAACTCGGAATGACCCCCTATATACATAGAAACATGGATTTTTACTGCAGGAATTAGGGGTATCGGTTAGGGTCAACAGAGGTGTAGCTAGGGGTCCAAGCGCCCCTGGCAAAGTAAGGGACTGGCGCCCCCCCTTTCGATAAAGCATTGCAGTCCATTGGCGGTTACCATGTTGGAGCCACAGCAACTGACCCCCTCCCCCACACGCTGCCCTACATCATCGGCTGGGATTCACTGTTGGTGTGAAGCCACTGGGAACAGTCTGGTAGCATTAGCAGCAGTCTGTGTCATAGATAGGGAAGGCAGAAGGTTAACTAGCTAATAGCAGTCTGTTGGCAGCAGAGGCTGGGCGGGGGGCTGAGAATGAGCCAACGCTGATCAGTGTCCAGTCTGCTCAGACAAAAATATTTTGTGATCAGGGCTGGTTCTAGACCAAAGGAGCCAATGGCAAAAATTTCCTTTGGCACCCCCCCCCCCACACACATACACACACACACACACACACACACACACACACACACCAAAAAAGAACATATCCCAGTTTAACATAACGCTATGTGGTGCAAGGTGTGGAGCTGGTCACTTGTATCAGACCTCTGACATTTGCCTTTTCACCCATATTGCATACTTTTTCTTGCAGGTTGTGTCTTAATTCAAGAAGTGTTCTAAGTACTTCAGCTTAGTATCTTTACTGACCCCTCTTTACCCCACAAAAAAATGGAGCCTTTGACTCGGACCGTCAGTGAGGCCGGCAGGTGGTTTTCATACTGGGCTATCCAGCTCTTCGGTGGCGGTGGCAGGGACATTCAGAAAAGGGCCAGCACAGCAAAATGCATAATAATGGCAATACAGTATGGACCACAGGGACTGGACAAAGTGATGGGGTAAAAGGAGGGGGGAGGGTTTAGTTGGCCTGTTAATTGTTTTCCTGCTTAAATTGAGCAGTTGGTGGATACACTTTAAAAAGCAATATTGGCACTGTGGCCCCATTATTTCTGTTCTTAATACTTGGAGCCCTGAACAAGTGTCCCCTTTGTCCCCCCTGTCACTGGGCCTGTTCAGGCGTTACCTATGGAGAAGCTGCGACATGACATCCTAGGACACGATACTGCACCATGCATCACCATTATATTTCAGTGTGCCTTGTCAATATTTAAATCTTGTTCTGTGTGACGTGAGTTGTAAATGGTTGAAAATCTCTGTGCTACAGTATCGTCACCATGTAGTTATAACAACACCGCAAAACCACCAAAAGACGTGTTTTGGTAGAGGGACTGCTGGAGGGGCCCATTGGGGCCCCCAGTTTGCTACCCCACCCCAGTATACCTGTGCTGTAGCCAGTGGAAGGGGCACTATCTTCCCGGTGATCTCTTCGGGAAGATGGTGCCGCACATAGAAAGCAAAGACTCTGGCTGCACTCTCCTGCCCTCGCTCTAAGCAAGGTGATCGGGCCACAAAAGGACCCCTGTCGGACCTCGGCCTGTGGGCCACAAAAGGATGCATTGGGGGCGGCATGCGGCCCATGGGTTTGACACCCCTGCCCTAGAGTATCAAAATTTGTTTCACGGCACCCCTAGGCCAAAGTTTTTTTTTATTGAGAAATTCAGAAAAAAATATAAAATTAAGTAAATTGTGTTTATAGCATGTCATCCTCAGGTTCAGTTATGTTGTGAGGGAATGGTTTTGCCAATTTAATAAAGTATAAATAATTTTAATTGGTCCTGGACCACCAAACTATGCTACCAGTGCAAGAACCCCAGTTTGGAAACTACTGCCATAAAATAAACCTTTATTGTTTTTTTTAAACTACATGTAATACACCTTAGATCTCAGTTCCTAAAAGGTTTTAAACCCTTGCATACAGTAAACTACACATATTTAAAAATCCTACACCGGGCAAAAGTGCTCACGGGCCAATTTCATGGCAGTCTCGGATAGGAGGGCATTGTGGATTCACCAAGGGAATGCTGATGCTGACTCCAAGAAGAAAGGGAGTCTCTTCCCTATGAAGGTGAAGCCTTGTTTGGCGACGGCCTAGTTAATTTGATCTCGGCAGCTCCCGCAGGTAAGTCATCCTTCTTGCCCTATGTTCCCTCTCAACGGATGAAGACGCATCATTATCTGACGCAGTCATTTCGGCCCAATAGATATGCAAGAAGTTAAGATTCCCCTTTCTTTGCAGGTAGAGGAAGGAAAAGAGGGAAGAGGTCTGTAGCCTCTTCAAGATCGCAGGAGCAGAGATCGTCCTCTGCTTCTGCCAAATCCACTGCATGACGCTGGGGCTCTCTTGCAGGAGCCCGCACCAGTGGTGGCACGTCTAAAACTCTTCAGTCAGTTCTAGATTCATTCGGACCTGGACTCGTGGGTTTTACAAATAGTGTCCCAAGGGTACAAACTGGGGTTTCAAGACGTTCCCCCTCACCGATTGTTCAAATCAGCCTTAGTCAGCAGGGAGAAGGTTTTTATTCAAGCCTCTTCGTGGTCCCGAAGCCGGACGGCTCAGTCAGACCAATCTTAAATCTGAAATCCCTTAATTTCTACCTAAAGAAATTCAATTTCAAGATGGAATCTCTCAGGGTAGTGATCTCCAGTCCGGGGGATAAAGGAGATTTCATGGTTTTGGTAGACATAAAGGATGCCTACTTATATGTTCCCATTTAGCCACTGCATCAAGCTACCTGAGGTTTGCAATTCAGGATTGTCATTACCAATTTCAGACGTTGCCGTTTGGTCTGTCCACGGCTCCGAGGATTTTCACCAGGGTGATGGCGGAAATGATGGTCCTCCTTCGCAAGCAAGGAGTCACAATTATCCCGTACTTGGATGATCTCCTGATAAAGGCGAGATCCAGGGACCAGTTGGTGCAAAACATCTACTCTCCCTGACAGTTCTTCAACAACATGGTTGGCTCCTAAACTTGCCAAAATCGCAGTTGGTCCCAATGACGCGGTTGTTGTTTTTGGGAGTGATACTGGACACAGAAGAGGTTTTCTTCTAGTGGAAAGGCTCTGGAGATCCAGAGTCTGGTCAAACAAATTCTGAAACCAGCAAGAGTGTTAATCCATCAATGCATTCAGTTGCTGGGGAAGATGGTCGCGGCCTACGAGGCCATTCAGTTTGGCAGGTTCCATGCCAGAGTGTTCCAGTTGGACCTGTTGGACAAGTGGTCCGGATCCCACCTACACATGCACCGGAGGATAATCCTGTCTTCCAAGACCAGAATCTCACTCCATTGGTGGCTGCACAGTTCTCACCACCTAGAGGGGCGATGGTTCGGGATCCAGGACGGGATCCTAGGGACCACGGATGCAACCCTCCGAGGCTGGAGAGCAGTCACACAGGGGGAAAACATCCAAGGAAGATGGTCAAGTCTTCCTTGGATGTTTTCATCTCCACATAAATGTTCTGGAGTTAAGGGCCATTTAATAACTGCAGACACAGTACGCACTGGGACGGGTGCCCAGCATCCTCTACGGACTAAGAGAAAAGGATTTACCGGTAGGTATTAAAATCCTATTTTCTCTAACGTCCTAGAGGATGCTGGGGACTCCGTAAGGACCATGGGGATAGACGGGCTCCGCAGGAGACATGGGCACTTTAAGAAAGACTTTAGTTCTGGGTGTGCACTGGCTCCTCCCTCTATGCCCCTCCTCCAGACCTCAGTTTGATACTGTACCCAGTGGAGATTGGGTGCTTTTCAGGAGCTCTCCTGAGCTTTCTGACAGAAAGTATTTTGTTAGGTATTTAATTTTCAGGGAGCACTGCTGGCAACAGACTCCCTCATCGAGGGACTGAGGGGAGAGAAGCAGCCCTACTCTCTGAGTTGCAAGGTCCTGCTTCTTAGGCTACTGGACACCACTAGCTCCAGTGGGATTGGTACGCAGGATCTCACCCTCGCCGTCCGTCCCAGAGCCGCGCCGCCGTCCCCCTCGCAGAGCCGGAAGATAGAAGCCGGGTGAGTATGAGAAGAAAAGAAGACTTCAGAGGCGGCAGAAGACTTCATGATCTTCACTGAGGTAACGCACAGCACTGCAGCTGTGCGCCTTTGCTCCCATACACCTCACATACTCCGGTCACTGTAAGGGTGCAGGGCGCAGGGGGGGCGCCCTGGGCAGCAATATAAACCTCTTTCGCAAAAATATAACATATATACAGCTGGGCACTTTATATATGTATAAGCCCCCACCAATTTTAGTTTAAGCGGGACAGAAGCCCGCCTCCGAGGGGGCGGGGCTTCTCCCTCAGCACTCACCAGCGCCATTTTTTCTCCACAGCACCGCTGAGAGGAAGCTCTCCGGACTCTCCCCTGCTTATACCACGTTAGACAAGAGGGTTGAAAAGAGGGGGGGGGGGGCACATAATTCGCAAATTACATACAGCAGCACTACTGGGCAAACATTAAGTTACTGTTTTATTCCTGGGTTATATAGCGCTGGGGGGTGTGCTGGCATACTCTCTCTCTGTCTCTCCAAAGGGCCTTGTGGGGAAACTGTCTTCAGAAAAAGCATTCCCTGTGTGTGTAGTGTGTCGGTACACGTGTGTCGACATGTCTGAGGAAGAAGGCTATATTAGAGAGGAGCGGGAGCAAATGAATGTGGTGTCTCCGCCGACAGCTGATTGGATGGATATGTGGAATGTTTTAAATGCTAGTGTAAACTCATTGCACAAAAGATTAGACAAGGCAGAAGCTTTGGGACAGTCGGGGTTTAAACCCATGCCTGATCCTATGTTGCAGGGACTGTCAGGGTCTCATAAGCGCCCACTATCCCAGATTGTTGACACAGATACCGACACGGATTCTGACTCCAGTGTCGATTACGATGATGCAAAGTTACAGCCAAAATTGGCAAAATCCATTCGATTTATGATTATGGCAATAAAAGATGTTTTGCACATCACAGAGGAACCCCCTGTCGCTGACAAGAGGGTACATATGTACAAGGGTAAGAAGCCTGAGGTAACCTTTCCCCCCTCACACGAGCTGAACGAGTTATGTGAAAAAGCTTGGGAATCTCCAGATAAAAGACTGCAGATTTCCAAAAGGATTCTTATGGCGTATCCTTTCCCATCAACGGATAGGTTACGATGGGAATCCTCCCCTAGGGTGGACAAAGCATTAACACGCTTATCCAAGAAGGTAGCCCTCCCGTCCCAGGATACGGCTACCCTCAAAGAGTGTGCTGACCGCAAACAGGAGATTACCCTGAAGTCCATTTATACACATTCAGGTACCTTACTCAGACCGGCAATTGCGTCGGCCTGGGTGTGTAGTGCTGTAGCGGCATGGACAAATACCTTATCTGAGGGGATGGATAGCCTAGACAAGGATACTATTTTATTGACCCTGGGGCATATAAGAGATGCTGTCCTATATATGTGTGTATGCAAACTACAGGTGGTGCTGCAGGGCCCACACCCTTTTACTTGTCTTGTAGAGCAGCTCTGAAGCTGTTACAGTGCCCAGCTGCTGCAAGAAATCAGCTTGAATGCTTCAGGGGCTTGGGCATGGCCAACATGAGCCCCACACCGAAGGAGGGTGGGGGTGTTTAATGCAAACTTGGGGTTATCCAAGCGCCGCAAAAGGCCATGCCCTGCATGCCCCTTTTCTCTTTTCATATACAGATGAGGGTTCCAGCCAACTTTGGCCCACTGCTTGGATGACATCACCGTATGCAAATCCGTCTGCTGCAGACCTTCCCCCAGGAATGCTTGCAATAGTTGTTGCATATGGTTTAATGTCTGAGGGTGCTTCAGTATTAGGCAGCCTTCCGCCCTCCCATGTTCATCTGAAAAGATGTGGTCTCCCTGTAGTTGTTGTCCCCAGACGAGAGTTCCCTTGTGCTTCCTCAGTTAAATCTCCTTAACTTGACGGTGGTGTGCCCGAGCAGCCGCCCTCCCCAGCCCTATCCCAACACCACCTGTAGTTTGCATACACACATATATAGGACAGCATCTCTTATATGCCCCAGGGTCAATAAAATAGTATCCTTATCTAGGGTATCCATCCCCTCAGATAAGGTATCCGTCCATGCCGCTACAGCACTACACACCCAGGCCGACGCAATTGTCGGTCTGAGTAAGGTACCTGAATGTGTATAAATGGACTTCAGGGTAATCTCCTGTTTGCGGTCAGCAGACTCTTTGAGGGTAGCCGTATACTGGGACGGGAGGGCTACCTTCTTGGATAAGCGTGTTAATGCTTTGTCCACCCTAGGGGAGGATTCCCATCGTAACCTATCCATTGATGGGAAAGGATACGCCATAAGAATCCTTTTGGAAATCTGCTGTCTTTTATCTGGAGATTCCCAAGCTTTTTCACATAACTCGTTCAGCTCGTGTGACCCCCTCAAAGGTTACCTCAGGCTTTTTCACCTTGTACATATGTACCCTCTTGTCAGGGACAGGGGGTTCCTCTCTGATGTGCAAAACATCTTTTATTGCCATAATCATATATCGAATGGATTTTGCCAATTTTGGCTGTAACTTTGCATCATCGTAATCGACACTGGAGTCAGAATCCGTGTCTGTATCTGTGTCAACAATCTGGGATAGTGGGCGCTTATGAGACCCTGACAGTCCCTGCAACATAGGATCAGGCATGGGTTGAGACCCTGACTGTCCCAAAGCTTCAGCCTTGTCTAATCTTTTGTGCAATGAGTTTACACTAGCATTTAAAACATTCCACATATCCATCCAATCAGCTGTCGGCGGAGACACCACATTCATTTGCTCCTGCTCCTCTCTAATATAGCCTTCTTCCTCAGACATGTCGACACACGTGTACCGACACACCACACACACAGGGAATGCTTTTTCTGAAGACAGTTTCCCCACAAGGCCCTTTGGAGAGACAGAGAGAGAGTATGCCAGCACACCCCCCAGCGCTATATAACCCAGGAATACACAGTAACTTAATGTTTGCCCAGTAGTACTGCAGCATGTAATTTGCGCCAAATTATGTGCCCCCCCCCCCTCTTTTCAACTCTCTTGTCTACCGTGGTATAAGCAGGGGAGAGTCCGGGGAGCTTCCTCTCAGCGGTGCTGTGAAGAAAAAATGGCGCTGGTGAGTGCTGAGGGAGAAGCCCCGCACCCTCGGCGGCAGGCTTCTGTCCCGCTTAAACTGTAAAATTGGCGGGGGCTCATACATATATACAGTGCCCCGCTGTATATGTGTTATATTTTTGCCAAAAAGAGGTTTATATTGCTGCCCAGGGTGCCCCCCCCTGCGCCCTGCACCCTTACAGTGACCGGAGTGTGTGAGGTGTATGGGAGCAATGGCGCACAGCTGAAGTGCTGTGCGTTACTTCAGTGAAGATCATGAAGTCTTCTGCCGCCTCTGAAGTCTTCTTTTCTTCTCATACTCACCCGGCTTCTATCTTCCGGCTCTGCAAGGGGGACGGAGGCGCGGCTCTGGGACGGACGGCGAGGGTGAGATCCTGCGTACCAATCCCTCTGGAGCTAATGGTGTCCAGTAGCCTAAGAAGCAGGACCTTGCAACTCAGAGAGTAGGGCTGCTTCTCTCCCCTCAGTCCCTCGATGAGGGAGTCTGTTGCCAGCAGTGCTCCCTGAAAATTAAAAACTTAACAAAATACTTTCTGTCAGAAAGCTCAGGAGAGCTCCTGAAAAGCACCCAGTCTCCACTGGGCACAGTATCAAACTGAGGTCTGGAGGAGGGGCATAGAGGGAGGAGCCAGTGCACACCCAGAACTAAAGTCTTTCTTAAAGTACCCATGTCTCCTGCGGAGCCTATCTATCCCCATGGTCCTTACGGAGTCCCCAGCATCCTCTAGGACTGGTGAAAATCCTCGGAGCCGTGGACAGACCAAACGGCAACGTCTGAAATTGGTAATGACAATCCTGAATTGCAAACCTCAGGTAGCTTGATGCAGTGGCTAAACGGGAACATGTAATTAGGCATCCTTATGTCTACCAAAACCATGAAATCTCCTTCCTCCGGACTGGAGATCCCTACCCTGAGAGATTCCATCTTGAAATTGAATTTCTTTAGGTAGAAATTGAGGGATTTCAGATTTAAGATTGGTCTGACTGAGCCGTCCGGCTTCGGGAGCACGAAGAGGCTTGAATAAAAACCTTCTCCCTGCTGACTAAGGCCGATTTGAACAATCGGTGAGGGGGAACGTCTTGAAACCCCAGTTTGTACCCTTGTGACACTATTTGTAAAACCCACGAGTCCAGGTCCAAATTAATCCAGAACTGACTGAAGTGTTTTAGACGTGCCCCCACTGGTGTGGGCTCCTGCAAGAGAGCCCCAGCGTCATGCAGTGGATTTGGCAGAAGCAGAGGACGATCTCTGCTCCTGCGATCTTGAAGAGGCTACAGACCTCTTCCCTCTTCTCCTTCCTCTACCTGCAAAGAAAGGGGAATCTTAACTTCTTGCATATCTATTGGGACAAAATGACTGCGTTAGACAATGATGCGTCTTCATCCGTTGAGAGGGAACATAGGGCAAGAAGGTTGACTTACCTGCGGGAGCTGCCGAGATCAAATTAACTAGGCCGTTGCCAAACAAGGCTTCACCTTCATAGGGAAGAGACTCCCTTTCTTCTTGGAGTCAGCATCAGCATTCCCTTGGTGAATCCACAATGCCCTCCTATCCGAGACTGCCATGAAATTGGCCCGTGAACTCAAGAGTCCTATATCCCTTGCAGTCGTAAGTATGCTGCAGTGTCCTTGATATGATCCAACGTAAGGAGTATCCCATCTCTCCAAGATATCTATATCGGAAGACAAGGTATTCGACCAATTCTTGAATACTACTACTCACCCATGCGCATGTAATGGCAGGTCTAAGTAATGTACCCGTGGTTACATAACTAGAAATAATGTAGCTTCCTGCATATGATCCGCTGGATTTGTGACAGGGCCCCGTGCAGAACAGGGGGTGACTCCCACTTTATTCTGTCCGCAGCAGGAAATGAATAAACAATCGGAAACCTTTTGGGGATTTGAAACCATCTTGTCGAGCTGGATCAGACTTTCTCAAACAGAGATGGAGGAATGTTACATCAGCTTTCATTATATATCTATATATACATACATATAGACCCCTTTGTCAGGAACAGCAGGGTCCTCAGTGATGTTAATATGTCCTTAATATCCACAATCATGTACTGAATGCTCCTTGCCAATATTGGATCTAATCAGGAAATATTATGGTCGACATAGGAATCAGTATCCGAGTCAGTATCAGTGTGTAGTAACATTATTGCGGGCCTGAGGGAAAAGAAGCATAGCCATGAACATCACATCTATTCTCTACGTCTGTGTCTGGGACACAGATTTATCCAACCTCACTCTGATATTATTGAAACTTTCACCCAGTCAGTTATTGGTGGTGCCAACAGGGCCACCATCATATGTCTGCATTCCTAATATAGTTTCCTCTTGGGAAAAACATTCAGCCACCGACATGTTGACACACATGTACCAAGTACCCACAGACACATCGGCTTATGGGGGATAGACCTACAGTAAATCTGTCAGAGGGACAGAGAGGATTTTTCAGCTCACAACCCAGCGTCAAAAGTACACAGTCTGGGAAATAATAAACTCTATAGTGATAGACTTGTAACGCTCTATAGATGTGCTGGTGAGGTGAGGAAGAAGCCCCGCCGCTGTAATGGCACGCTTCTGTCCCGCTCAGAAACAAATAATTAATTACGCTGGCGGGGTAAGGACAGTGCCCAGGCACTAATGTCCACTTTTGCCAGCCTTTTGTGAGGAATTTATGCTGCCCACGGTGCCCCCCCCCCACCCACCCACATGCCCTGCACCCTGCAGTGCCTGTGTTTGTGTGGAAGCATGGCGCACAGCATTCCGCTCGCTGCGTGGTACCTCCGAATGCCGTCACTGGAGAAGAAGTCTTCTGTTCTTCTGCTACTCGCCTGTCTTCTGACTTCTGGCTCTGTAAGGGGGTGATGGCAGGCTACGGGAGTGGGCATCTAGGCGTACCCAGCGATCAGCACCCTCAGGAGCTAATGGTGTCCTGTCAGCCAGAAGCAGAGCCATTGAACTCACTAGAAGTTGGTCATACTTCTCTCCCCTAAGTTCCACGAAGCAGGGAGACTGTTGCCAGCAGCCTCCCTGAAAATAAGAAAAACTAACATAAGTCTTTTCAGAGAAACTCAGTAGAGCTCCCCTGTAGTGCATCCAGTCTCACTGGGCACAATTCTAAAACTGGAGTCTGGAGGAGGGGCATAGAGGGAGGAGACAGTTCACACCCTTTGAAAGTCTTAAAGTGCCCATGTCTCCTGCGGATCCCGTCTATACCCCATGGTTCTTAATGTGATCCCAGCATCCTCTAGGACGTATGAGAAAACAAATAACGCACACACGAGGAGGAGAGAACAAAGGAAGCTATAAGGAGGGGAGGGGAGGGGAGGGGAGGGGGGGGGAGGTAAGGTAGTAAAGGGATATTGGATAAACTACAACCTTATACATGTTCATTAATGTACCAGTAGTTAGAAGTAGAAGAGCTCTAACAGAAACCACAAAGCTTATCTAAAGCCACACCACACTGGATATGCCCAATCTCATTTGATCTTTGAAGCAAAGCAGTATTGGACTTTGTTACTACCAAGCAGTCTCCCATCCATGTATTATCAGATTCTTTAGGTGTTTTTAAACTATCAACACCCTTTTCTTGGTACTGTACATTTAATTTTTACACATATTCTTTTATGTACCAGAAGTTAGAAGTAGAAGAGCTCTAACAGAAACCACGAGCTCATCTACAGCCACAGCACACTGGATTTGCCCAATCTCTCCTGATCATGGAAGCTGAGCAGTGTTGGTCCTGGTTTTAGTACTTGGATGGGAGACCACCAGGAAATACCAGGAGCTGTGTGTATTTTTACAATACCAACACCGTTCTCTTGATGCATTCCATTTTGAAACATTGGGGCAGATCTATTAAGCCTGGTGAACTGATAAAGTGCAAGGTGATAAAGTACCAGCCAGTCAGCTCCTAACTGTCATTTTTCAAACCCAGCCTGTGACATGGCAATTAGGAGTTGATTGGCTGGTACTTTATCACCATGCAAATTATCATTTCACCAGGTTTAATAAATCGTCCGCTTATTCATTTATGTACGAGTAGTTAGAAGTAGAAGAACTCTAACAGAAACCACTAAGCTCATCTACAGCCACACCACACTGTATATGCCCAATATCACCTGATCTTAGGCCTGGTTTGTTCTTGGATGTGAGACCACCTGGGAATACCAGGTGCTGTAGGTAGTTTTATACTACCAACACCGTTCTCTTGATGCATTCTATTTTGAAACTTATTCATTGATGTAGAAGTTAGAAACAGCAAAAATCATCTACAGCCGCATCACACTGGATATGTCCAATCCAGTGGCGTAACTAGAAATTTTTCTCCCCCAAGCCAAAAAATTCTTCGGCGCCCCCCCCCCCCCCCTTCATGCTCCATAATTGGGAGCAAGAAAGGGATAAATATGCGCGCGCCTAAGGCGCGCGCGTCAAAAAAAGGGGCGTGGTTTTGTTGGAGTGGGCGTGGTTTCACATAAAGGGGCGTGGCATTGCAGGGAAAGACTACCTTATACCCCAGTTTTGCAACCTGCACGCCCATACGTTGGCCACCACAGGAAAGAAAAATAATCCTGATTCATGCCCCTTACATTATTTGTCATTTTTCCTCCTTATAGTAATGCTCAGTATACATTATGCCACATACTGCAATGGCCCTTAGACATTATGCCGCACACAATAATGCACGACACAATATGCACACACTGTAATGCCCCCGTCACATTATGCCACACCGTAATGTCTGTGACACATTATGCCACACACCGTAATGCCTGTGACACATTATGACAGGAATCGCAATGCCCGTTATACATTATGCTACACACTGCAATGCCCCTGATACATTATAGCACATACAATGTCTGTGACACATTATGACACACACCGCAATGTCCGTGATACATTATGCCACACACTGCAATTAGAGATGAGCGGGTTCGGTTTCTCTGAATCCGAACCCGCACGAACTTCATGTTTTTTTCACGGGTCCGAGCAGACTCGGATCCTCCCGCCTTGCTCGGTTAACCCGAGCGCGCCCGAACGTCATCATAACGCTGTCGGATTCTCGCGAGACTCGGATTCTATATAAGGAGCCGCGCGTCGCCGCCATTTTCACACGTGCATTGAGATTGATAGGGAGAGGACGTGGCTGGCGTCCTCTCCATTTAGATTAGGGTTGAGAGAGAGAGAGAGAGATTGACCTGAGGCTGTGATACTGTAGAAGAGAGTGCAGAGTTTAGTGACTGACGACCACAGTGACCACCAGACAGTGCAGTTGTTTGTTTTATTTAATATATCCGTTCTCTGCCTGAAAAAAACGATACACACAGTGACTCAGTCACATACCATATCTGTGTGCACTGCTCAGCCCAGTGTGCTGCATCAATGTATATATATATCTGACTGTGCTCAGCTCACACAGCTTATAATTGTGGGGGAGACTGGGAGCACTGCAGTGCCAGTTATAGGTTATAGCAGGAGCCAGGAGTACATAATATTATATTAAAATTAAACAGTGCACACTTTTGCTGCAGGAGTGCCACTGCCAGTGTGACTAGTGACCAGTGACCTGACCACCAGTATATATAATATTAGTAGTATACTATCTCTTTATCAACCAGTCTATATTAGCAGCAGACACAGTACAGTGCGGTAGTTCACGGCTGTGGCTACCTCTGTGTCGGCACTCGGCAGCCCGTCCATAATTGTATATACCACCTAACCGTGGTTTTTTTTTCTTTCTTTATAGTCATACTAGTTACGAGTATACTATCTCTTTTATCAACCAGTCTATATTAGCAGCAGACACAGTACAGTGCGGTAGTTCACGGCTGTGGCTACCTCTGTGTCGGCACTCGGCAGCCCGTCCATAATTGTATATACCACCTAACCGTGGTTTTTTTTTCTTTCTTTATACATACATACTAGTTACGAGTATACTATCTCTTTATCAACCAGTCTATATTAGCAGCAGACACAGTACAGTGCGGTAGTTCACGGCTGTGGCTACCTCTGTGTCGGCACTCGGCAGCCCGTCCATAATTGTATATACCACCTAACCGTGGTTTTTTTTTCTTTCTTTATACATACATACTAGTTACGAGTATACTATCTCTTTATCAACCAGTCTATATATTAGCAGCAGACACAGTACAGTGCGGTAGTTCACGGCTGTGGCTACCTCTGTGTCGGCACTCGGCAGCCCGTCCATAATTGTATATACCACCTAACCGTGGTTTTTTTTTTCTTTCTTTATACATACATACTAGTTACGAGTATACTATCTCTTTATCAACCAGTCTATATATTAGCAGCAGACACAGTACAGTGCGGTAGTTCACGGATGTGGCTACCTCTGTGTCGGCACTCGGCAGCCCGTCCATAATTGTATATACCACCTAACCGTGGTTTTTTTTTCTTTCTTTATACATACATACTAGTTACGAGTATACTATCTCTTTATCAACCAGTCTATATTAGCAGCAGACACAGTACAGTGCGGTAGTTCACGGCTGTGGCTACCTCTGTGTCGGCACTCGGCAGCCCGTCCATAATTGTATATACCACCTAACCGTGGTTTTTTTTTCTTTCTTTATACATACATACTAGTTACGAGTATACTATCTCTTTATCAACCAGTCTATATATTAGCAGCAGACACAGTACAGTGCGGTAGTTCACGGCTGTGGCTACCTCTGTGTCGGCACTCGGCAGCCCGTCCATAATTGTATATACCACCTAACCGTGGTTTTTTTTTCTTTCTTTATAGTCATACTAGTTACGAGTATACTATCTCTTTATCAACCAGTCTATATTAGCAGCAGACACAGTACAGTGCGGTAGTTCACGGCTGTGGCTACCTCTGTGTCGGCACTCGGCAGCCCGTCCATAATTGTATATACCACCTAACCGTGTTTTTTTTTTCTTTCTTTATACATACATACTAGTTACGAGTATACTATCTCTTTATCAACCAGTCTATATATTAGCAGCAGACACAGTACAGTGCGGTAGTTCACGGCTGTGGCTACCTCTGTGTCGGCACTCGGCAGCCCGTCCATAATTGTATATACCACCTAACCGTGGTTTTTTTTTCTTTCTTTATAGTCATACTAGTTACGAGTATACTATCTCTTTATCAACCAGTCTATATTAGCAGCAGACACAGTACAGTGCGGTAGTTCACGGCTGTGGCTACCTCTGTGTCGGCACTCGGCAGCCCGTCCATAATTGTATATACCACCTAACCGTGGTTTTTTTTTCTTTCTTTATACATACATACTAGTTACGAGTATACTATCTCTTTATCAACCAGTCTATATATTAGCAGCAGACACAGTACAGTGCGGTAGTTCACGGCTGTGGCTACCTCTGTGTCGGCACTCGGCAGCCCGTCCATAATTGTATACTAGTATCCAATCCATCCATCTCCATTGTTTACCTGAGGTGCCTTTTAGTTGTGCCTATTAAAATATGGAGAACAAAAATGTTGAGGTTCCAAAATTAGGGAAAGATCAAGATCCACTTCCACCTCGTGCTGAAGCTGCTGCCACTAGTCATGGCCGAGACGATGAAATGCCAGCAACGTCGTCTGCCAAGGCCGATGCCCAATGTCATAGTACAGAGCATGTCAAATCCAAAACACCAAATATCAGTAAAAAAAGGACTCCAAAACCTAAAATAAAATTGTCGGAGGAGAAGCGTAAACTTGCCAATATGCCATTTACCACACGGAGTGGCAAGGAACGGCTGAGGCCCTGGCCTATGTTCATGGCTAGTGGTTCAGCTTCACATGAGGATGGAAGCACTCAGCCTCTCGCTAGAAAAATGAAAAGACTAAAGCTGGCAAAAGCAGTAGCACCGCAAAGAACTGTGCGTTCTTCGAAATCCCAAATCCACAAGGAGAGTCCGACTCCAATTGTGTCGGTTGCGATGCCTGACCTTCCCAACACTGGACGTGAAGAGCATGCGCCTTCCACCATTTGCACGCCCCCTGCAAGTGATGGAAGGAGCACCCGCAGTCCAGTTCCTGATAGTCAGATTGAAGATGTCAGTGTTGAAGTACACCAGGATGAGGAGGATATGGGTGTTGCTGGCGCTGGGGAGGAAATTGACCAGGAGGATTCTGATGGTGAGGTGGTTTGTTTAAGTCAGGCACCCGGGGAGACACCTGTTGTCCGTGGTAGGAATATGGCCGTTGACATGCCTGGTGAAAATACCAAAAAAATCAGCTCTTCGGTGTGGAAGTATTTCACCAGAAATGCGGACAACAGGTGTCAAGCCGTGTGTTCCCTTTGTCAAGCTGTAATAAGTAGGGGTAAGGACGTTAACCACCTTGGAACATCCTCCCTTATACGTCACCTGCAGCACATTCATAATAAGTCAGTGACAAGTTCAAAAACTTTGGGTGACAGCGGAAGCAGTCCACTGACCAGTAAATCCCTTCCTCTTGTAACCAAGCTCACGCAAACCACCCCACCAACTCCCTCAGTGTCAATTTCCTCCTTCCCCAGGAATGCCAATAGTCCTGCAGGCAATGTCACTGGCAATTCTGACGAGTCCTCTCCTGCCTGGGATTCCTCCGATGCATCCTTGCGTGTAACGCCTACTGCTGCTGGCGCTGCTGTTGTTGCTGCTGGGAGTCGATGGTCATCCCAGAGGGGAAGTCGTAAGCCCACTTGTACTACTTCCAGTAAGCAATTGACTGTTCAACAGTCCTTTGCGAGGAAGATGAAATATCACAGCAGTCATCCTGCTGCAAAGCGGATAACTGAGGCCTTGACAACTATGTTGGTGTTAGACGTGCGTCCGGTATCCGCCGTTAGTTCACAGGGAACTAGACAATTTATTGAGGCAGTGTGCCCCCGTTACCAAATACCATCTAGGTTCCACTTCTCTAGGCAGGCGATACCGAGAATGTACACGGACGTCAGAAAAAGACTCACCAGTGTCCTAAAAAATGCAGTTGTACCCAATGTCCACTTAACCACGGACATGTGGACAAGTGGAGCAGGGCAGGGTCAGGACTATATGACTGTGACAGCCCACTGGGTAGATGTATGGACTCCCGCCGCAAGAACAGCAGCGGCGGCACCAGTAGCAGCATCTCGCAAACGCCAACTCTTTCCTAGGCAGGCTACGCTTTGTATCACCGCTTTCCAGAATACGCACACAGCTGAAAACCTCTTACGGCAACTGAGGAAGATCATCGCGGAATGGCTTACCCCAATTGGACTCTCCTGTGGATTTGTGGCATCGGACAACGCCAGCAATATTGTGTGTGCATTAAATATGGGCAAATTCCAGCACGTCCCATGTTTTGCACATACCTTGAATTTGGTGGTGCAGAATTTTTTAAAAAACGACAGGGGCGTGCAAGAGATGCTGTCGGTGGCCAGAAGAATTGCGGGACACTTTCGGCGTACAGGCACCACGTACAGAAGACTGGAGCACCACCAAAAACTACTGAACCTGCCCTGCCATCATCTGAAGCAAGAAGTGGTAACGAGGTGGAATTCAACCCTCTATATGCTTCAGAGGTTGGAGGAGCAGCAAAAGGCCATTCAAGCCTATACAATTGAGCACGATATAGTAGGTGGAATGCACCTGTCTCAAGCGCAGTGGAGAATGATTTCAACGTTGTGCAAGGTTCTGATGCCCTTTGAACTTGCCACACGTGAAGTCAGTTCAGACACTGCCAGCCTGAGTCAGGTCATTCCCCTCATCAGGCTTTTGCAGAAGAAGCTGGAGACATTGAAGGAGGAGCTAACACGGAGCGATTCCGCTAGGCATGTGGGACTTGTGGATGGAGCCCTTAATTCGCTTAACAAGGATTCACGGGTGGTCAATCTGTTGAAATCAGAGCACTACATTTTGGCCACCGTGCTCGATCCTAGATTTAAAGCCTACCTTGGATCTCTCTTTCCGGCAGACACAAGTCTGCTGGGGTTGAAAGACCTGCTGGTGACAAAATTGTCAAGTCAAGCGGAACGCGACCTGTCAACATCTCCTCCTTCACATTCTCCCGCAACTGGGGGTGCGAGGAAAAGGCTCAGAATTCCGAGCCCACCCGCTGGCGGTGATGCAGGGCAGTCTGGAGCGACTGCTGATGCTGACATCTGGTCCGGACTGAAGGACCTGACAACGATTACGGACATGTCGTCTACTGTCACTGCATATGATTCTCTCAACATTGATAGAATGGTGGAGGATTATATGAGTGACCGCATCCAAGTAGGCACGTCACACAGTCCGTACTTATACTGGCAGGAAAAAGAGGCAATTTGGAGGCCCTTGCACAAACTGGCTTTATTCTACCTAAGTTGCCCTCCCACAAGTGTGTACTCCGAAAGAGTGTTTAGTGCCGCCGCTCACCTTGTCAGCAATCGGCGTACGAGGTTACATCCAGAAAATGTGGAGAAGATGATGTTCATTAAAATGAATTATAATCAATTCCTCCGCGGAGACATTGACCAGCAGCAATTGCCTCCACAAAGTACACAGGGAGCTGAGATGGTGGATTCCAGTGGGGACGAATTGATAATCTGTGAGGAGGGGGATGTACACGGTGATATATCGGAGGGTGATGATGAGGTGGACATCTTGCCTCTGTAGAGCCAGTTTGTGCAAGGAGAGATTAATTGCTTCTTTTTTTGGGGGGGTCCAAACCAACCCGTCATATCAGTCACAGTCGTGTGGCAGACCCTGTCACTGAAATGATGGGTTGGTTAAAGTGTGCATGTCCTGTTTTGTTTATACAACATAAGGGTGGGTGGGAGGGCCCAAGGACAATTCCATCTTGCACCTCTTTTTTCTTTTCTTTTTCTTTGCGTCATGTGCTGTTTGGGGAGGGTTTTTTGGAAGGGACATCCTGCGTGACACTGCAGTGCCACTCCTAGATGGGCCCGGTGTTTGTGTCGGCCACTAGGGTCGCTTATCTTACTCACACAGCTACCTCATTGCGCCTCTTTTTTTCTTTGCATCATGTGCTGTTTGGGGAGGGTTTTTTGGAAGGGACATCCTGCGTGACACTGCAGTGACACTCCTAGATGGGCCCGGTGTTTGTGTCGGCCACTAGGGTCGCTAATCTTACTCACACAGCTACCTCATTGCGCCTCTTTTTTTCTTTGCGTCATGTGCTGTTTGGGGAGGGTTTTTTGGAAGGGCCATCCTGCGTGACACTGCAGTGCCACTCCTAGATGGGCCCGGTGTTTGTGTCGGCCACTAGGGTCGCTTATCTTACTCACACAGCGACCTCGGTGCAAATTTTAGGACTAAAAATAATATTGTGAGGTGTGAGGTATTCAGAATAGACTGAAAATGAGTGGAAATTATGGTTTTTGAGGTTAATAATACTTTGGGATCAAAATGACCGCCAAATTCTATGATTTAAGCTGTTTTTTAGGTTTTTTGGAAAAAAACACCCGAATCCAAAACACACCCGAATCCGACAAAAAAAATTCGGTGAGGTTTTGCCAAAACGCGGTCGAACCCAAAACACGGCCGCGGAACCGAACCCAAAACCAAAACACAAAACCCGAAAAATTTCCGGCGCTCATCTCTAACTGCAATGCCCGATACATTATAGCACATACAATGCCTGTGACACATTATGCCACACACTGCAATGACCTTGAGACATTATACCACAATGCCCGTGATATAGTATACCATACACCGTAATGCCTGTGACACATACCGCAATGCCCTGCCCGTTATACCCTATGCCACACATCGCAATGCCCGTTATGTATTATGCCACACTGCAATGACCCTGAGACATTATACCACATACCACAATGCCCGTGATATAGTATACCACACACCGTAATGCCTGACACATTATGACACACACCGCAATGTCCGTGATACATTATGCCACACACTGCAATGACCCTGAGACATTATACCACATATCACAATGCCCGCGATATAGTATACCATACACCGTAATGCCTGCGACACATTATGACACACACCGCAATGTCCGTGATACATTATGCCACACACCGTAATGCCCATTACACATTAAGTCCTACAGTAAGGCTTCTAATTACTTTTCAATTACCTGCTCGTTGTCAGGGGTTTCATGCACTGGGTGTCATGCTCGTTGCCAGGGGTTTCATGCTCTTGGTTCCATGCACGGTGCCAGGGGTTTTCATGCTCAGGGTGTCATGCTCGTTGCCAGGGGTTTCATGCACTGGGTGTCATGCTCGTTGCCAGGTGTTTCATGCACTGGGTGTCATGCTCGTTGCCAGATGTTTCATGCACTGGGTGTCATGCTCGTTGCTAGGAGGTAGTCTTTGTTGCTAGGGCTGTGCTCCCAGTGCCACATATGTCCCCAGTGCCAGATATTCCCCCACGGTGCCAGGTACTTACATGCCCCAGTGCCAAATATAGTCGTCCCCCCATGTGCCAGGTACACATATGCCCCCAGTGCCAGATATTCCCCCCCAGTGCCATATATGCCCCCAGTGCCAGATATTCCCCCCAGTGCCATATATGCCCCCCGTGCCATATATGCGCCCAGTGCCAGATACCCCCCCCCAGTGCCATATATGCCCCCAGTGCCAGATATTCCCCCCCAGTGCCATATATGCCCCAGTGCCAGATATCCCCCCCATTGCCAGATATGCCCCCAGTGCCAGATATTCCCCCCAGTGCCAGAAATGCCCCAGTGCCAGATATTCCTCCCTCCCCCCCCCCGTGCCATATATGCCCCCAAAAAGCGGCGGAGGGAAGGAGACTGCAGACTGACATGCGGACGCTCGTCCGCATGTCAGTCTGCTGTAAATCAGTGGCGCCCCCGCAGCCTCTCGCCCCCAAGCCACCGCGAGGACTGCGGGGGCAGTAGTTACGCCACTGGTCCAATCTCATCTGATGATGGAAGCTAAGCAGTGTTGTGCCTGGTTTGTTTTTGGATTTCAAGTCCTGCCTTCTGGTTTGGCCATGGCACCTCGGATATTCACCAAGGTCATGGCCGTGATGACGACCCTTCACCATCAGAGAATCAGGATCCTGCCAAATCTGGACGACTTGCTGATCCTGGTGAACTCCCAAGAGGTTCTCCACAGTTATCTGGAACTGGCGGTCCAATTCCTAAAAGTCCACGGGTGGCTCATCAACTGAAAAAAATCCTCGCTGGTCCCTGCTCGGAACATTGTGCACCTAGGGGCACTGCTGGACACACACAGCCAACAATTGTTTCTGTCTCCAGAGAAAGTCCTGAAAATTCAGGACAGTATCGTCCTCTCTCGCCCAAGAGTGTTGATACACACAGCGATGCAAGTACTAGACCTCATGGTGTCGGCTTTCGATATGGTAGAGTACGCTCAATTTCATTACCGCCCTCTGCAGAGGTTAATCCTCTCCAAGTGGGACGGCCTGCCTCATCGGATGATGTCTCAAATGATCTCCTTGACTCCGGAGGTTCGTCTGACACTGAGCTGGTGGCTACAGGACCAACAGTTGAGCAGGGGCCATCCCTTCTGGATCTCCAACTGTGTCCTCCTGACAATGGATGCCAGTCTTTTGGGCTGGGCCATGGTGTTGGAGCAACACTTTCTCCAGGGTCGGTGGACCAGGGAGGAATCTCTCCTCCTGATATACATTCTGGAATTGCAGGCAGTGTTCAATTAATTGACACTGGCCCTGCCTCTAGTACAGAACAGGCCTGTTCAAGTACAATCTGACAACGCCACCACGGTAGTGTACACAAATCATCAAGGCGGCACTCGAAACTGCATGGCAAAGCTGGAAGTATCAAAAATCCTCCGTTGGGTAGAAAGTCATCTGACAGCAATATCGGCAGTGTTCATTCCCGGAGTCCTCAACTAGGAAGCGGATTTCCTCAGTCGTCAGGACGTTCACGCTGGAGAGTGGAGAGGCCGCTGCAGAAATGTCTGCACTGGTGTCAGTAGGTGACTGAGGCAGGGATGACTGGGAGATAGTGGGTGACTGAAGCATGTATGAGTGGGAGATAGTGGGTGACTGAGGCCGGGGTGACTGGGAGATAGTGGGTGACAGGGAGATAGTGGGTTACTGAGGGAGGGGTGATAGGAAGGGGTTGGGTAAGTATGGGAAGAAAGTGGGTGACAGGTATAATAAATGACTAAGGCAGGGGTGATAGGGAGATAGTGGATGACTGTGGCAGGGGTGACAGGGACAGTAAGAGACTGAGGCAGGGGTGACAGGGATAGTGGCTGACTGAGGCAGGGGTGACTGGGAGATAGTGGGTGACTGAGGCAGGGTTGACAGGGATAGTGGGTGACTGAAGCAGGGGTGATAGGGTGACAGTGGGTGACTAAAGCAGGGGTGACTGGTATAGTGGGTGACTGAGGCAGGGATCGCAGATATAGTGGTTGACTGAGGCAGCGGTGACTGGGAGATAGTGGGTAACTGAGGCAGGGGTGACAGGGAAAGTGTGTGACTCAGGCAGGGGTGATAGGGAGATAGTGGGCTGCATATCTCTGCCTCACTGCAGCAGCACATTCCTGCTTCAATGACAGCAGCACATCCCTACCTCACTTATAGCAGCACATCCCTGCCTCGCTGACAGCAGCACATCCCTGCCTCGCTGACAGCAGCACATCCCTGCCTCGCTGACAGCAGCACATCCCTGCTTCACTGACAGCAGCACATCCCTGCTTCGCTGACAGCAGCAGGGCCGGATTAACAATGGGGCGGATGGAGCTGCAGCTCCAGGCCCCCCCATCACAATAGGCCCACAGCATCTGCTGTGCTGCTGCAGCAAGGATTTTTTTTCCCCTGCTACAGCAGCTTGCAAGTGATAGTCTGAAGCACCGCTCCCACCGGCGCGTAGATGTATTATTGATAGTAGTTGGACTGCCTGCGTCTGCTACAGCTGGCTGAACGGCTCAAAACGCCAGCAGTACACAGCCACACTTCGGCAGAGGATCTGGAAACTCAACAGGGGGCGTGGCTACACGGAGTCCAGGGGGCGGAGCTACACGGGACTGTCTCAGGCTGCCTGCTGCGAGTCACATGGCTGCTGCTGTGCTGGCTGTGAGAGGGAGAGTTGAAGCTGATGCACATGCAGGGCAGCCAGTGAGAGTGAACTCTGCTGTAGTGTGTAAGGTAAGAGTGAGTGGGGGGGAATTGTGTGTGTGTGAGCTTCTGTGAATGTGATTTCCATGTGAACTTCTATATGTGTGTGTGTCTTGTATGTGAGGTTCTGCAGGGAGTAGGATATAATATAGCAAGGGTGAGAGAGTGCAGGTGCAGGGAGTGTGTGAGTGTAATATAGCGCAAGGGTAAGAGTGTGTAAGTGTAATAAAGTGCGGGAGCAGGGAGTGTGTGAGTGTGATACAGCGCGGGGGGCGGGAGTGAGTGACTGTAATAGAGTGCGGGGAGCGGGAGTGTGTGAGCGTAATATAGCGCAAGGGTGAGAGAGTGAGTGTAATAGATTGCGGGGACAAGGAGTGTGTGAGTGTGATACAGCACGGGGGGCGGGAGTGTGTGAGTGTAATAGAGTGCAGGGGTGGGAGTGTGTGAGTGATACAGCGCAGGGGGCGGGAGTGTGTGAGTGTAATAGAGTGCGGGGGCAGGAGTATGTGAGTATAATAGAGTGCAGGGGACAGGAGCGTGTGACTAATAGAGTGCGGGGGCAGGAGTATGTGAGTATAATAGAGTGCGGGGGACGGGAATGTGTGACTGTAATAGAGTGCGGGGGCAGGAGTAAGTGAGTGTAATAGAGTGCAGGAGGCAGAGAGTGTGTGAGTGATACAGCGCGGGGGGCGGGAGTGTGTGAGTGTAATAGAGTGCAGGGGCGGGAGTGAGTGAGTGTAATAGAGTGGGGGGGCAGAGAGTGTGGGAGTATGATACCGCGCTGGGGGCGGGAGTGTGTGAGTGTAATAGAGTGCAGGTGGCAGGGAATGTGTGAGTGTTATACAGCACAGGGGGCGGGAGTGTGTGAGTGTAATAGAGTGCAAGGTGCGGGAGTGTGTAAGTGTAATAGAGTGCAGGGGCGGGAGTATGAGTGTAATAGAGTGCGGGGGGCAGGGAGTGTGCGAGTGTGATACAGCGCGGGGCGGGAGTGTGTGAGTGTAATAGAGTGCAGGTGGCAGGGAATGTGTGAGTGTTATACAGCACAGGGGGCGGGAGTGTGTGAGTGTAATAGAGTGCAAGGTGCGGGAGTGTGTAAGTGTAATAGAGTGCAGGGGCGGGAGTATGAGTGTAATAGAGTGCGGGGGGCAGGGAGTGTGCGAGTGTGATACAGCGCGGGGCGGGAGTGTGTGAGTGTAATAGAGTGCAGGGGGTGGGAGTGTGTGAGTGTAGTAGAGTGCGGGGGTGGGAGTGTGATACAGCATGAGGGGCAGGAGTGTGAGTGTAATAGAGTGCAGGGGTGGGAGTGTGTGGGTGTATTAGAGTGCGGGGGTTGTAATGTGATACAGCGTGGGGGGTGGGAGTGTAATAGAGTGCAGGGGCGGGAGTGTATGAGTGTAATAGAGTGCAGGGGCAGGAGTTTAAGGGGCAGACTAGATGGGCAAGGGGCAGACTAGATGGGCCAAGTGGTTCTTATCTGCCGTCAAATTCTATGTTTCTATGAGTGTATGAGTGTAATAGAGTGTAGGGGCGGGAGTGTGTGAGTGTGATACAGCGTGGGGGGCGGGAATGTGTGATTGTAATGGAGTGCAGGGGGCGGGAGTGTGTGAGTGTTATAGAGTGCAAGGGGCAGGGAGTGTGTGAGTGTGATACAGCGCTGGGGGCGGGAGTGTGTGAGTGTAATGGAGTGCAGGGGGCGGGAGTGTGTGAGTGTTATAGAGTGCAGGGGGGAGGGAGTGTGTGAGTGTGATACAGCGCAGGCCGCGAGGGGTGGGAGTGTGGGGCCAATGTGTTTTTCCTACTGAGGCCATTCATTTTTTTTTCGCCCCTTTGGGGTCCAGTGTGTTTTATTTTACCTGTAGGGGCCAGTATTTTTATTTGTATTTTTCTGGCGGTGCCAATGTGTCTGCGAGGGGGGGGGGGATTTGAGGTTAGGGTCAGGCTGCGGGGAGGGGGGGCTAGGGTTAGGCACCCCCGGGGATGGTTAGGGTTAGGCTGCGGTGGTGGTGGGGTGTTTAGGTTTAGGGTACGGGAAAGGTGGGTTAGGGTTAGGGAGGTTAGCTTAGTTAAATAGTTCATGTAGGTATTTTCAACATCGGGATGCCTATGTCGGTATTTCTCTGACGTCCTAGTGGATGCTGGGAACTCCGTAAGGACCATGGGGAATAGACGGGCTCCGCAGGAGACTGGGCACTCTATAAGAAAGATTTGGTACTATCTGGTGTGCACTGGCTCCTCCCTCTATGCCCCTCCTCCAGACCTCAGTTAGATTTCTGTGCCCGGCCGAGCTGGATGCACACTAGGGGCTCTCCTGAGCCCCTAGAAAGAAAGTATATGTTAGGTTTTTTATTTTACAGTGAGACCTGCTGGCAACAGGCTCACTGCAACGAGGGACTAAGGGGAGAAGAAGCGAACCTACCTGCTTGCAGCTAGCTTGGGCTTCTTAGGCTACTGGACACCATTAGCTCCAGAGGGATCGACCGCAGGACCCGTCCCTGGTGTTCGTTCCCGGAGCCGCGCCGCCGTCCCCCTTACAGAGCCAGAAGCATGAAGATGGTCCGGAAAATCGGCGGCAGAAGACTTCAGTCTTCACCAAGGTAGCGCACAGCACTGCAGCTGTGCGCCATTGCTCCTCATACACACTTCACACTCCGGTCACTGAGGGTGCAGGGCGCTGGGGGGGGCGCCCTGAGCAGCAATAAAAACACCTTGGCTAACAAAATAACCACAATATATAGCCCCAGAGGCTATATATGTGGTAATTACCCCTGCCAGAATCCATAAAAAAGCGGGAGAAAAGTCCGCCGAAAAAGGGGCGGAGCCATCTCCCTCAGCACACTGGCGCCATTTCTCCCTCACAGTTCCGCTGGAAGGAAGCTCCCTGGCTCTCCCCTGCAGTCTACACTACAGAAAGGGTAAAAAAGAGAGGGGGGGCACTAAATTTAGGCGCAGTATAACTTATAGCAGCTATAAGGGGACATAATTCAGTTAGTCCCTGCATTATATAGCGCTCTGGTGTGTGCTGGCATACTCTTTCTCTGTCTCCCCAAAGGGCTTTTGTGGGGTCCTGTCTCCTTTAAGAGCATTCCCTGTGTGTGTGTGTGTGGTGTGTCGGTACGGCTGTGTCGACATATTTGATGAGGAGGCTTATGTGGAGGCAGAGCAGATGCCTATAAATGTGATGTCACCCCCTGCGGGGCAGACACCGGAGTGGATGGACTTATGGAAGGAATTACGTGCAAGTGTCGACTCCTTACATAAAAAATTTGACGACATGCCAAACGCGGGACAGCCAGCTTCTCAGCTCGTGCCTGCCCAGACAATTCAAAGGCCATCAGGGGCTCTGAAACGCCCACTACCTCAGATGGCAGACACAGATGTCGACACGGATACTGATACCAGTGTCGACGACGAGGAGTCAAATTTAATGTCCACTAGGGCCATTCGTTGCATGATTGAGGCAATGAAAGAGGTATTACACATTTCTGATATAAACCCAGGTACCTCAAAAAAGGGTATTATGTTTGGGGAGAAAAAACTACCAATAGTTTTTCCCCCATCTGAAGAATTAAATGAAGTGTGTGAAGAAGCGTGGGCTTTCCCCGATAAAAAATTGGTGATTTCAAAAAAATTACTAATGGCGTTCCCTTTCTCGCCAGAGGATAGGTCACGTTGGGAAACTCCCCCTAGGGTGGATAAAGCACTCACACGTTTGTCAAAAAAGGTGGCACTACCGTCTCCGGATACGGCCGCCCTAAAGGAACCTGCTGATAGAAAGCAGGAGGCTATCCTAAAGTCTATATATACACACACTGGTGTTATACTGAGACCAGCTATTGCTTCAGCGTGGATGTGCAGTGCTGCTGCTGCTTGGTCAGATTCCCTGTCGGAAAATATTGACACCCTAGACAGGGACACTATATTGCTAACCGTAGAGCATATAAAAGACTCAGTCTTATACATGAGAGATGCACAGAGGGAGATCTGCCGGCTGGCATCTAGAATAAGTGCATTGTCCATTTCTGCTAGGAGAGGCTTATGGACTCGGCAGTGGACAGGGGATGCAGATTCGAAAAGGCACATGGAAGTTTTGCCTTATAAGGGTGAGGAGTTATTCGGGGATGGTCTCTCAGACCTTGTTTCCACAGCAACAGCTGGGAAGTCAGCATTTTTGCCCCATGTCCCCTCACAGCCTAAGAAAGCGCCGTATTATCAGGTACAGTCCTTTCGACCCCAGAAAAACAGGCGGGGAAAAGGCGGGTCCTTTCTGTCTAGAGGCAGAGGAAGTGGAAAAAAGCTGCAACACACAGCAGGTTCCCAGGAACAAAAGTCCTTCCCCGCTTCTTCCAAATCCGCCGCATGACGGTGGGGCTCCACAGGCGGAGCCAGGTACGGTGGGGGGCCGCCTCAAAAATTTCAGCGATCAGTGGGTTCGCTCACGGGTGGATCCCTGGATCCTTCAAGTAGTATCTCAGGGGTACAAGCTGGAATTCGAGGCGTCTCCCCCCCGCCGTTTCCTCAAATCGGCCTTACCGACAACTCCCTCGGGCAGGGAGGCTGTGCTAGAGGCAATTCACAAGCTGTATTCCCAGCAGGTGATAGTCAAGGTACCCCTACTTCAACAAGGACGGGGTTACTATTCCAGACTGTTTGTGGTACCGAAACCGGACGGTTCGGTGAGACCCATTTTAAATTTGAAATCCTTGAACACATACATAAAAAGATTCAAGTTCAAGATGGAATCGCTCAGGGCGGTTATTGCAAGCCTGGACGAGGGGGATTACATGGTATTCCTGGACATCAAGGATGCTTACCTGCATGTCCCCATTTACCTTCCTCACCAGGAGTACCTCAGATTTGTGGTACAGGATTGCCATTACCAATTCCAGACACTACCGTTTGGACTGTCCACGGCACCGAGGGTGTTTACCAAGGTAATGGCAGAAATGATGATACTCCTTCGAAAAAAGGGAGTTTTAATTATCCCGTACTTGGACGATCTCCTAATAAAGGTGAGGTCCAAGGAGCAGTTGCTGGTCGGAGTAGCACTATCTCGGGAAGTGCTACAACAGCATGGCTGGATTCTAAACATTCCAAAGTCACAGCTGGTTCCTTCCACACGCTTACTGTTCCTGGGGATGATTCTGGACACAGAACAGAAAAAAGTGTTTCTCCCGCAGGAGAAAGCCAAGGAGCTGTCATCTCTAGTCAGAGACCTCCTGAAACCAAAACAGGTATCGGTGCATCACTGCACACGAGTCCTGGGAAAAATGGTGGCTTCATACGAAGCAATTCCATTCGGCAGGTTCAATGCAAGGACCTTCCAGTGGGACCTCTTGGACAAGGGCGACACAAGAAGCAGGATGGCGATGGCAGAAGCCACAAGGATTCTCCGATGGGCGGAAAATCACTCATTCCGGGAGTGGACAACTGGGAAGCAGACTTCCTCAGCAGACACGACCTACACCCGGGAGAGTGGGGACTTCATCCAGAAGTCTTCCTACTGTTGGTAAACCGTTGGGAAAGGCCACAGGTGGACATGATGGCGTCCCGCCTCAACAAAAAGCTAAAGAGATATTGCGCCAGGTCAAGGGACCCTCAGGCGATAGCTGTGGACGCTCTAGTGACACCGTGGGTGTACCAGTCGGTTTATGTGTTCCCTCCTCTGCCTCTCATACCAAAGGTACTGAGAATAATAAGAAGGCGAGGAGTAAGAACGATACTCGTGGTTCCGGATTGGCCAAGAAGAGCTTGGTACCCAGAACTTCAAGAAATGATATCAGAGGACCCATGGCCTCTACCGCTCAGACAGGATCTGCTACAGCAGGGGCCCTGTCTGTTCCAAGACTTACCGCGGCTGCGTTTGACGGCATGACGGTTAAATTCCGGATCCTAAAGGAAAAGGGCATTCTGGAGGAAGTCATTCCTACGCTGATAAAAGCCAGGAAAGAAGTAACCGCAAACCATTATCACCGTATTTGGCGAAAATATGTTGCGTGGTGTGAGGCCAGGAAGGGCCCTACAGAGGAATTTCAGCTGGGTCGTTTTCTGCACTTCCTACAGTCGGGAGTGACTATGGGCCTAAAATTGGGTTCCATTAAGGTTCAGATTTTGGCTCTGTCGATTTTCTTCCAGAAAGAACTGGCTTCACTGCCTGAAGTTCAGACTTTTGTTAAGGGAGTGCTTCATATTCAGCCCCCTTTTGTGCCTCCTGTGGCACCTTGGGATCTCAATGTGGTGTTGAGTTTCCTGAAATCACATTGGTTTGAGCCACTTAAAACTGTGGATTTGAAATATCTCATGTGGAAAGTGGTCATGTTATTGGCCTTGGCTTCGGCCAGGCGAGTGTCAGAATTGGCGGCTTTGTCATGTAAAAGCCCTTATCTGATTTTCCATATGGATAGGGCAGAATTGAGGACTCGTCCCCAGTTTCTCCCTAAGGTGGTATCAGCTTTTCACTTGAACCAACCTATTGTAGTGCCTGGGGCTACTAGGGACTTGGAAGATTCCAAGTTACTGGACGTAGTCAGGGCCTTGAAAATTTATGTTTCCAGGACGGCGGGAGTCAGGAAAACTGACTCGCTTTTTATCCTGTATGCACCCAACAAAATAGGTGCTCCTGCTTCTAAGCAGACTATTGCTCGCTGGATTTGTAGCACAATTCAGCTGGCGCATTCTGCGGCTGGATTGCCGCATCCTAAATCAGTAAAAGCCCATTCCACAAGGAAGGTAGGCTCATCTTGGGCGGCTACCCGAGGGGTCTCGGCTTTACAACTTTGCCGAGCTGCTACTTGGTCAGGGGCAAACACGTTTGCAAAATTCTACAAATTTGATACCCTGGCTGAGGAGGACCTGGAGTTCTCTCATTCGGTGCTGCAGAGTCATCCGCACTCTCCCGCCCGTTTGGGAGTTTTGGTATAATCCCCATGGTCCTTACGGAGTTCCCAGCATCCACTAGGACGTCAGAGAAAATAAGATTTTACTCACCGGTAAATCTATTTCTCGTAGTCCGTAGTGGATGCTGGGCGCCCATCCCAAGTGCGGATTGTCTGCAATACTTGTATATAGTTATTGCCTAACTAAAGGGTTATTGTTGAGCCATCTGTTGAGAGGCTCAGTTATATTTCATACTGTTAACTGGGTATAGTATCACGAGTTATATGGTGTGATTGGTGTGGCTGGTATGAGTCTTACCCGGGATTCAAAATCCTTCCTTATTGTGTCAGCTCTTCCGGGCACAGTATCCTAACTGAGGTCTGGAGGAGGGGCATAGAGGGAGGAGCCAGTGCACACCAGATAGTACCAAATCTTTCTTATAGAGTGCCCAGTCTCCTGCGGAGCCCGTCTATTCCCCATGGTCCTTACGGAGTTCCCAGCATCCACTACGGACTACGAGAAATAGATTTACCGGTGAGTAAAATCTTATTTTTGACAGCCAGCATGCCAACCATCGGGATCCTGATACCAACCCCATTAAAACATATATAATAACCCAAAAATTGGGCCTGATTCTGAGTCAAACTCAGGCACATCTTTGTGTGCATCTTTTGCCTCTGTAGTGTGTGCGACTTTATCCTGATCTTAAAACACAAACGTCAAAACCTGCACCTGCCCCATGCTATGTGCAGATCTCTGACAGACCTACTGCCTCCAATGTTAGCGATGAATCATCTGATTTCGCTACAACTGCAGTGACACTCCTATAACATGTCCATAAGATGGTGCGTCTCCGTGTGTCTTATGCCATTCCCCAGTCAGGAGCCCCTAATACATTATACTGTAGCTATGTATTGGATATTAGCAATTTGGGTTTGAATCTATCTATCTATCTATCTATCTATCTATCTATCTATCTATCTATCTATCTATCTATCTATCTATCTATCTATCTATCTATCTATCTATCTATCTATCTATATGCTGGGTCACCTCAGTTTTCCCTGTTCTGCCCTGTCCAGGCGACACCATCCAACCCCACCATTCCTTCTCAGTATAACTACTTATTACAAAAGTAAACTTTTTTTTTACATATAGAAAGATTTCACATTCATGACATCGCTGAGCGACCTGTAACCTCTTTCGTTGAGAGGTTTCATATTTATGTCATCACTAAGTGCACCATTTTCTATATTACAGTCACGTTAACAAGAGATGTTTTCCTTTGGTCATTTTTAGATTGTCACATTACACTGTTGATATAATTGAAGAAGTGAGGGAGACTGAGGTTTTTCAAGGTAGGTGCTAGTCACACCTCCTGTGCAGACCACGCCCTCACAACATCAACCACACCCCTAACATTACTAGTCACACACCCATGGTGTTTTCACATCCCCTGCCGTGGCATAAAATAGGCCCTTCATAAACTTCAGCTCCAGGCCCATATGGACCTTAATCTGGCACTGGACAGCAGCACATCCCTGCTTCGCTGACAGCAGCACATCCCTGCCTCGCTGACAGCAGCACATCCCTGTCTCGCTGACAGCAGCACAGCACTGCTTCGCTGACAGCAGCACATCACTGCTTCACTACCAGCAGCACATCCCTGCCTCACTGGCAGCAGCACATCCCTGCCTTACTGACAGCTGTATATAGGGCCTAATTCAGACCTGATCCCTGCTGTGCATATTCACACAACAGGAGATCAGGTCTGAAGTGCGTGTGTGCTGGTGCCGCAGTGCACCGGCACATGCCAGAGATGCGATCAGCATCTCTGCCCAGTGAGCGCCTCTGCCTGATTGACAGGCAGAGGCGGTCACTGGGCAGGAGGAGTCGGGCCAGCGGCGTTGTGCCGCCATTTTGGGGGCACAGTCAGGACAACGCAGACATGACCGGACCGTATGGGGGCGGGCCGTGACGGCTGCGTGACCCGGACAGCAACGGGCCTTATTTACTAAAATCTCAGATAAATTTTATGGCATTTATGTGCAGTCTAGTTTGCACAGTTGATAGAGTGTTGATCTTGCACTATCAATGTAAGCCTCACATAGGTTTGATACACATGTAAGTTTGTTTTTATTTTACTACATTGTGGTTTGTGGCTCTATACCATGTAATGCATGTCTTTTAACAGTAGTCAAGTCTTCCAATGTGCTTGTTAGTGAAACCCAATAGATAGCTTTATTTTATTTTGTTTCTTCAAATATTGAATGCATATGTCTTATAACTTTTTTTTTTTTTCAATATACAGGTTGAGTATCTGTATATACATTTTTATTATAAGATTTTCAATGACACAAGTACATCCAAGTTGCAGATTATGGATTGTGAAGGACAAATCAACCATATAAACAATTTAAGCAATTTAAATTGCATGCAGGTAGTAGAATATCAAACTCCTTGGATGAGAGTTGGTCGTAATAAACTAGGATAGAAAAGAATAAAGTAGAAAATAAGATTTTAAACCTACCGGTAAATCTTTTTCTCGTAGTCCGTAGAGGATGCTGGGGACTCCGTAAGGACCATGGGGATAGACGGGCTCCACAGGAGACATGGGCACTTTAAGAAAGACTTTAGTTCTGGGTGTGCACTGGCTCCTCCCTCTATGCCACAGTTAGAGAAACTGTGCCCAGAGGAGACGGACAGTATGAGGAAAGGATTTTGTTAATCCAGGGCAAGATTCATACCAGCCACACCAATCACACCGTATAACTTGTGATAAACTACCCAGTTATCAGTATGAAAAAACAACATAGCATCAGTGCAGGACCGATGCAACTATAACATAACCCTTATTGAAGCAATAACTATATACAAGTATTGCAGAAGTAGTCCGCACTTGGGACGGGCGCCCAGCATCATCTACGGACTACGAGAAAAAGATTTACCAGTAGGTTTAAAATCTTATTTTCTCTAACGTCCTAGAGGATGCTGGGGACTCCGTAAGGACCATGGGGATTATACCAATGCTCCAAAACGGGCGGGAGAGTGCGGATGACTCTGCAGCACCGATTGAGCAAACATGAGTTCCTCCTCAGCCAGGGTATCAAACTTATAGTATTTTGCAAAGGTGTGTGAACCCGACCAAGTAGCAGCTTGACACAGCTGTAGTGCCGAGACCCCTCGGGCAGCCGCCCAAGAAGAGCCCACTTTCCTCGTGGAATGGGCCTTGACCGATTTCAGTAACTGCAATCCAGCCATAGAATGCGCTTGCTGAATCGTGTTACAAATCCGGCGAGCAATAGCCTGCTTTGAAGCAGGGGCACCAATCTTGTTGGTTGCATACAGGACAAACAGCGCTTCAGTTTTCCTGACTCTAGCCGTCCTGGCCACGTAAATTTTCAAAGCCCTAACCACATCAAGTAACTCGGAATCCTCCAAGTCACGCGTAGCCACAGGCACCACAATAGGTTGGTTCATATGAAAAGATGAGACCACTTTTGGTAGGAATTGAGGACGGGTCTGCAATTCCGCTCTATCCACATGGAATACCAAATATGGGCTTTTATGTGACAAAGCCGCTAATTCCGACACTCGCCTAGCCGAAGCCAAGGCTAATAACATGACCACCTTCCATGTGAGATATTTTAACTCCACTGTTTTAAGTGGTTCAAACCAGTGTAATTTTAGAAAACTTAACACCACGTTAAGGTCCCAAGGTGCCACCGGAGGCACAAAAGGAGGCTGAATATGCAGCACTCCTTTTACAAAAGTCTGAACTTCTGGAAGAGAAGCCAATTCTTTTTGAAAGAAAATGGATAAGGCTGAAATCTGGACCTTAATAGAGCCTAATTTTAGGCCCAAATTCACTCCAGTTTGTAGGAAGTGAAGGAAACGGCCCAGATGGAATTCTTCCGTAGGAGCATTCCTGGCCTCACACCAAGAAACATAATTTCGCCATATACGGTGTAATGTTTTAACGTTACATCCTTCCTAGCCTTTATCAGCGTAGGGATGACCTCAACCGGAATGCTAGGATCCGGCATTCAACCGCCATGCCGTCAAATGCAGCCGCGGTAAGTCTTGGAACAGACAGGGCCCCTGATGCAACAGGTCCTGTCTTAGAGGGAGAGGCCACAGATCTTCTGTGAGCATTTCCTGCAGATCCGGATACCAGGTCCTCCGTGGCCAATCTGGAACAATGAGGATTGTTCTCACTCCTCTTTGTCTTATTATCCTCAACACCTTGGGTATGAGAGGAAGAGGAGGAAATACATAGACCGACCGGAACACCCACGGTGTCACTAGGGCGTCTACAGCTACTGCCTGAGGGTCTCTTGACCTTGCGCAATACCTCTGTAGCTTTTTGTTGAGCCGGGACGGCATCATGTCTATCTGTGGCAGTTCCCACCGACTTGTAATCTGTGCAAAGACTTCCTGATGAAGTCCCCACTCTCCCGGATGTAGGTCGTGTCTGCTGAGGATGTCTGCTTCCCAGTTGTCCACTCCCGGAATGAACACTGCTGACAGTGCGCTTGCGTGATTCTCCACCCAGCGAAGAATTCTGGTGGCTTGTGCCATCGCCACTCTGCTTCTTGTGCCGCCTTGGCGGTTTACATGAGCCACTGCGGTGACGTTGTCTGACTGGATCAGAACCGGTTGGTCGCAAAGTAAGGTCTCCGCTTGACGTAGGGCATTGTATATGGCCCTTAGTTCCAGGATGTTGATGTGAAGACAAGTCTCTTGACTTGACCAAAGACCTTGGAAATTTCTTCCCTGTGTGACTGCTCCCCAACCTTGGAGGCTTGCGTCTGTGGTCACCAGGATCCAGCCCTGAATGCTGAATCTGCGTCCCTCGAGAAGGTGAGCACTCTGCAGCCACCACAAGAGTGATACCCTGACCCTGGGGGACAGGGTGATCAACCAATGCATCTGTAAATGTGACCCGGACCACTTGTCCAGTAGGTCCCATTGGAAAGTCCTCGCATGGAACCTGCCGAATGGAATGGCCTCGTATGATGCCACCATCTTTCCCAGGACTCGAGTGCAGTGATGCACTGACACCTGTTTTGGTTTCAATAGGTTCCTGACAAGAGTCATGAGTTCCTGGGCCTTTTCTATCAGGAGATAAACCCTCTTCTGGTCTGTGTCCAGAATCATGCCCAAGAAAGACAGACGAGTAGTAGGAATCAACTGCGACTTCGGGATATTGAGAATCCAGCCGTGTTGCTGTAACACTTTCAGTGAAAGTGATACGCTGTTCAGCAACTGCTCTCTTGATCTCGCTTTTATGAGATCGCCCAAGTACGGGATAATTGTGACACCTTGCTTGCACAGGAGCACCATCATTTCCGCCATTACCTTGGTGAAAATTCTCAGGGCCATGGAGAGACCAAACAGCAACGTCTGAAATTGGCAATGACAGTCCTGTACCGCAAATCTGAGTTACGCCTGATGAGGTGGATAAATGGGGACATGAAGGTATGCATCCTGTACACAAATGCGGACAACAGGTGTCAAGCCGTGTGTTGCCTTTGTCAAGCTGTAATAAGTAGGGATAAGGACGTTAACCACCTCGGAACATCCTCCCTTATACGTCACCTGCAGCGCATTCATCAGAAGTCAGTGACAAGTTCAAAAACTTTGGATGACAGTGGAAGCAGTCCACTAACCACTAAATCCCTTCCTCTTGTAACCAAGCTCCTGCAAACCACACCACCAACTCCCTCAGTGTCAATTTCCTCCTTAGACAGGAGAGCCAATAGTCCTGCAGGCCATGTCACTGGCAAGTCTGACGAGTCCTCTCCTGCCTGGGATTCCTCCGATGCATCCTTGAGTGTAACGCCTACTGCTGCTGGCGCTGCTGTTGTTGCTGCTGGGAGTCGATCGTCATCCCAGAGGGGAAGTCGGAAGACCACTTGTACTTCTTCCAGTAAGCAATTGACTGTCCAACAGTCCTTTGCGAGGAAGATGAAATATCACAGCAGTCATCCTGCTGCAAAGCGGATAACTCAGGTCTGGGTGGTGAGAAACGTGGTTCCGGTATCCATTGTTAATTTAGAGGCAACTAGAGACTTGATTGAGGTACTGTGTCCCCGGTACCAAATACCCTCTAGGTTCCATTTCTCTAGGCAGGCGATACCGAAAATGTACACAGACCTCAGAAAAAGAGTCACCAGTGTCCTAAAAAATGCAGTTGTACCCAATGTCCACTTGTCTGTGGTTAAGTGGAGCAGGGCAGACTCAGGACTATATGACTGTGACAGCCCACTGGGTAGATGTATTGCCTCCCGCAGCAAGAACAGCAGCGGCGGCACCAGTAGCAGCATCTCGCAATTGCCAACTCGTTCCTAGGCAGGCTACGCTTTGTATCACCGCTTTCCATAAGAGGCACACAGCTGACAACCACTTACGGAAACTGAGGAACATCATCGCAGAATGGCTTACCCCAATTGAACTCTCCTGGGGATTTGTGACATCGGACAACGCCACCAATATTGTGCGTGCATTACATCTGGGCAAATTCCAGCACGTCTCATGTTTTGCACATACATTGAACTTGGTGGTGCAGAATTATTTAAAAAACGACAGGGGCGTGCAAGAGATGCTGTCGGTGGCCCGAAGAATTGCGGGCCACTTTCTGCCTTCAGCCACCGCATGCCGAAGACTGGAGCACCACCAAACATTCCTGAACCTGCCCTGCCATCATCTGAAGCAAGAGGTGGTAACGAGGTGGAATTCAACCCTCTATATGCTTCAGAGGATGGAGGAGCAGCAAAAGGCCATTCAAGCCTATACATCTGCCCACGATATAGGCAAAGGAGGGGGAATGCACCTGACTCAAGCGCAGTGGAGAATGATTTCAACGTTGTGCAAGGTTCTGCAACCCTTTGAACTTTCCACACGTGAAGTCAGTTCAGACACTGCCAGCCTGAGTCAGGTCATTCCCCTCATCAGGCTTTTGCAGAAGAAGCTGGAGACATTGAAGGAGGAGCTAAAACAGAGCGATTCAACTAGGCATGTGGGACTTGTGGCTGGAGCCCTTAATTTGCTTAACCAGGATTCAATCTGTTGAAATCAGAGCACTACATTTTGGCCGCCGTGCTCGATCCTAGATTTAAAACCTACATTGTATCTCTCTTTCCGGCAGACACAAGTCTGCAGAGGTTCAAAGACCTGCTGGTGAGAAAATTGTCAAGTCAAGCGGAACGTGACCCGTCAACAGCTCCTCCTTCACATTCTCCCGCAACTGGGGGTGCGAGAAAAAGGCTAAGAATTCCGAGCCCACCCGCTGGCGGTGATGCAGGGCAGTCTGGAGTGAGTGCTGACATCTGGTCCAGACTGAATGACCTGGCAACGATTACTGACATGTCGTCTACTGTCACTGCATATGATTCTGTCACCTTTGAAAGAATGGTGGAGAAAAAGAGGCAATTTGGAGGCCCTTGCACAAACTGGCTTTATTCTACCTAAGTTGCCCTCCCTCCAGTGTGTACTCCGAAAGAGTGTTTAGTGCGGCCGCTCACCTTGTCAGCAATCGGCGTACAAGGTTACTTCCAGAAAATGTGGAGAAGATGATGATCATCAAAATTAATTATAATCAATTCCTCCGTGGAGACATTCACCAGCAATTGCCTCCAGAAAGTACACAGGGATCTGAGATGGTGGATTCCAGTGGGGACGAATTAATAATCTGTGAGGAGGGGGATGTACACAGTGAAAGGGGTGAGGAATCGGAGGATGATGAGGTGGACATCTTGCCTCTGTAGAGCCAGTTTGTGCAAGGAGAGATTGATTGATTCTTTTTTGGTGGGGGCCCAAACCAACCAGTCATTTCAGTCAGTCGTGTGGCAGACCCTGTCGCTGAAATGATGGGTTCGTCAATGTTTTTCTTTTCAATCTAAACCCCTGCAGTTTTCTGTAAGCATCTGCTTCGCAATGATGATCAACAAGTCACAAGGGAAAACACTCAGGGCTGGAGGCGTAGATCTTAGGACCAGCTGCTACAAGCATGGCAGAGGTGTCACTATCACTGGTGACACACAGAGAGGCGGCGAGGGAGATTGTAATGCAGTGCGCGCAGATAAGCAGCGCAATGGTAAAAAGGAGGCATGGTCTCATAGGTAGGGGCGTGGCCTGAATCACCATTTTGTTGCTGCGGGTATCCCGGGGGTTGGGGGCTGTACCCGGGGACTAGTGTGTGAGTGGTGCTGGCTCCTGCACAGTGACAGAAACTGGGTGTTGCACGTAATGTCACAGTAAAACACCCATATTCTGTCACTGAAGAAGAGCCGGCACTTTGGTGTCACCCCACTTGGCGGGTGACACTCGGGTGTGTGCCGCAACCCCGTTGTGATGCCACTGACCCATGGGAAGCTTTACGTGGCTTACCCATGTGTTAGTAGCCCCAAGCATCTTTTGTGTTAGTCCCTGAAGAAAAACTTCAAATATTGTTTACAATTTTGTAATCAATGGCCTAATTCAGTAAGGATTGCAAATTCTGCTAAGTAACAGAATTTGCAATCCTTTGGTTCGCATGCTGGGGCCACCCATCACAGGGCATGGCCACCCAGCATGCCGCCTCCCTTCTTGACCACGCTGAAATTGCAGTCTCAGTGCAGTTCAGCGTGATCATAAAAAATGGGTTAGCCTCCTGTTGGTGCAGACTGTACGTGTGCGCAGGAAGCCGCCACCATTTTTGTGATCGCAACGGCTGCATGTGATGTCATGCAGCCGCTCTGACCACGCCTCCTGTTTCTCCGTTGAAGCCCTGCCCCCGCACCGCTCCATCTCCGACTTTGAAATGGAGTGTTGCTGACCCCCCCCCCCCCCCGCACCGATTGACAGTCACAGAAAATGCAGGCGCATGCGTATGCTCTTAGCAATTTTTGCAGTTGGATTGCTTATTGTGATTGCAATCCAACCTGAATCAGGCTCTATTACCTATCACAATGCACTGCAGGTAGTACAAAATGGGGTTAATATAGGAGAAAACCCCCCAGAGCTGTGCTCCTTAACTGTCCCTGGTGGCTAGTGGAGCGGCTGCCCAGTAATCAGTGTCCACGCCAGTGCGCACACGGCCCGCCCCCTACAGCCATGCTGGATCACGGTATAGTGTGGGCACAGAAGCCCCTTACCTCCCTTTCATCAGCGGCCTCGTGATCCCGGAGGGCGGTGTGTGTGTGACTGACCTTAGGAAGAAACCGGAGCCTCCGCTGCAGTGACCCAGCAACCAGGGCACGGGAGTATACTGCGCCGCTGGGAGTGTTGGAGCTGCAGTAAAGATGTCTATTAGACCTAGCCTGCTGCAGCCCTTGTACATTCTTATAAAAAAAGTTCTTCTTTTCTTGTCAAAATTAATAGCTAAGTATAGGCTGCCTGAGGCAGCCCCCTGTTAAGTGTCCTGCTACTGAAGGCACCAACTACAAACTGAGCTCCCTGTTCATGGAAGCGAGGTTATAGAGCAGGGGGCGCTGAGCATCTTGGGAACAGTCAAAAGCTTTGAGCCTGTTGGTGCCTCAGATCAAGATCCTACTCTACACCACAATGTGAATCCTTGTGGAGTCCAGTGTACCCCACAGAAGAAATGAATGTGTCACACCCATTGGCAGCAACATTAGAATAGCTGCTGATGGGCACAATGGAGAAAGGAAGGGGGAAAAACATTTGAATCCAGCACATATATGTAATTTGAATATGTAATTTGTACCTTCCTACTTTAAAATGTAATGGATGAACCTCACCCTGTGAGAACTATCTTCATGATCAAGAGATCTCATATGCAAGATAAGTATGTGTTGGCAGAGGCGCTCACTGGGCAGAGATGCTGATCGCATCTCTGGCATGTGCCGGTGCACTGCGGCACCAGCACACACACACACACACTTCAGACCTGATCTCCTGTTGTGTGAATATGCACAGCAGAGATCAGGTCTGAATACAGCTGTCAGTAAGGCAGGGATCTGCTGCTGCCAGTGAGGCAGGGATGTGCTGCTGTCAGTGAAGCAGTGATCTGCTGCTGCCAGTGAGGCAGGGATCTGCTGCTGCCAGTGAGGCAGGGATGTGCTGCTATAAGTGAGGCAGGTATGTGCTGCTGTCAATGAGGCAGGGATGTGCTGCTGTCAGTGAAGCAGGGATGTGCTGCTGTCAGCGAGGCAGTGATCTGCTGCCCACTATCTCCCTATCACCCCTGCCTGAGTCACACACTTTCCCTGTCACCCCTGCCCCAGTTACCCACTATCTCCCAGTCACCGCTGCCTCAGTTAACCACTATACCTGCGACCCCTGCCTCAGTCACCTACTATACCAGTCACCCCTGCTTTAGTCACCCACTATCTCTGTCACCCCTGCCTCAGTCAACCACTATCTCCATATCACCCCTACCTCAGTCACCCACTATCCCTGTCACCTCTGCCTCAGTCACCCACTGTCACCCTATCACCCCTGCCTCAGTCACCCACTATCCCTGTCACCCCTGCCTCAGTCTCCTACTGTCCCTGTCACCCCTGCCACAGTCATCCACTATATCCCTATCACCCCTGCCTTAGTCACTGACTATCTCCCAGTCACCCCGGCCTCAGTCACCCACTATCTCCCAGTCATACATGCTTCAGTCACCCACTATCTCCCAGTCATCCCTGCCTCAGTCACCTACTGACACCAGTGCAGACATTTCTGCTGCGGCCTCTCCACTCTCCAGCGTGAACGTACTGACGACTGAGGAAATCCGCTTCCCAGTTGAGGACTCCGGGAATGAACACTGCCGATATTGCTGGCAGATGACGTTCTACCCAACTGAGGATTTTTGATACTTTTAGCTTTGCCATGCAATTTCGAGTGCCGCCTTGATGATTTGTGTACACTACCGTGGTGTCGTTGTCCGATTGTACTTGAACAGGCCTGTTCTGTACTAGAGGCAGGGCCAGTGTCAATGAATTGAACACTGCCCGCAATTCCAGAATGTTTATCGGGAGGAGAGATTCCTCCCTGGTCCACCGATGGTGAAGGGTCGTCATCACGGCCATGACCTTGGTGAATTTCCGAGGTGCCGTGGCCAAACCAGAAGGCAGGACCTGAGATCCAAAAACTAACCAGGCACAACACTGCTTAGCTTCCAACATCAGATGAGATTGGACATATCCAGTGTGATGCGGCTGTAGATGATTTTTGCTGTTTCTAACTTCTACTTCTAACTACTGGTACATCAATGAATAAGTTTCAAAATATAATGCATCAAGAGAACGGTGTTGGTAGTATAAAACTACCTACAGCACCTGGTATTCCCAGGTGGTCTCACATCCAAGAACAAACCAGGCCCAAAATCAGGTGATATTGGGCATATACAGTGTGGTGTGGCTGTAGATGAGCTTAGTGGTTTCTGTTAGAGTTCTTCTACTTCTAACTACTCGTACATAAATGAGTAAGCAGCCGATTTATTAAACCTGGTGAAATGATAATTTGCATGGTGATAAAGTACCAGCCAATCAGCTCCTAATTGCCATGTCACAGGCTGGGTTTGAAAAATGACAGTTAGGAGCTGACTGGCTGGTACTTTATCACCTTGCACTTTATCAGTTCACCAGGCTTAATAGATCTGCCCCAATGTTTCAAAATGGAATGCATCAAGAGAACGGTGTTAGTATTGTAAAAATACACACAGCTCCTGGTATTTCCTTGTGGTCTCCCATCCAAGTACTAAAACCAGGACCAACACTGCTCAGCTTCCATGATCAGGAGAGATTGGGCAAATCCAGTGTGCTGTGGCTGTAGATGAGCTGGTGGTTTCTGTTACAGCTCTTCTACTTCTAACTTCTGGTACATAAAAGAATACATGTAAAAATTAAATGTACCAAGAAAATGGTGTTGGTAGTTTAAAAACACCTAAAGAATCTGATACTACCAAGCAGTCTCCCATCCATGTATTAACAAAGTCCAATACTGCTTTGCTTCAAAAATCAAATGAGATTGGGCATATCCAGTGTGGTGTGGCTTTAGATAAGCTTTGTGGTTTCTGTTAGAGCTCTTCTACTTCTAACTACTGGTACATTAATGAATATGTATAAGGTTGTAGTTTATCCAATATGCCTTTACTACCTTACCTTTCAACCCCCCCTCCCTCCCCTCTTCTCCTTATAGCTTCCTTAGTTCTCTCCTCCTCGTGTGTGCGTTATTTGTTTTCTCATACGTCCTAGAGGATGCTGGGGTCACATTAAGAACCATGGGGTATAGACGGGATCCGCAGGAGACATGGGCACTTTAAGACTTTCAAAGGGTGTGAACTGTCTCCTCCCTCTATGACCCTCCTCCAGACTCCAGTTTTAGTATTGTGCGCAGTGATACTGGATGCACTACAGGGGAGCTCTACTGAGTTTCTCTGAAAAGACTTGTTAGTTTTTTTTATTTTCAGGGAGGCTGCTGGCAACAGTCTCCCTGCTTCGTGGGACTTAGGGGAGAGAAGTATGACCAACTTCTAGTGAGTTCAATGGCTCTGCTTCAGGCTGACAGGACACCATTAGCTCCTGAGGGTGCTGATCGCTGGGTACGCCTAGATGCACACTCCCGCAGCCTGCCGTCACCCCCTTACAGAGCCAGAAGACAGGTGAGTAGCAGAAGAACAGAAGACTTCTTCTTCAGTGACGGCATTCTGAGGTACCGAGCAGCGAGCGGAACGCTGCGCGCCATGCTCACACACAAACACAGGCACTGCAGGGTGCAGGGCACGGGGGGGGGGGCACCCTGGGCAGCATAAATTCCTCACAAAAGGCTGGAAAAAGTGGACATTAGTGCCTGGGCACTGTCCTTACCCCACTAGCATAATTAATTATTTCTGAGCGGGACAGATACGCGCCATTACAGCGGCGGGGCTTCTTCCTCACCTCACCAGAACATCTTTAGAGCATTACAAGTCTATCACTATAGAGTTTATTATTTCCCAGACTGTGTACTTTTGGCGCTGGATTGTGAGCTGAAAAATCCTCTGTGTCCCTCTGACAGATTTACTGACGGTCTGTCCCCCATAAGCCGGTGTGTCTGTGGGTACTTGGTATATGTGTGTCAACATGTCGGTGGCTGAATTTTTTTCCCAAGAGGAAACTATATTAGGAATGCAGACATATGATGGTGGCCCTGTTGGCACCACCAATAACTGACTGGGTAAATGTTTCAGTAATATCAGAGTAAGGTTGGATAAATCTGTGTCCCAGACACAGACGTAGAGAATAGATGTGATATTCATGGCTATGTTTCTTTTCCCTCAGGCCCCGCTGGGTCGCAAAAATGTTATTTTGCCCAGTTACTACACACTGATACTGACACGGATACTGATACTTATGTCGACCATAATGTTTCCTGATTAGATCCAATATTGGCAAGGAGCATTCAGTACATGATTGTGGATATTAAGGACATATTAAAATCACTGAAGACCCTGCTGTTCCTGACAAAGGGGTCTATATGTATGTATATATAGATATATAATGAAAGCTGATGTAACGTTCCTCCATCTCTGTTTGAGAAAGTCTGGGCCAGCTCGACAAGATGGTTTCAAATCCCCAAAAGGATTCTGGTTGTTTATTCATTTCCCGCCGCGGACAGAATAAAGTGGGAGTCACCCCCTGTTCTGCACGGGGCCCTGTCACAAATCCAGCGGATCGTATGCAGGAAGCTACATTATTTCTAGTTATGTAACCACGGGTACATTACTTAGACCTGCCATTACATGTGCATGGGTGAGTAGTAGTATTCAAGAATTGGTCGAATACCTTGTCATCCGATATAGATACCCTGGAGAGATGGGATACTCCTTACGTTGTATCATATCAAGGACACTGCAGCATACTTACGTGAGACTGCAAGGGATATAGGACTCTTGAGTTCACGGGCCAATTTCATGGCAGTGTCGGATAGGAGGGCATTGTGGATTCACCAAGAGAATGCTGATGCTGACTCCAAGAAGAAAGGGAGTCTCTTCCCTATGAAGGTGAAGCCTTGTTTGGTGACTGCCTAGTTAATTTGATCTCGGCAGCTCCCGCAGGTAAGTCAACCTTCTTGCCCTATGTTCCCTCCCAACGGATGAAGACGCATCATTATCTGATGCAGTCATTTCGGCCCAATAGATATGCAAGAAGTTAAGATTCCCCTTTCTTTGCAGGTAGAGGAAGGAGAAGAGAGAAGAGGTCTGCATCCTCTTCAAGATCGCAGGAGCAGAGATCATCCTCTGCTTCTGCCAAATCCACTGCATGACGCTGGGGCTCTCTTGCAGGAGCCCGCACCAGTGGGGGCACGTCTAAAACTCTTCAGTCAGTTCTGGATTCATTCGGACATGGACTCGTGTGTTTTACAAATAGTGTCCCAAGGGTACAAACTGGGGTTTCAAGATGTTCCCCCTCACCGATTGTTCAAACATTAAGTTACTGTGCTATTCCTGGGTTATATAGCGCTGGGGTATGTGCTGGCATACTCTCTCTCTGTCTCTCCAAAGGGCCTTGTGGGGGAAATGTCTTCAGTAAAAGTATTCCCTGTGTGTGTGGTGTGTCGGTACGCGTGTGTCGACATGTCTGAGGAAGAAGGCTATATTAGAGAGGAGCGGGAGCAAATGAACGTGGTGTCTCCGCCGACACCTGATTGGATGGATATGTGGAATGTTTTAAATGCTAGTGTAAACTCATTGCACAAAAGATTAGACAAGGCAGAAGCTTTGGGACAGTCAGGGTCTCAACCAATGCCTAATCCTATGTCGCAGGGACTGTCAGGGTCTCATAAGCGCCCACTATCCAGATTGTTGACACAGATACCGACACGGATTCTGACTCCAGTGTCGATTACGATGATGCAAAGTTACAGCCAAAATTGGCAAAATACATTTGATATATGATTATGGCAATAAAAGATGTTTTGCACATCACAGAGGAGCCCCCTGTCCCTGACAAGAGGGTACATATGTACAAGGGAAAGAAGCCTGAGGTAACCTTTCCCCCCTCACACGAGCTGAACGAGTTATGTGAAAAAGCTTGGGAATCTCCTGCAGATTTCCAAAAGGATTCCCCTTTCCCATCAACGGATAGGTTACGATGGGAATCCTCCCCTTGGGTGGACAAAGCATTAACACGCTTATCCAAGAAGGTAGCCCTCCCGTCCCAGGATACGGCTACCCTCAAAGAGTCTGCTGACCGCAAACAGGAGATTACCCTGAAGTCCATTTATACACATTCAGGTACCTTACTCAGACCGGCAATTGCGTCGGCCTGGGTGTGTAGTGCTGTAGCGGCATGGACGGATACCCTAGATAAGGCTACTATTTTATTGCCCCTGGGGCATATAAGAGATGCTGTCCTATATATGTGTGTATGCAAACTACAGGTGGTGCTGCAGGGCTCACACCCTTTTACTTGTCTTGTAGAGCAACTCTGGAGCTGTTACTGGGTCCAGCTGCTGCAAGAAATCAGCTTGAATGCTTCAGGGGCTTGGGCATGGCCAACATGAGCCCCACACTGATGGGGGTGTATAAAGCGATCTAGGGGTCATCCAAGCGCAACCCCACAAAGGCCGCCATGCCCTGCGTGACCATTTTCTCTTTTCATATGCAGACGAGGGTTGCAGCCAACTATGCCCATTGCTTGGATGACATCACTGTATGCAAATCCGTCTGCTGCAGACCTTTCCCCAGGAATGCTTGTACTAGTTGTTGCATATGGTTTGATGTTTGAGGGTGCTTCAGTATTAGGCAGCTTTCCGCCCTCTCATGTTCATCTGAAAATATGTGGTCTCCCTGCAGTTCCCTTGTGCTTCCTCAGTTGAATCTCCTTAACTTGACGGGTGTGTGCCCGAGCAGCCGCCCTCCACAGCCCTATCCCAGCACATGCTTTTCTTGCGTATGAGATCTCTTGATCATGAAGATAGTTCTCACAGGGTGAGGTTCATCCATTACATTTTAAAGTAGGAAGGTACAAATTACATATTCAAATTACATATATGTGCTGGATTCAAATGTTTTCCCCCCTTCCTTTCTCAATTGTGCCCATCAGCAGCTATTCTAATGTTGCTGCCAATGGGTGTGACACATTCATTTCTTCTGTGGGGTACACTGGACTCCACAAGGATTCACATTGGGGTGTAGAGTAGGATCTTGATCTGAGGCACCAACAGGCTCAAAGCTTTTGACTGTTCCCAAGATGCTCAGCGCCCCCTCCTCTATAACCTCGCTTCCATGAACAGGGAGCTCAGTTTGTAGTTGGTGCCTTCAGTAGCAGGACACTTAAGAGGGGGCTGCCTCAGGCAGCCTATTCTTAGCTATTAATTTTGACAAGAAAAGAAGAACTTTTTTTTATAAGAATCTACAAGGGCTGCAGCAGGCTAGGTCTAATAGACATCTTTACTGCAGCTCCATCACTCCCAGCGGCGCAGTATACTCCCGCGCCCTGGTTGCTGGGTCACTACAGCGGAGGCTCCGGTTTCTTCCTAAGGTCAGTCACACACACACCGCCCTCCGGGATCACGAGGCCGCTGATGAAAGGGAGGTAAGGGACTTCTGTGCCCACACTATACCGTGATCCAGCGTGGCTGTAGGGGGCGGGCCATGTGCGCACTGGCGTGGACACTGATTACTGGGCAGCCGCTCCACTAGCCACCAGGGACAGTTAAGGAGCACAGCTCTGGGGGGTTTTCTCTTATATTAACCCCATTTTGTACTACCCGCAGTGCATTGTGATAGGTAATAGAGCCTGATTCAGGTTGGATTGCAATCGCAATAAGCAGTCCAACTGCAAAAATTGCTAAGAGCATACGCATGCGCCTGCATTTTCTGTGGCACCCCGCAGTTAATGCGATCGCCTCTGACTGTCAATCGGTGCTGGGGGGGGGGGGGTCAGCAACACTCCATTTCCAAGTCGGAGATGGAGCGGTGCGTGGGCAGGGCTTCAAAATGGGGTCGGCAACGGAGAAACAGGAGGCGTGGTCAGAGCGGTTGCATGACATCACATGCAGCAGCTGCGATCACAAAAATGGTGGCGGCTTCCTGCGCACACATACAGTCTGCACCAACAGGAGGCTAACCCATTTTTTATGATCACGCTGAACTGCACTGCGACTGCAATTTCAGCGTGGTCAAGAAGGGAGGCGGCATGCTGGGTGGCCCCAGCATGCGAACCAAAGGATTGCAAATTCTGTTACTTAGCAGAATTTGCAATCCTTACTGAATTAGGCCCATTGATTACAAAATTTATTTGTAAATATTTGAAGTTTTTCTTCAGGGACTAACACAAAAGATGCTTGGGGCTACTAACACATGGGTAAGCCACGTAAAGCTTCCCATGGGTCAGTGGCATCACAACGGGGTTGCGGCCCACACCCGAGTGTCACCCGCCAAGGGGGGTGACACCAAAGTGCCGGCTCCTCTTCAGTGACAGAATATGGGTGTTTTACTGTGACATTACGTGCAACACCCAGTTTCTGTCACTGTGCAGGAGCCAGCACCACTCACACACTAGTCCCCGGGTGCAGCACTCAACCCCCGGGATACCCGGAGAAACAAAATGGAGATTCAGGCCAACAGGCCACACCCCTACCTATGAGACCATGCCTCCATTTTACCATTGCGCTGCTTATCTGCGCGCACTGCATTACAATCTCCCTCGCTGCCTTTCTGGGTGTCACCAATGATAGTGACACCTTTGCCATGCTTGTAGCAGCTGGTCCTAAGATCTACGCCTCCAGCCCTGAGTGTTTGCCCTTGTGACTTGTTGATCATCATAGCGAAGCAGATTCTTACAAAAAACTGCAGGGGCTTAGATTGAAAAGAAAAACATTGACGAACCCATCATTTCAGCAACAGGGTCTGCCACACGGCTGACTGAAATGACTGGTTGGTTTGGACCCCCACCAAAAAAGAAGCAATCAATCTCTCCTTGCACAAACTGGCTCTACAGAGGCAAGATGTTCACCTCATCATCCTCCGATTCCTCACCCCTTTCACTGTGTACATCGCCCTCCTCACAGATTATTAATTCGTCCCCACTGGAATCCACCATCTCAGATCCCTGTGTACTTTCTGGAGGCAATTGCTGGTGAATGTCTCCACGGAGGAATTGATTATAATTCATTTTGATGATCATCATCTTCTCCACATTTTCTGGAAGTAACCTCGTACGCCGATTGCTGACAAGGTGAGCGGCTGCACTAAACACTCTTTTGGAGTACACACTGGAGGGAGGGCAACTTAGGTAGAATAAAGCCAGTTTGTGCAAGGGCCTCCAAATTGCCTCTTTTTCCTGCCAGTATACATACGGACTGTCTGACGTGCCTACCTGGATGCGGTCACTCATATAATCCTCCACCATTCTTTCAAAGGTGACAGAATCATATGCAGTGACAGTAGACGACATGTCAGTAATCGTTGCCAGGTCCTTCAGTCCGGACCAGATGTCAGCACTCACTCCAGACTGCCCTGCATCACCGCCAGCGGGTGGGCTCGGAATTCTTAGCCTTTTCCTCGCACCCCCAGTTGCGGGAGAATGTGAAGGAGGAGCTGTTGACGGGTCACGTTCCGCTTGACTTGACAATTTTCTCACCAGCAGGTCTTTGAACCTCTGCAGACTTGTGTCTGCAGGAAAGAGAGATACAATGTAGGTTTTAAATCTAGGATCGAGCACGGTGGCCAAAATTTATTGCTCTGATTTCAACAGATTGAATCCTGGTTAAGCGAATTAAGGGCTCCATCCACAAGTCCCACATGCCTAGCGGAATCGCTCTGTTTTAGCTCCTCCTTCAATGTCTCCAGCTTCTTCTGCAAAAGCCTGATGAGGGGAATGACCTGACTCAGGCTGGCAGTGTCTGAACTGACTTCACGTGTGGCAAGTTCAAAGGATTGCAGAACCTTGCACAACGTTGAAATCATTCTCCACTGCGCTTGAGTCAGGTGCATTCCCCCTCCTTTGCCTATATCGTGGGTAGATGTATAGGCTTGAATGGCCTTTTGCTGCTCCTCCATCCTCTGAAGCATATAGAGGGTTGAATTCCACCTCGTTACCACCTCTTGCTTCAGAGGATGGCAGGGCAGGTTCAGGAATGTTTGGTGGTGCTCCAGTCTTCGGCACGCGGTGGCTGAATGCAGAAAGTGGCCCGCAATTCTTCGGGCCACCGACAGCATCTCTTGCACGCCCCTGTCGTTTTTTAAATAATTCTGCACCACCAAATTCAATGTATGTGCAAAACATGGGACGTGCTGGAATTTGCCCAGATGTAATGCACGCACAATATTGGTGGCGTTGTCCGATGTCACAAATCCCCAGGAGAGTCAAATTGGGGTAAGCCATTCTGCGATGATGTTCCTCAGTTTCCGTAAGAGGTTGTCAGCTGTGTGCCTCTTATGGAAAGCGGTGATACAAAGCGTAGCCTGCCTAGGAACGAGTTGGCATTTGCGAGATGCTGCTACTGGTGCCGCCGCTGCTGTTCTTGCTGCGGGAGGCAATACATCTACCCAGTGGGCTGTCACAGTCATATAGTCCTGAGTCTGCCCTGCTCCACTTAACCACGGACATGTGGACTAGTGGACATTGGGTACAACTGCATTTTTTAGGACACTGGTGACTCTTTTTCTGAGGTCTGTGTACATTTTCGGTATCGCCTGCCTAGAGAAATGGAACCTAGATGGCATTTGGTACCGGGGACACAGTACCTCAATCAAGTCTCTAGTTGCCTCTGAATTAACGATGGATACCGGAACCACGTTTCTCACCACCCAGGCTGACAAGACCTGAGTTATCCGCTTTGCAGCAGGATGACTGCTGTGATATTTCATCTTCCTCGCAAAGGACTGTTGGACAGTCAATTGCCTACTGGAAGTAGTACAAGTGGTCTTCCGACTTCCCCTCTGGGATGACGATCGACTCCCAGCAGCAACAACAGCAGCGCCAGCAGCAGTAGGCGTTACACTCAAGGAGGCATCGGAGGAATCCCAGGCAGGAGAGGACTCGTCAGACTTGCCAGTGACATGGCCTGCAGGACTATTGGCTCTCCTGTCTAAGGAGGAAATTGACACTGAGGGAGTTGGTGGTGTGGTTTGCAGGAGATTGGTTACAAGAGGAAGGGATTTAGTGGTCAGTGGACTGCTTCCGCTGTCATCCAAAGTTTTTGAACTTGTCACTGACTTATGATTAATGCGCTGCAGGTGACGTATAAGGGAGGATGTTCTGAGGTGGTTAACGTCCTTACCCCTACTTATTACAGCTTGACAAAGGCAACACACGGCTTGACACCTGTTGTCCGCATTTGTGTACAGGATGCATACCTTCATGTCCAAATTTATCCATCTCATCAGTCGTACGTCAGATTTGCGGTACAGGACTGTCATTGCCAATTTCAGACGTTGCTGTTTGGTCTCTCCACGGCCCAGAGAATTTTCACCAAGGTAATGGTGGAAATGATGGTTTTCCTGCGCAAGCAAGGTGTCACAATTATCCCGTACTTGAGCGATCTCATAAAAGCGAGATCAAGAGAGCAGTTGCTGAACAGCGTATCACTTTCACTGAAAGTGTTACAGCAACACGGCTGGATTTTCAATATCCCAAAGTCGCAGTTGGTTCCTACGACTCGTCTGTCTTTCTTGGGCATGATTCTGGACACAGACCAGAAGAGGGTTTATCTCCCGATAGAAAAGGCCCAGGAACTCATGACTCTTGTCAGGAACCTATTGAAACCAAAACTTGTGTCAGTGCATCACTGCACTCGAGTCCTGGGAAAGATGGTGGCATCATACAAAGCCATTCCATTCGGCAGGTTCCATGCGAATACTTTCCAATGGGACCTACTGGACAAGTGGTCTGGGTCACATTTACAGATGCATTGGTTGATCACCCTGTCCCCCAGGGTCAGGGTATCACTCCTGTGGTGGCTGCAGAGTGCTCACCTTCTCGAGTGACGCAGATTCGGCATTCAGTACTGGATCCTGGTGACCACAGATGCAAGCCTCCAAGGTTGGGGAGCAGTCACACAGGGAAGAAATTTCCAAGGGCTTTGGTCAAGTCAAGAGACTTGTCTTCACATCAACATCCTGAAACTAGGGGCCATATACAATGCCCTACGTCAAGCGGAGACCTTACTTTGCGACCAACCGGTTCTGATCCAGTCAGACAACGTCACCGCAGTGGCTCATGTAAACCGTCAAGGCGGCACAAGGAGCAGAGTGGCGATGGCACAAGCTACCTTTGCATTTTTCTCCCAAACGAAGGACACTAGAATGAAAATTTTAAAGCCTCCTGTTAGTGCTTCATCTACACGGTATAGCCCTGAATTTTCCAATGCGTAGCTCTTTGCAAAAGAGAGATATTGGCAAGGAAAAGCTGTCTTGTACCTTTGCATTTTTCTCCCAAACGAAGGACACTAGAATGAAAATTTTAAAGCCCCCTGTTAGTGCTTCATCTACACGGCATAGCCCTGAATTTTCCAATGTGCAGCTCTTTGCAAAAGAGAGATATTGGCAAGGAAAAGCTGTCTTTCAACTCTTCCACAACTGAAAAACAGATAGTGTTCCCAAGCCTTCCATCCTGTAATATCTTCAGTCTCTCGTCAATGAAGAAAACAATCCCTCCAGCAGACTCTTCAACCACGATACAAGATCACAGCCAAAAGGGCGAGAAGCAACTACACTTGCGTTTAACCAAAATGGCAGTGCACCAAAACATAAACTGACACAATCATGGAGAATGAGCCAGCATATATGCTCTTCTATCTATATTTTGCAAACCTGCTCTTGTCCCCTCCAGCTGCTCCATGTAGATTTGACGCCTGGCAAGGTGCATAACCCACTGACAAGCAGGCACACTCCTGCATGAGTTTTCACTCTCACTAGCAGGATGATACACATTCATTTGCATGTGCTCCACCTCTGACACACCGCCCACCCAACCACCCAGTCACCAGAGCCACCCACAAGCCAACTGGCTCCGTGATTTAATTTGCACAGTGCAGTCATCCAGGCAGCATGTCCTTCTCAATGGAATAATCTCTGGTTCCATGGAATCTTCCGCATTGGAATGCTGCGGAACAAAAAGGATTTAAACATTCAGCTTGCTAGCATTCAATGTACCTGCGGCTTGGCTCTAGCATATGGGTCTTCATCCTGTGGCCCTCCAGCTGCTGTGAAACTACACATCCCAGCATGCCCTGCCACAGTTTTGCTATTAAGGTATGCTAAAACTGAGGCAGGGCATGCTGGTATATGTAGTTCCACAGCAGCTGGAGGGTCGCAGGTTGAAGACCCATATTCTAGCATGCCTGTTCTATGATGCATGTTCCGTGATGTCACAATCAGCTTGGAATGGGGTGTCTAGCATGCATTTGCTGACAGCCACTTGAGGGAGACACACATCAGGAGATGCAGCATATCGGAGGTCTTCGATGCCTTTCCTGCAAATGCACACCACCAGCTGCTGGTCTGGACACAAAACAATACCCACAATTGAAGGCTCAAAATGCCCAACTACAGGATTAATGTAAGTAGTGAATTTTGGAATGAATTTAGAAGTAGGAAATTAAGTTAGTTCACAAGTACATTCAAATTCCGATCTAAAGTCTAGGTAGGCCTCACGTCCTGGCAGCCCCCAGCATTTAAAAATGCCTTGATTAGAGGTAGGGAATTAAATGTAGATAAGAAGTAGACACAAAATAACACTCCACAGAGCAATTATCAGGTGTCTTTATCAATTGTTGCATTTAAAAAATCAAGCAATTAGGGAACACAATGTTGCGACAATGTAACCCTATTTGCAAAATAGTACTAAATAAGTTTGTCGATGTAAGACATTTGCAAAGGCGCAAACAAAACACGCTGGAAAATGCAACTGAATCTGTTTTTGGAGGTTAGAATAGATGCAGGATCAAGTAGCTCAATGGGTAGGGTGTTTGATTAGAATTCAACAGGTTATAGATTTGAATCCTGGGTATGATAGTTTGAGGTGTTATTTAATAAAGTATGTTTATATATTAGTCACACATGGCTTACTTGTACAAATGGCATGTCACCAGTTAGTGCTGACTGCTGATATGCCATTTGCACAAACACGCCATGTGTGACTGTATATGCATTTAAGGAGGGCACCCCGGCAATACCACAAACCATTGAGTGTCAAGTATACTAGATATATCTTCATATCTCATGTGCTTTCTCTGAGACCAATCTTGTTATGCCCCTTCCCCACAAGGCATGCGCCTTTTGTCCATATTGCAAAAATGGGGAGGGGAGGGGGGGGGGGCATATAATTCTCTGTCACAGGGCACCAAAAAGTCTAGTTATGGCTCTGGTATGCATTATGTAATCTGGCAGACCATATCTCCAACACTGGCTGGTTGGAATAGAAATCCGGTTATCTATGTGAGCAAATGACCATCAACGATTTACTCTCAAACACTAGAAAATGGACAAACATGGTCCCCTAAACAAATTGGTTAAATTTTGGGTTTAACCAATTTGTGTAATGACCATTTTTGACCACTTTTCTAGTGTTTGGGAGCAAATGGTTAATTGACATTTGCTACTATACATTACCAGATTTTCATTCCATCCATCCAGACTGGATAGATAGCCTGACAGATAATTGTGTAGTGTACGCCCAGGATAACTGTCAGTTGTGCTTTCTTTTATGACGGCACATAAATGGGTGGGCAGATCCAGAGCAAGCACTGCCCACTCATGCATAGTTGTCAACTGATGTGAAGTTCCAGGGGGCAATCTCAGTTATAAAGAAAAGTATCTGGAAATTGTCCCTAGTTTAAAAAAAAAATAAAAAAAAAATTGATCAACTCCATTTATTTAGTATGATATCCCAGCAGTCAGAACAACATACTTTATTAAATAACACATCTCAAACTACCATACCCAGGATTCAAACCTATAACCTGTTGAATTCTAATCAAACACCCTACCTATTGAGCTATTTGATCCTGCATAAAAATTGTGAACATTATATGAAGCTATTGGTACTTTGCAAAAAAAAAAGTATCAGCATTACAACGCAGCAGATCCATGCAGTTTGCAGCCACACACTACATGTATCTGCTCAGCAACAATGCTGATTATTTCTTCACAAAGTACAAGGTGAGCTCCAAACAGAATTCTCTAGCTTAGAATTATACCTTTCTATGCCAAACCTAAAAGTCGGGCCCCCCACCCTGGGATCCCCCAGAGGGAGGCCTGCACCGTCATGCGGCAGGCTTGTCCGTTTTGGAAGCAGGCTGATGGGCAGCCCAGGCTTGCTTCAGTCTGGGCTTGGCAGGTCTGGAAGCATGAGCTTGCTTTGGGTATGCCTGACCTTGGGTACGCTTTACCTGAGGGATGAAAGGGCCAAGGGAAAGTACTTTTAGCCTTCTGCGTGGTAGGAGTCATACGAGGTAGGCAAGCTGTTTTAGCAGTAGCCAGATCAGCTACAATCTTATTGAGGTCTTCTCCAAAGAGAGTGTCTCCCTTGAAAGGAAGCACCTCCAGGGTTTTCTTGGAATCCATATCCACCGACCAGGATCTCAACCAGCTGTATAAAGTATTACCTTGGAACTGGCTCTCCACTCCCCATTATCTGGTTATCATGGCTTCCTCCTCCAGTGTCCAGACTCGCTTGCTGAAGCTCGGCCACTTCTTCCTAGCAGCAGGCTACTGGATCACTGGGCAGCAGAGGTGCTTGGGAGCCGGAAGGGGGCGGAGCAATCAGGCAGGCAGTTGCAGTGCTGCCCAGCTATCTGTGGTGTGAGAAGAAGCAGGGGCACCCCACCGCTGGCAGTGCTGCAGCTAGCGGTGGTGGCAGCGGCGAGGCTGCTGGGCTGGGTCTTGAAAAAGGTGGAAAGAAGGGTGTTACGGCATGGAATGTACAAACTGCGAGACCCTGCTGGTAGCGCCTTTGTCTATTTAGTAGGAAGGGCACGTAACAGCCGGGGGGCAATGGAGGAAGCCCCTTTAGGGCTGGAGCCCCTTCAGGGCTGGAGCCCGGCGGCAACTGACTCCGTTGTCTCTGGCAGTTCTGCCCCTGGACTAGAGGAATGGTCAAGAACATGGCAACATTTAATGCCAAAAAATGCAAAATCATACACGTCTCAAAAATGCAAAGGCTAACTATAATATTAAGGGCATTATAATGGCAAGAGGAAAGCTATCTAAGTATTACTATTTCAGGTGAGCAATGTAACAAAGCAATAGGAAAGGCAAGTCAGATGCTTGTTTGCATAGGTTAAAGAACCAGTAGCAGAAAAAAGTAATACAGGTTGAGTATCCCATATGCAAATATTCCGAAATACGGAATATTCCGAAATACGGACTTTTTTGAGTGAGACTGAGATAGTGAAACCTTTGTTTTTTGATGGCTCAGTGTACACAAACTTTGTTTAATACTCAAAGTTATTAAAAATATTGTATTAAATGAACTTCAGACTGTGTGTATAAGGTGTATATGACACATGAATGAATTCTGTGAATGTACACACACTTTGTTTAATGCACAAAGTTATAAAAAATATTGGCTAAAATGACCTTCAGGCTGTGTGTATAAGGTGTATATGAAACATAAATGCATTTTGTGCTTAGATTTAGGTCCCATCACCATAATATCTCGTTATGGTATGCAATTATTCCAAAATACAGAAAAATCCGATATCCAAAATTCCTCTGGTCCCAAGCATTTTGGATAAGGGATACTCAACCTGTAATGCCACTGTATAGGTCCTTGGTACAGCCACATTTAGAATCCTGTGTTCAGTTCCAGAAGCCATATCTCCAGAAGGCTGTAAATACATTAGGGCAACTAAAATTGTGCATGGCCTACATCACAAAACTTACCTGGAAATACTAAAAGATTATGTGTATAGTTTGGAGAAGGGAAGAGGGAACATACAGTAATAGAAACATTTAAATATATAGGGAGGAATGTAATAGGGTGTGAGAATCAGAAAGTGAGAGATTTTGTGTTTTTTCCTGTTGTTTTTTTTTTTTTTTCATTGTTTGTTTTTTAAAGTGGCAATCCTTTACATGGCAAAACCAGGTTGATATTTGCCATGTAAAGGATTGCCACCGTGGGCATGTGTAGAAGGGGCACTGCTACTGTTGGCATTATGTGTGTAAGCTGCACTGATATGGTGGTTATGTGTATAAAGGGCACTGCGACTGTGGGTATTATTATTATTATTATTATTATTATTATTACATGCGGTGTAATGACAATAAGATAGTGCTACTGTGTGGCGTATTTTGATTTGGGGTGCTATTGTGTGGCCATGCCCCTTCCTTGTGATACCACACCTTCTTTTTTTAAGGAGCGCACTGTCCCTTTATTAAGTATTGGAGAGAGGGCCCAAATTAATAGTTTGCAGGGAGGCGCCAAACACCCTAGCACTGGCCCTTTGGTAGGGGACAGGATTTGCTTCTGCTTGTGCACATCTGTTATGATTGCCAGCCAACAGCACTGGTTTTGCCTATAACACTAACTATAAATATTTTGAATTGGTCCTGGACCACCAATCCAAGGCACCCCTGCAAGTGTCCTGAGGCACCCCAGGGTGCAGTTTGAGAACCACTGGTCTAGTGAGTACCCAGGATAATTATTGTAGCTGGTCTGCGGGTAACAGCTCTCAGATCCACTTCTAGAAAAAATGCAGCAATGTAATTTGAGTGACAAACTGCAGAGATGAACCCTTTCTGTGACTGCTGCACAGGGATCACACAAACTCTATTCATAGGGCAGACTTCACTTAGGGGAGATGTTCTCACCCCGCAAAGAAGTGCGAGTATATACCGCACTTACGGTACCATTGGATTTACAGATATTTTCTTGCAATACACTATGGGGGTCATTCTGAGTTGATTGCTCGCTAGCAGTTTTTAGCAGCCATGCAAACGCATTGTCGCTGCCCACTGGAGAGTGTATATTCACTTTGGAGAAGTGCGAACACTTGAGCAGCAGAGCGCCTGCAAAATCGTTTCAAAATAAGACCAGCACTGTAGTTACACTTCGTGTGCGTTGATTCTAACAACCGAGGGACGGCTTTTGATGTCACACACCCATCCAGCGAATGCCCAGCCACGTCTGCATTTCTTCTGCCACGCCTGCATTTTTCCAAGCACTCCCTGAAAACGGTCAGTTGACACCCAGAAACGCCCTCTTTCTGTCAATCTCCTTGTGGCCTGTTCTGTGATTGGAATAATCGCTAGAACTAGTGCAAAACCACAATGGACTTTGTACCCGTACGATGCGCATGCACATTACGGAGCATGCGCATGCACAGATTAGCCATTTTTTTTCAACTGATTGCTGCGCAGCGAACAACGGCAGCAAGCGATCAACTCGGAATGACCCCCTATATACATAGAAACATGGATTTTTACTGCAGGAATTATGGTTAGTTTAGGGGTATCGGTTAGGGTCAACAGAGGTGTAGCTAGGGGTCCAAGCGCCCCTGGCAAAGTAAGGGACTGGCGCCCCCCCTTTCGATAAAGCATTGCAGTCCATTGGCGGTTACCATGTTGGAGCCACAGCAACTGACCCCCTCCCCCACACGCTGCCCTACATCATCGGCTGGGATTCACTGTTGGTGTGAAGCCACTGGGAACATTCTGGTAGCATTAGCAGCAGTCTGTGTCATAGATAGGGAAGGCAGAAGGTTAACTAGCTAATAGCAGTCTGTTGGCAGCAGAGGCTGGGCGGGGGGCTGAGAATGAGCCAACGCTGATCAGTGTCCAGTCTGCTCAGACAAAAATATTTTGTGATCAGGGCTGGTTCTAGACCAAAGGAGCCAATAGCAAAAATTTCCTTTGGCACCCCCCCCCCCCCACACACACACACACATATACACACACACACACACACACACACACACACACACACACACACACACACACACCAAAAAAGAACATATCCCAGTTTAACATAACGCTATGTGGTGCAAGGTGTGGAGCTGGTCACTTGTATCAGACCTCTGACATTTGCCTTTTCACCCATATTGCATACTTTTTCTTGCAGGTTGTGTCTTAATTCAAGAAGTGTTCTAAGTACTTCAGCTTAGTATCTTTACTGACCCCTCTTTACCCCACACTACATAACTGACCCCTCTATACCCTACACTACATCACTGACCTTTCTATAACCATCACTGCATTACTGACCCCTCTATACAGTACACTGACCTCTATATACCTGCTAGTACATCCCTGATGCCTATATTCCCTAAGCTAAATCCCTGATGCCTCTATTCCCTACGCTACATCCCTGACGCCTCTATTCCCTATGCTACATCCCTGACGCCTCTATACCCTACGCTACATCCCTGATGCCTCTATTCCCTACGCTACATTCCTGATGCCTCTATAACCTACGCTACATCCCTGACGCCTCTATACCCTACGCTACATCCCTGACGCCTCTATACAGTACAATGCATTACTGATCCCTCTAGACCATACATCCTCATTACATCAGAGAGATAGTGAAACACTGGAAAAAATAAGGATAAAGTGGACTACAGAAACTGATGCTCTAAACAAAGGAGAGAGAGAGAAAAGCACAAGGGAAAGTGGGCAATCGGAACACCATAGAGAGAGGAGAGATAGAAATGCCTGAAAAAGTAAAGGGGGTTGGGTATGGCATCCGGCGCTCGGGATTCCAGCAGTCACATGATACCTAATCCTAATCCTAACCCTCTGGGGGGGTGGCGGATAGGGCTAACCCTCAGGGGGTGGCAGCTAGGACTAACCCCCCCCCCCCTCCTAGTGCCTTCTTTAACACCCGCTCCCCCGGTCCTAACCCTCCCTCCAATACTCGCCTTCGGGATGTTGGCTGTCTGTGTGCCGGCACCAGTCTCCCAAGTGGTGTCAGGATTCCAACATCTGTCAAATGACCGCCGGTATACCGTCTGCCGGGATGGTAAATGTATCCTGAGGACAGGTAGTGAGTGTGGAGGGATAGGTGGTTCAGTAAAATGTAACAGCTCAAACTGCGATCATTCACTGATAAATTGATTTATAGCTCTCCCTTTTTAACCATTGCAGTCATAAAAGCAATGTTTTTTAAACTTTTAAATAAAGCTTGTTAGCATCCCCAGCACACTGTATATGCTGGGAGATGTAGTTCTCAATATGAAAACATTTAATTACTGTATGAACTCTAATTCCCCAACTGAAACCTCTCACAAACACACACTCCTAAATCTAGTACACACACACACACACACACACACACACACACACACACACACACACACACATTTCCCCAGTACTGACAACTCTCATCACTTCCACACACTGACAACTCCCTCCTGCTCCTCTCCCCACTGACACTGACAGCTCCCTCACAGTCACACACATCCTCCACCCCCCCACCCCCCCACACACACACTGATAGCACACATGCACAAATCCCCCCTTCCTCGACACTAACTGTCACGGACTGCTTGGGCAGCAGGGGGCAGGCTCTGACTTGAAGTGCTGAAATTCAACAGCTCTCTCGAACTTGCAAGGCATGGCTGTGCAGCTGTCTCCAGCCATCTCCTTGCCCACTGTGTAATTTGTGGCGTTCTCTGATGTTCCCCGCTCTGCCTCTACAACCGGCACATAATGTACAGCAGTGGTGACTCCTGAGTATGGGCCTGGAGAACTCCGCCTACCGGGGGGTAGGGATTAATAATTTCAAAGGGGCAGAGCTAGGAGTGAAGCAGTGGACAGCAGTTGAGGGGCGTTTCAAACTGTAACAGGGTTGGGACAATTTCAGTATCCTTCCCTCACCGTCTAATTGGTCAGTCCCACGCTGATTGCCATAGCGCCCTTTTCGAGACTGCAGAACTCTATCCCTTAGCCACGGTTGGCACAGCTGGATGGTGCCCCTGGCAAGTGCCATCCTGGCCAAGGGGTAGATACGCCCCTGAGGGTCAGGGCCAGCAACAGAAATCTTGGGGCCCAGTACACTGATATCTCTGGGGCCCCCTCAACCCCCCCTTAACTTGGCAGAGGGATCTTTAAAAAAAAATGGAGCCTTTGACTCGGACCGTCAGTGAGGCCGGCAGGTGGTTTTCATACTGGGCTATCCAGCTCTTCGGTGACGGTGGCAGGGACATTCAGAAAAGGGCCAGCACAGCAACATGCATAATAATGGCAATACAGTATGGACCACAGGGACTGGACAAAGTGATGGGGTAAAAGGAGGGGGGAGGGTTTAGTTGGCCTGTTAATTGTTTTCCTGCTTAAATTGAGCAGTTGGTGGATACACTTTAAAAAGCAATATTGGCACTGTGGCCCCATTATTTCTGTTCTTAATACTTGGAGCCCTGAACAAGTGTCCCCTTTGTCCCCCCTGTCACCGGGCCTGTTCAGGCGTTACCTATGGAGAAGCTGCGACATGACATCCTAGGACACGATACTGCACCATGCATCACCATTATATTTCAGTGTGCCTTGTCAATATTTAAATCTTGTTCTGTGTGACGTGAGTTGTAAATGGTTGAAAATCTCTGTGCTACAGTATCGTCACCATGTAGTTATAACAAGCAACACCGCAAAACCACCAAAAGACGTGTTTTGGTAGAGGGACTGCTGGAGGGGCCCATTGGGGCCCCCAGTTTGCTACCCCACCCCAGTATACCTGTGCTGTAGCCAGTGGAAGGGGCACTATCTTCCCGGTGATCTCTTCGGGAAGATGGTGCCGCACATAGAAAGCAAAGACTCTGGCTGCACTCTCCTGCCCTCGCTCTAAGCAAGGTGATCGGGCCACAAAAGGACCCCTGTCGGACCCCTGCCGGACCCCGGCCTGTGGGCCACAAAAGGATGCATTGGGGGCGGCATGCGGCCCATGGGTTTGACACCCCTGCCCTAGAGTATCAAAATTTGTTTCACGGCACCCCTAGGCCAAAGTTTTTTTTATTGAGAAATTCAGAAAAAAATATAAAATTAAGTAAATTGTGTTTATAGCATGTCATCCTCAGGTTCAGTTATGTTGTGAGGGAATGGTTTTGCCAATTTAATAAAGTATAAATAATTTTAATTGGTCCTGGACCACCAAACTATGCTACTAGTGCAAGAACCCCAGTTTGGAAACTACTGCCATAAAATAAACCTTTTTTGTTTTTTTTAAACTACATGTAATACACCTTAGAGCTCAGTTCCTAAAAGGTTTTAAACCCTTGCATACAGTAAACTACACATATTTAAAAATCCTACACCGGGCACAAGTGCTCACGGGCCAATTTCATGGCAGTCTCGGATAGGAGGGCATTGTGGATTCACCAAGGGAATGCTGATGCTGACTCCAAGAAGAAAGGGAGTCTCTTCCCTATGAAGGTGAAGCCTTGTTTGGCGACGGCCTAGTTCATTTGATCTCGGCAGCTCCCGCAGGTAAGTCATCCTTCTTGCCCTATGTTCCCTCTCAACGGATGAAGACGCATCATTATCTGACGCAGTCATTTCGGCCCAATAGATATGCAAGAAGTTAAGATTCCCCTTTCTTTGCAGGTAGAGGAAGGAAAAGAGGGAAGAGGTCTGTAGCCTCTTCAAGATCGCAGGAGCAGAGATCATCCTCTGCTTCTGCCAAATCCACTGCATGACGCTGGGGCTCTCTTGCAGGAGCCCGCACCAGTGGGGGGCACGTCTAAAACTCTTCAGTCAGTTCTGGATTCATTCGGACCTGGACTCGTGGGTTTTACAAATAGTGTCCCAAGGGTACAAACTGGGGTTTCAAGACGTTCCCCCTCACCGATTGTTCAAATCAGCCTTAGTCAGCAGGGAGAAGGTTTTTATTCAAGCCTCTTCGTGGTCCCGAAGCCGGACGGCTCAGTCAGACCAATCTTAAATCTGAAATCCCTTAATTTCTACCTAAAGAAATTCAATTTCAAGATGGAATCTCTCAGGGTAGTGATCTCCAGTCCGGGGGATAAAGGAGATTTCATGGTTTTGGTAGACATAAAGGATGCCTACTTATATGTTCCCATTTAGCCACTGCATCAAGCAGCAGCTACCTGAGGTTTGCAATTCAGGATTGTCATTACCAATTTCAGACGTTGCCGTTTGGTCTGTCCACGGCTCCGAGGATTTTCACCAGGGTGATGGCGGAAATGATGGTTCTCCTTCGCAAGCAAGGAGTCACAATTATCCCGTACTTGGATGATCTCCTGATTAAGGCGAGATCCAGGGACCAGTTAGTGCAAAACATCTACTCTCCCTGACAGTTCTTCAACAACATGGTTGGCTCCTAAATTTGCCAAAATCGCAGTTGGTCCCAATGACGCGGTTGTTGTTTTTGGGAGTGATACTGGACATTGAAGAGGTTTTCTTCTAGTGGAAAGGCTCTGGAGATCCAGAGTCTGGTCAAACAAATTCTGAAGCCAGCAAGAGTGTTAATCCATCAATGCATTCAGTTGCTGGGGAAGATGGTTGCGGCCTACGAGCCCATTCAGTTTGGCAGGTTCCATGCCAGAGTGTTCCAGTGGGACCTGTTGGACAAGTGGTCCGGATCCCACCTACACATGCACCGGAGGATAATCCTGTCTTCCAAGACCAGAATCTCACTCCATTGGTGGCTGCACAGTTCTCACCACCTAGAGGGGCGATGGTTCGGGATCCAGGACGGGATCCTAGGGACCACGGATGCAACCCTCCGAGGCTGGAGAGCAGTCACACAGGGGGAAAACATCCAAGGAAGATGGTCAAGTCTTCCTTGGATGTTTTCATCTCCACATAAATGTTCTGGAGTTAAGGGCCATTTAATAACTGCAGACACAGTACGCACTGGGACGGGTGCCCATCATCCTCTACGGACTAAGAGAAAAGGATTTACCGGTAGGTATTAAAATCCTATTTTCTCTAACGTCCTAGAGAATGCTGTGGACTCCGTAAGGACCATGGGGATAGACGGGCTCCGCAGGAGACATGGGCACTTTAAGAAAGACTTTAGTTCTGGGTGTGCACTGGCTCCTCCCTCTATGCCCCTCCTCCAGAACTCAGTTTGATACTGTACCCAGTGGAGACTGGGTGCTTTTCAGGAGCTCTCCTGAGCTTTCTGACAGAAAGTATTTTGTTAGGTTTTTAATTTTCAGGGAGCACTGCTGGCAACAGACTCCCTCATCGAGGGACTGAGGGGAGAGAAGCAGCCCTACTCTCTGAGTTGCAAGGTCCTGCTTCTTAGGCTACTGGACACCATTAGCTCCAGTGGGATTGGTACGCAGGATCTCACCCTCGCCGTCCGTCCCAGAGCCGCGCCGCCGTCCCCCTCGCAGAGCCGGAAGATAGAAGCCGGGTGAGTATGAGAAGAAAAGAAGACTTCAGAGGCGGCAGAAGACTTCATGATCTTCACTGAGGTAACGCATAGCACTGCAGCTGTGCGCCTTTGCTCCCATACACCTCACATACTCCGGTCACTGTAAGGGTGCAGGGCGCAGGGGGGGCGCCCTGGGCAGCAATATAAACCTCTTTCGCAAAAATATAACATATATACAGCTGGGCACTTTATATATGTATAAGCCCCCACCAATTTTACAGTTTAAGCGGGACAGAAGCCCGCCTCCGAGGGGGCGGGGCTTCTCCCTCAGCACTCACCAGCGCCATTTTTTCTCCACAGCACAGCTGAGAGGAAGCTCCCCGGACTCTACCCTGCTTATACCACGTTAGACAAGAGGGTTGAAAAGAGGGGTGGGGGGGGCACATAATTCGCAAATTACATACAGCAGCACTACTGGGCAAACATTAAGTTACTGTTTTATTCCTGGGTTATATAGCGCTGGGGGGTGTGCTGGCATACTCTCTCTCTGTCTCTCCAAAGGGCCTTGTGGGGAAACTGTCTTCAGAAAAAGCATTCCCTGTGTGTGTAGTGTGTCGGTACACGTGTGTCGACATGTCTGAGGAAGAAGGCTATATTAGAGAGGAGCGGGAGCAAATGAATGTGGTGTCTCCGCCGACAGCTGATTGGATGGATATGTGGAATGTTTTAAATGCTAGTGTAAACTCATTGCACAAAAGATTAGACAAGGCAGAAGCTTTGGGACAGTCAGGGTTTCAACCCATGCCTGATCCTATGTTGCAGGGACTGTCAGGGTCTCATAAGCGCCCACTATCCCAGATTGTTGACACAGATACCGACACGGATTCTGACTCCAGTGTCGATTACGATGATGCAAAGTTACAGCCAAAATTGGCAAAATCCATTCGATTTATGATTATGGCAATAAAAGATGTTTTGCACATCACAGAGGAACCCCCTGTCGCTGACAAGAGGGTACATATGTACAAGGGAAAGAAGCCTGAGGTAACCTTTCCCCCCTCACACGAGCTGAACGAGTTATGTGAAAAAGCTTGGGAGTCTCCAGATAAAAGACTGCAGATTTCCAAAAGGATTCTTATGGCGTATCCTTTCCCATCAACGGATAGGTTACGATGGGAATGCTCCCCTAGGGTGGACAAAGCATTAACACGCTTATCCAAGAAGGTAGCCCTCCCGTCCCAGGATACGGCTACCTTCAAAGAGTGTGCTGACCGCAAACAGGAGATTACCCTGAAGTCCATTTATACACATTCAGGTACCTTACTCAGACCGGCAATTGCGTCGGCCTGGGTGTGTAGTGCTGTAGCGGCATGGACAAATACCTTATCTGAGGGGATGGATAGCCTAGACAAGGATACTATTTTATTGACCCTGGGGCATATAAGAGATGCTGTCCTATATATGTGTGTATGCAAACTACAGGTGGTGCTGCAGGGCCCACACCCTTTTACTTGTCTTGTAGAGCAGCTCTGAAGCTGTTACAGTGCCCAGCTGCTGCAAGAAATCAGCTTGAATGCTTCAGGGGCTTGGGCATGGCCAACATGAGCCCCACACCGAAAGAGGGTGGGGGTGTTTAATGCAAACTTGGGGTTATACAAGCGCCGCAAAAGGCCGCCATGCCCTGCATGCCCCTTTTCTCTTTTCATATACAGATGAGGGTTCCAGCCAACTTTGGCCCACTGCTTGGATGACATCACCGTATGCAAATCCGTCTGCTGCAGACCTTCCCCCAGGAATGCTTGCAATAGTTGTTGCATATGGTTTAATGTCTGAGGGTGCTTCAGTATTAGGCAGCCTTCCGCCCTCCCATGTTCATCTGAAAAGATGTGGTCTCCCTGCAGTTGTTGTCCCCAGACGAGAGTTCCCTTGTGCTTCCTCAGTTAAATCTCCTTAACTTGACGGGGGTGTGCCCGAGCAGCCGCCCTCCCCAGCCCTATCCCAACACATACTTATCTTGCATATGAGATCTCTTGATCATGAAGATAGTTCTCACAGGTTGAGGTTCATCCTGGCCCCGCTCCCCGCTGGAGAGCGCTGATGGGGACAGCAGCGGGGCTTCAGCAGAAGGGTGAGTATGTGTGGCCAGAGACCTCCCTTCCCATGTGCAGGCCTGCAGAGTCTGCCACGCAGGATTGGGCATGTGGCACTCTCCCTCCCAGGGGCTCTTCCAGATGTAGCTCCTCAGCAGTATTTTTCCCGGGCTGCGCGGCGCTCTCCCCGACTGGCATCCGCCCTGGAACACTGCCTTCCTCAACGCAACATCAGCAGGGGGCCCTGGCCTCATCAACATCCCAGGTCTTTCTCATGTATGTATCATGTATGTGTGTGTGATATATGTATGAATCATATATGTTTGTGATATATATATATATATATATGTATGTATCTATCTATCTATCGTATGTGTGTGTATATATATGTATCTATCATGTATGTATGTATGTATCTATCTTGTATGTATGTGTTCTATCTATCTATCTATCTATCTATCTATCTATCTATCTATCGTGTGTGTGATATATGTATGTATCTATCATGTATGTGTTATATGTATGTATCACACCTTCCTCTATACATATACATACATACATACATACATACATACATACATACATACACACACCTATATCTGTACGTACACTGACATACACACACCAACATCTATAGATAAACACGCTGACCCCTAAACGTACACCAACGTACCCACACCTGCATCTATACCTACACATGCTGACACGTGGACGTACACCGGCTTACCCACATGTGAATCTATACATACATGTGCTGACACCTGGACATACACTGATGTACCCACACCTAACATCTATACATATACATGCTAACACCTGGACGTATACAGACGTACCCACATTTGCATCCATGCATATATAGATGTAGGTGTGTGTACGTCAGTGTACGTCCAGGTGTCAACGCGTATATGTATAGATGCAGGTGTGGGTACGTCTGTGTATGTCCAGGTGTCAGAATGTGTATGTATAGATGCAGGTGTGGGAACGTCAGTGTAGGTTCAGGTGTCAGCGCGTGTATGTATAGATGCAGGTGCTTGTATGTCCAGATGTCAGTGCATGTATGTATAGATGCAAGTGTGGGTACGTCGGTGTATGTCCATTTGTCAGCGCGTGTATATATAGATGCAGGTGCTTGTATGTTGGTGTATGTCCAGGTGTCAGCATGTGTATGTATAGATGCAGGTGTGGGAATGTTGGTGTATGTCCAGGTGTCAGGGCGTGTATGTATGGATATTAGGTGTGGGTACATCAGTGTATGTCCAGGTGTTAGCGCATGTATGTATAGATGTATATATACACACACATACGATAGATAGATAGATAGATAGATAGATACATATTATAAGGGCACGGCCAGGTGTTAGCGCATGTATGTATAGATGCAGGATAATAATCACACAGCGTGCCCCCCACCAACCACAAACCTCCCCCACCCCCCTGTATGACATAAACACCGCTAATTCCACTTACACACAATAATTTCAGTTTGCGACCAGGAGCCGGCAATGTATGTGCACCCAAATGAAGCCACTGTACATGCCCTGCAGGCTGCTATGTACTGCAACAGGTGCAACAAATGTAAATGCCCTATCTTTAAAATGGGGCATATTTTACTAAATTAAAAAAACCTGTAACTTTCTGTAAAACCTTAACCCCAAAAGGCACTACACTAACATCGGGGTGTAGAGTTGGATCTTGATCCAAGGCACCAACAGGCTAAAGCTTTGACTGTTCCCAGGATGCCTTGCACCGCCTCCTCTACAACCCTGCCCAGTGGCGTAACTAGACCTTTGTGGGCCCCATAGCAAAATTCTGAATGGGCCCACCAGCACTCAACAAGAATGAGTGGCGTTTGGGGTCAGAAAAGTAGAGGGGAAGGGGTCTGACAGAGTAGGGGGCAGGACATGAATGAATAGAAATAGAATACTGAGAAACTGAGGTGTCCATTATATAAAGAAATACAGTATGTGTGTCTGTGTGTATATCACACACACACACATATAAGGGAAATTCAAATGCCCTCAATTATTGCGCCCATTACACTCTGGTTTAGGTGCACAAAGCACCTAAACCTGAATAAAGTAATGGGCGCGATCATGAAAAGACACCGTTTGGTTGCCCAAATGGGTCTCTTTGCACACATTTCAGCTTGTTTCCCCTGGGGGTAGCGAGCTGAAATAAACATGTCGCACCCGTTGGCAGCAACATTAGAATAGCTGCTGACGGGCACGATTGAGGGAGGAAAGGGACATTTGAATCCAGCCCATAGATGCAATGTGAATATGTAATTTGTACCTTCCTATCTTAAAATGTATAAAGTAGTGTTTACACTAGAGGTCTTTCCGAACCCCCTAATCCTAACATTGTAATTTGCTTTAGGGCGCACCTCCAATTAGTCTAGTGTTTCGTATTTTCACATTAAATACTTTCTTGCATTGGTTGGTTAAAGATTAGATCGTATATTTTTCTAGATATAGCTGTGCATAGTCTACAAGGCTACATGCTTCTCCCCTAACTAGAGATGTGCAGCGGGCATTTTTCGTGTTTCATGTTTTGGTTTTGGTTTCGGATCCGCAGTTGTGTTTTGGATACGGACGCGTTTTGGCAAAACCACCCTTTCGGGTTTTGTATTCGGGTGATTTTTTTTTAAAACCTCAAACAGCTAAAATCATAGAATTTGGGGGTAATTTTGATCCTATAGTATTAAGCTCAATAACCATAATTTCTACTCCTTTCCAGTCTATTCTGAACACCTCACACCTCCCAATATTATTTTTAGTCCTAAAATTTGCACCAAGGTCCCTGGATGACTAAGCTAAGCGACCCAAGTGGGCAGCACAAACACCTGGCCCATCTAGGAGTGGCACTGCAGTGTCAGACAGGATGGCACTTAAAAAAATAGCCCCAAACAGCACACGATGCAAAGATAAATAAAAAAAGAGGCGCAAGATGAAATTGTAGTGTGTCTCTCCTGCTCAGTGTCAGTTCTCAGTAGTATCCTCATCAGTGCTCAGTATCACTGCTCATTGTCTTGTGCTGCAATGTGGTGCTCAGTATACTAGAGTACATTACTAATAGTCCAGTGCTGCATCTTGCTGCTCAGTGTCAGTTCTAGTATCCTCATCAGTGCTCAGTATCACTGCTCACTGTCTTGTGCTGCATTGTGGTGCTCAGTATACTACAGAACATTACTAATAGTCCAGTGCTGCATCTGGCTGCTCAGTGTCAGTTCTAGTAATCTCATCAGTGCTCCGTATCACTGCTCATTGTCTTGTGGTGCTCAGTATACTACAGTACATTACTAATACTCCAGTGTCTTGTGCCGCATATGGCTGCTGTAGGGTGCTGTGGTAGTGTCCTGTCACTGTGCATATGTCATCATTCCAGTCACAGTGATATCTGGTATCTATCTAGTGGTATCTAATTCCAGACATTACCACCGTCTAATTCCAGATATATTACTGGCATATAATTCCACACATTAAGAAATGGAGAACAAAAAGGTGGAGAGTAAAATAGGGAAAGATCAAGATCCACTTCCACCTAGTGCTGAAGCTGCTGCCACTAGTCAAGGCAGAGACAATTCAATGCCATCAACATTATGTAATGATTATACGATACATTATATATCATATCATTGTATGGTTGTAAAATACAACTTAAAAACTTTAATGAATAAATACATAAAGTAGCTTTTATGTAACCTTTTTAAACCTATTAGCATAGACCGAATCTCATCGTGTGTATAGGCCTTTAGTTCAACAACAGCATGGGACCAGTTAGTGTGTTTTGACTAGAGATGAGCGGGTTCGGTTTCTCTGAATCCGAACCCGCCAGAACTTCATGTTTTTTTTCACGGGTCCGAGCGACTCGGATCTTCCCGCCTTGCTCGGTTAACCCGAGCGCGCCCGAACGTCATCATGACGCTGTCGGATTCTCGCGAGGCTCGGATTCTATCGCGAGACTCGGATTCTATATAAGGAGCCGCGCGTCGCCGCCATTTTCACACGTGCATTGAGATTGATAGGGAGAGGACGTGGCTGGCGTCCTCTCCGTTTAGAATTAGAATAGATTAGAGAGACACTTGATTTACTAATTTTGGGGAGCATTAGGAGTACTCAGTAGTGTACAGTGCAGAGTTTTGCTGATAGTGACCAGTGACCACCACTTTTATTTATAATCCGTTCTCTGCCTGAAAAAAGCGATACACAGCACACAGTGACTCAGTCACATACCATATCTGTGTGCACTGCTCAGGCTCAGGCCAGTGTGCTGCATCATCTATTATCTATATATAATATTATATATATCTGTCTGACTGCTCAGCTCACACAGCTTATAATTGTGGGGGAGACTGGGGAGCACTACTGCAGTGCCAGTTATAGGTTATAGCAGGAGCCAGGAGTACATAATATAATCCGTTCTCTGCCTGAAAAAAGCGATACACAGCACACAGTGACTCAGTCACATACCATATCTGTGTGCACTGCTCAGGCTCAGGCCAGTGTGCTGCATCATCTATTATCTATATATAATATTATATATATCTGTCTGACTGCTCAGCTCACACAGCTTATAATTGTGGGGGAGACTGGGGAGCACTACTGCAGTGCCAGTTATAGGTTATAGCAGGAGCCAGGAGTACATAATATATTATATAGTGAGTGACCACCAGACACACAGTGCAGTTTATTTAATATATCCGTTCTCTGCCTGAAAAAAGCGATACACACAGTGACTCAGTCAGTCACATACCATATCTGTGTGCACTGCTCAGGCTCAGGCCAGTGTGCTGCATCATCTATATATATTATATATCTGTCTGACTGCTCAGCTCACACAGCTTATAATTGTGGGGGAGACTGGGGAGCACTACTGCAGTGCCAGTTATAGGTTATAGCAGGAGCCAGGAGTACATAATATTATATTAAAATTAAACAGTGCACACTTTTGCTGCAGGAGTGCCACTGCCAGTGTGACTAGTGACCAGTGACCTGACCACCAGTATATAATATTAGTAGTATACTATCTCTTTATCAACCAGTCTATATTAGCAGCAGACACAGTACAGTGCGGTAGTTCACGGCTGTGGCTACCTCTGTGTCGGCACTCGGCAGCCCGTCCATAATTGTATATACCACCTAACCGTGGTTTTTTTTTCTTTCTTTATACATACATACTAGTTACGAGTATACTATCTCTTTATCAACCAGTCTATATATTAGCAGCAGACACAGTACAGTGCGGTAGTTCACGGCTGTGGCTACCTCTGTGTCGGCACTCGGCAGCCCGTCCATAATTGTATATACCACCTAACCGTGGTTTTTTTTTCTTTCTTTATACATACATACTAGTTACGAGTATACTATCTCTTTATCAACCAGTCTATATATTAGCAGCAGACACAGTACAGTGCGGTAGTTCACGGCTGTGGCTACCTCTGTGTCGGCACTCGGCAGCCCGTCCATAATTGTATATACCACCTAACCGTGGTTTTTTTTTCTTTCTTTATACATACATACTAGTTACGAGTATACTATCTCTTTATCAACCAGTCTATATATTAGCAGCAGACACAGTACAGTGCGGTAGTTCACGGCTGTGGCTACCTCTGTGTCGGCACTCGGCAGCCCGTCCATAATTGTATACTAGTATCCAATCCATCCATCTCCATTGTTTACCTGAGGTGCCTTTTAGTTGTGCCTATTAAAATATGGAGAACAAAAATGTTGAGGTTCCAAAATTAGGGAAAGATCAAGATCCACTTCCACCTCGTGCTGAAGCTGCTGCCACTAGTCATGGCCGAGACGATGAAATGCCAGCAACGTCGTCTGCCAAGGCCGATGCCCAATGGCATAGTACAGAGCATGTCAAAACCAAAACACCAAATATCAGTAAAAAAAGGACTCCAAAACCTAAAATAAAATTGTCGGAGGAGAAGCGTAAACTTGCCAATATGCCATTTACCACACGGAGTGGCAAGGAACGGCTGAGGCCCTGGCCTATGTTCATGGCTAGTGGTTCAGCTTCACATGAGGATGGAGGCACTCAGCCTCTCGCTAGAAAACTGAAAAGACTCAAGCTGGCAAAAGCACCGCAAAGAACTGTGCGTTCTTTGAAATCCCAAATCCACAAGGAGAGTCCAATTGTGTCGGTTGCGATGCCTGACCTTCCCAACACTGGACGTGAAGAGCATGCGCCTTCCACCATTTGCACGCCCCCTGCAAGTGCTGGAAGGAGCACCCGCAGTCCAGTTCCTGATAGTCAGATTGAAGATGTCAGTGTTGAAGTACACCAGGATGAGGAGGATATGGGTGTTGCTGGCGCTGGGGAGGAAATTGACCAGGAGGATTCTGATGGTGAGGTGGTTTGTTTAAGTCAGGCACCCGGGGAGACACCTGTTGTCCGTGGGAGGAATATGGCCGTTGACATGCCAGGTGAAAATACCAAAAAAATCAGCTCTTCGGTGTGGAGGTATTTCACCAGAAATGCGGACAACAGGTGTCAAGCCGTGTGTTCCCTTTGTCAAGCTGTAATAAGTAGGGGTAAGGACGTTAACCACCTCGGAACATCCTCCCTTATACGTCACCTGCAGCGCATTCATAATAAGTCAGTGACAAGTTCAAAAACTTTGGGTGACAGCGGAAGCAGTCCACTGACCAGTAAATCCCTTCCTCTTGTAACCAAGCTCACGCAAACCACCCCACCAACTCCCTCAGTGTCAATTTCCTCCTTCCCCAGGAATGCCAATAGTCCTGCAGGCCATGTCACTGGCAATTCTGACGAGTCCTCTCCTGCCTGGGATTCCTCCGATGCATCCTTGCGTGTAACGCCTACTGCTGCTGGCGCTGCTGTTGTTGCCGCTGGGAGTCGATGGTCATCCCAGAGGGGAAGTCGTAAGCCCACTTGTACTACTTCCAGTAAGCAATTGACTGTTCAACAGTCCTTTGCGAGGAAGATGAAATATCACAGCAGTCATCCTACTGCAAAGCGGATAACTGAGTCCTTGACAACTATGTTGGTGTTAGACGTGCGTCCGGTATCCGCCGTTAGTTCACAGGGAACTAGACAATTTATTGAGGCAGTGTGCCCCCGTTACCAAATACCATCTAGGTTCCACTTCTCTAGGCAGGCGATACCGAGAATGTACACGGACGTCAGAAAAAGACTCACCAGTGTCCTAAAAAATGCAGTTGTACCCAATGTCCACTTAACCACGGACATGTGGACAAGTGGAGCAGGGCAGGGTCAGGACTATATGACTGTGACAGCCCACTGGGTAGATGTATGGACTCCCGCCGCAAGAACAGCAGCGGCGGCACCAGTAGCAGCATCTCGCAAACGCCAACTCTTTCCTAGGCAGGCTACGGCAACTGAGGAAGATCATCGCGGAATGGCTTACCCCAATTGGACTCTCCTGTGGATTTGTGGCATCGGACAACGCCAGCAATATTGTGTGTGCATTAAATATGGGCAAATTCCAGCACGTCCCATGTTTTGCACATACCTTGAATTTGGTGGTGCAGAATTTTTTAAAAAACGACAGGGGCGTGCAAGAGATGCTGTCGGTGGCCAGAAAAATTGCGGGACACTTTCGGCGTACAGGCACCACGTACAGAAGACTGGAGCACCACCAAAAACTACTGAACCTGCCCTGCCATCATCTGAAGCAAGAAGTGGTAACGAGGTGGAATTCAACCCTCTATATGCTTCAGAGGTTGGAGGAGCAGCAAAAGGCCATTCAAGCCTATACAATTGAGCACGATATAGTAGGTGGAATGCACCTGTCTCAAGTGCAGTGGAGAATGATTTCAACGTTGTGCAAGGTTCTGATGCCCTTTGAACTTGCCACACGTGAAGTCAGTTCAGACACTGCCAGCCTGAGTCAGGTCATTCCCCTCATCAGGCTTTTGCAGAAGAAGCTGGAGGCATTGAAGGAGGAGCTAAAAGGGAGCGATTCCGCTAGGCATGTGGGACTTGTGGATGCAGCCCTTAATTCGCTTAACAAGGATTCACGGGTGGTCAATCTGTTGAAATCAGAGCACTACATTTTGGCCACCGTGCTCGATCCTAGATTTAAAGCCTACCTTGGATCTCTCTTTCCGGCAGACACAGGTCTGCTGGGGTTGAAAGACCTGCTGGTGACAAAATTGTCAAGTCAAGCGGAACGCGACCTGTCAACATCTCCTCCTTCACATTCTCCCGCAACTGGGGGTGCGAGGAAAAGGCTCAGAATTCCGAGCCCACCCGCTGGCGGTGATGCAGGGCAGTCTGGAGCGACTGCTGATGCTGACATCTGGTCCGGACTGAAGGACCTGACAACGATTACGGACATGTCGTCTACTGTCACTGCATATGATTCTCTCAACATTGATAGAATGGTGGAGGATTATATGAGTGACCGCATCCAAGTAGGCACGTCACACAGTCCGTACTTATACTGGCAGGAAAAAGAGGCAATTTGGAGGCCCTTGCACAAACTGGCTTTATTCTACCTAAGTTGCCCTCCCACAAGTGTGTACTCCGAAAGAGTGTTTAGTGCCGCCGCTCACCTTGTCAGCAATCGGCGTACGAGGTTACATCCAGAAAATGTGGAGAAGATGATGTTCATTAAAATGAATTATAATCAATTCCTCCGCGGAGACATTGACCAGCAGCAATTGCCTCCACAAAGTACACAGGGAGCTGAGATGGTGGATTCCAGTGGGGACGAATTGATAATCTGTGAGGAGGGGGATGTACACGGTGATATATCGGAGGGTGAAGATGAGGTGGACATCTTGCCTCTGTAGAGCCAGTTTGTGCAAGGAGAGATTAATTGCTTCTTTTTTGGGGGGGGTCCAAACCAACCCGTCATATCAGTCACAGTCGTGTGGCAGACCCTGTCACTGAAATGATGGGTTGGTTAAAGTGTGCATGTCCTGTTTTGTTTATACAACATAAGGGTGGGTGGGAGGGCCCAAGGACAATTCCATCTTGCACCTCTTTTTTCTTTTCTTTTTCTTTGCATCATGTGCTGATTGGGGAGAGTTTTTTGGAAGGGACATCCTGCGTGACACTGCAGTGCCACTCCTAGATGGGCCCGGTGTTTGTGTCGGCCACTAGGGTCGCTAATCTTACTCACACAGTCAGCTACCTCATTGCGCCTCTTTTTTTCTTTGCGTCATGTGCTGTTTGGGGAGGGTTTTTTGGAAGGGACATCCTGCGTGACACTGCAGTGCCACTCCTAGATGGGCCCGGTGTTTGTGTCGGCCACTAGGGTCGCTAATCTTACTCACACAGCTACCTCATTGCGCCTCTTTTTTTCTTTGCGTCATGTGCTGTTTGGGGAGGGTTTTTTGGAAGGGACATCCTGCGTGACACTGCAGTGCCACTCCTAGATGGGCCCGGTGTTTGTGTCGGCCACTAGGGTCGCTAATCTTACTCACACAGCTACCTCATTGCGCCTCTTTTTTTCTTTGCGTCATGTGCTGTTTGGGGAGGGTTTTTTGGAAGGGCCATCCTGCGTGACACTGCAGTGCCACTCCTAGATGGGCCCGGTGTTTGTGTCGGCCACTAGGGTCGCTAATCTTACTCACACAGCTACCTCATTGCGCCTCTTTTTTTCTTTGCGTCATGTGCTGTTTGGGGAGGGTTTTTTGGAAGGGACATCCTGCGTGACACTGCAGTGCCACTCCTAGATGGGCCCGGTGTTTGTGTCGGCCACTAGGGTCGCTTATCTTACTCACACAGCGACCTCGGTGCAAATTTTAGGACTAAAAATAATATTGTGAGGTGTGAGGTATTCAGAATAGACTGAAAATGAGTGTAAATTATGGTTTTTGAGGTTAATAATACTTTGGGATCAAAATGACCCCCAAATTCTATGATTTAAGCTGTTTTTTAGTGTTTTTGGAAAAAAACACCACACCCGAATCCGACAAAAAAAATTCGGTGAGGTTTTGCCAAAACGCGTTCGAACCCAAAACTCGGCCGCGGAACCGAACCCAAAACCAAAACACAAAACCCGAAAAATTTCAGGCGCTCATCTCTAGTTTTAACCACTGCACAGCACCTGGTGTTATATAGTAAGCACCACTATGGCATAGTATACAGCATTATGGGCCTGATATGAGTGTGACCAGCGGTGATGTGGAATGCAGTAGGAGGTGCTGTTTAGCAAGCACCACTTCTATATTCACCATGCAGTATATTGTGTGAATATAGAAGTGTTGGCTGTGTTATGTATTAGAGTAATTATTGCAGCTCCCAGCTAAAATTGCAACAATGTAATTTAGTGACAAGCTGCAGAGATTAACCCTTTCTGTGGCTGCTGCACAACCTCTATTCATATCGCTGAATTCAATTAGGGAGATGTTCTCACCCCGCGAGCAAGCGCAGGTATATGCCACACTTAAATGTATGGGTATGGTCTCCATAAAATGAGCGTAGCCTTGCAGGCAAAGACTACCTTACACCCTAGTTCTTGACCCTGCACCAACAGACCTCGGCCACCACAGGGAAAAAAGTACAGTAATTTCCACCATGTTAAGCCCCACACATTAATGCCCTTTGGGACATATTATGTCACACACCACAATATCTGTGATACACTATGCCCTACAGTAAAGCTTCTAATTACTTTTACAAAAACTGCTCAACGCCAAGAGTTTCACGTGCTGGGTGTCATGCTCATTGCCAGGGGTTTCACTCTCTGGGTGTCATGCTCATTGCCAGGGGGAACGCAGTAGGAGGTGTTATATAGTAAGCACCACTATGGCATAGTATATAGCATTATATATATTGTGAGCACTGGTGATGTTGAGTGCAGTAGAGCTGCTGCTGGGTAATTACAATTTACTACAACCACCAATATATTCTGCTGCACTATATATATGCAAAGCTAATTCTGCTGGGTAATTACAATTGACTACAACCACCAATATATTCTGCTGCACTATATCTATATTTGCAAAGCTAATTCTGCTGGGTAATTACAATTGACTACAACCACCAATATATTCTGCTGCACTATATCTATATATGCAAAGCTAATTCTGCTGAGTAATTACAATTGACTACAACCACCAATATATTCTGCTGCACTATATCTATATATGCAAAGCTAATTCTGCTGGGTAATGTAAATTGAAACATTATTGCATAGTATGTGATTTTTAAGTACTTTTTTAAAGTTTTGAATGATAAAGACCCAGTTTAATCTTTGTGGAATGCCTGGTTGTTGTTTTTAAGGTAATTTATTGCCTGGCATTTGAGGGGGTGGGGTGTGGTTACAGATTTCAATTATTGGTTTCACTTGTAATAGTCTTCTACTTAAGTCCAATGGTGTAGGCTGTGCAAAGCCGTTTGGCTGTGCATTTATTGATCTACTGTAAGCATGCATTTTTATCAAAGCGTGATAAAATTGACACATAACAGCAGTGTTCAATCAGCATTAATTTATCTTCAGCTGATATCGATTGTGAATTGACGTTTCTTCTCTTCTTGTCACCTCCAGGTAATTACAATTGACTACAACCACCAATATATTCTGCTGCACTATATCTATATATGCAAAGCTAATTCTGCTGGGTAATGCAAATTGAAACATTATTGCATAGTATGTGATTTTGAAGTACTTTTTTAAAGTTTTGAATGATATAGACCCAGTTTAATCTTTGTGGAATGCCTGGTTGTTGTTTTTAAGGTAATTTATTGCCTGGCATTTGAGGGGGTGGGGTGTGGTTACAGATTTCAATTATTGGTTTCACTTGTAATAGTCTTCTACTTAAGTCCAATGGTGTAGGCTGTGCAAAGCCATTTGGCTGTGCATTTATTGATCTAAGCGTGCATTTTTATCAAAGCGTGATAAAATTGACACATAACAGCAGTGTTCAATCAGCGTTCAATCGAAGTGAAAAAGAAGGAAAACAGAAGCACACCAATCTAACAAAACAAAGAAAACTGAAGAACTAATAACAAATGTGAGTCACTTACTCCTCAGATCACTCACCTCCTGATTGTTGCATCTGATTACATAGCACAGAACTACCTTACTTGGACATTTCATAAACCATCCATTTCACCTACAAATGCCTGTATCTGTATTATTGTAATTTTGTTTTTTAAGCACAGCTGCACCAATGCAATTTTACCTGCAAACACTTAAAACATCTAACATAATTACCATTGCTTCTTAAACCTCTCACAATCCTTTCATTTCTTACACTCCAAATACATTTCTGCACCCACTTTATCTACGCTTTTGACTCATTTCATACTAAATCTACACCCCTTGAGCCTACACTGCTTTTCTCACCTGCATTTCTGCAATTCTTCTGCTCGGATTGCCTTACAGTCTCCTCTCCTACTTCCACTACTTCAACCTATTTACCTACTTAACACTATGTCAAGGTTTTCTTATACTCCCCACATCACTCAGTGTCTACCTAATAATGTATCTTTATCCTTCCCCACTAGTCTCCTCCACCTCCTCCTCTCTCCCCTCCTCTGTCTCCCCTCCATCCCTCTGTTTCCTTCCCCCACCTTTCCTGTTACCCCACTTTCATTCACCTCTGCCCCATGGTCCTGCTACCCCACAACTCAGCCCTGCTCCCTCTCTCCCTTCCCTGTCACCTCCCCACACCCCCATCCACATCACACTGACCTCCCTCCCTGCCCACCTCCTGCAGTTTCCCCTCCTAGCTCAGGCACCCGTACCATCACTACTCTCTCATCATCCCTGCCCTCAAAGTTAATCCCACCTCATCGCTACAGCAACCCTGAAAATCTAATTCACATCTCTCCCACAAACTCATACCCCCTATCCTGTGCCCTCTGGAATGCCAGATCTGTTTGTAACAAACTGGTCCCCACTCATGACCTTTTCATTTCCAACTCCCTACACCTACTAGCCATTACTGAAACTTGGATTACGCCCTCTGACACTACTTCTGCTGCTGCTCTCTCTGCTGGGGGCCTTACATTCACACACACACCCCGACCTGGGGGTCGCCATGGGGGTGGTGTTGGGGTCCTTTTACCTTCTAGTTACTCCTACCAACTCATACCACCAGAACCATCCCTTATATTCTCTACATTTGAGGACCACGCCATATGCCTCTTCCAACCAGTCCATCTTAGAGTAGCTGTCATTTACCGCCCCCCTGGTACTGCTTCCAAATTCATCGACAACTTTGCTTCCTGGCTTCCTCACTTCTGACATTCCCACCATTATCCTAGGCGATTTCAACATCCCTATTGACATCCCCACACAATCCCCTGCCTCTAAACTCCTTAACCTCACCTCTTCACTTGGTCTCTCCCAGTGGACCTCCTCACCCTCCCATGTGAATGGGAGCTCACTGGATCTGGTCTTCACTCACCGCTGTGATATTTCTGATTTTTCCAACTCCCCATTTCCCCTCTCTGACCACCACCTGCTCTCCTTCAACCTATCTCTCTCGACTTCCCCATCTCTACCTCCTAAGGCTACCATCACTAAGCGTAACATTGAAGCTATTGACACCACATTCCTTTCCTCCCTGTTTGACTCACTTCTCTCTCCTATTCTCTCTCTCTCATGCCCTGAGCAAGCCACTTCCACATACAATGCTTCCCTTACTTCTGCTCTTGACTCTGTTGCTCCACCAACCACTATTCACCCTTGCAAATTAACACCTCAACCCTGGCACACCAAATGCACCAGATATCTGCAAAAATGCTCATGTACTGCTGAGTGACACTGGAGGAAATCACGCTCTAAGGCAGACTTCCTCCATTTCAAACTTATGCTCTCATCCTTCAGTGCTGCCCTTTCTCTTGCTAAACAGTCATACTTCAAGAACCTCATCTCCTCCCAGTCTTCCAACCCCCGGCGCCTCTTTGCCACTCTCAACTCACTCCTCTGCCCACCTCCACCTCGTCTCCCTTCCTCACTCTCTGCTCTTGACTTTGCCACTTACTTCACATCCAAAATTGACTCCATACGTCAGGACATCACATCACACCAGACTATCAGTAACCAGCCTTCTCCCATCCCTTACCAACCCTCCCCATCCCTCGTACCAACTCTGTCATCTTTCTCCCATGCATCTGGAGAGGAAGTCATGGCCCTCATTCGTTCCTGTCCCCTCACCACCTCCCCACTTGACCCTATCCCCTCCCGCCTCCTTTGCCACCTCTCTTCTTCTGCTTGTTCCCATCTTTCCCACCTTCTCAATCTCTCCCTCTCATCAGGCACTGTCCCCTCTGCCTTCAAGCACGCTCTCATCTCTCCTATTCTTAAAAAACCTACCCTTGATCCAAACACTCTCTCCAACTACCGACCCATCTCTCTCCTCCCTTTTGCCTCCAAACTCCTTGAGCGTATTGTCTACAACCGCCTTACTTCCTTTCTTTCCTCACACTCACTGCTTGACCCATTCCAGTCTGGCTTCCGTCCTCTCCACTCCACTGAAACTGCCCTTACAAAAGTATGCAATGACCTCCATGCTGCTAAATCTAAGAGACACTACTCTCTACTTATTCTACTTGATCTCTCTGCTGCTTTTGACACTGTGGACCATCCTCTCCTACTGCAAATCCTTCACTCCATTGGTCTGCGTAACACTGCCCTCTCTTGGTTGTCGTCCTACCTTTCTGACCGTTCATTCTCTGTCTCCTCTCATGACTCCACCTCCCCCTCACTTCCACTAACTGTAGGGGTACCCCAAGGTTCTGTCCTTGGTCCTCTTCTCTTCTCTCTCTATACGTCCTCACTAGGTAAGCTCATTAGTTCTTTTGGTTTCCAATATCATCTCTATGCTGATGACACTCAAATCTATCTTTCCTCTCCAGACCTCTCCCCTACTCTCCTCACTCGTATCTCCAACTGTCTCTCTGCTATCTCTTCCTGGATGTCCCAGCGCTTTCTTAAACTTAACATGTCTAAGACCGAGCTGATCATCTTCCCTCCCTCCCGCATAATCTCACCTCCTACAATCGCACTACTATCTCCTCTACCCCCAAGCGCGCTGTCTTGGAGTAATCCTTGACTCCTCCCTCTCCTTCAAACCACACATTCAGCACCTCTCACAAACCTGCCGTTTTCATCTAAAAAATATTTCCAGGATCAGACCCTTTCTGACCCAGGATGCTACTAAGACTCTTATCCACTCACTGGTCATCTCCAGACTGGACTGCTGTAATCTCTTCCTGACTGGCATTCCTGACAAATACCTCTCTCCACTCCAATCTATCCTCAATGCTGCTGCCCGGCTCATTTTCCTCACCAAACGCACTACGTCCACCTCTCCTCTCTTACTAGTCCTTCACTGGCTCCCCTTCCCTTTCAGAATCCATTTCAAGCTTCTCACACTTGCTTACAAAGCCCTCACCCACTCCTCTCCCATCTACATCTCTGATCTTATCTCGCTTTACACTCCCACCCGTCCTCTTCGCTCTGCTAATGCACACCGACTCTCCTGCCTACGGATTACTTCCTCCCACTCCTACCTCCAAGATTTTTCACGTGCTGCACCACTTCTCTGGAATTCCCTACCTCTCCCCCTCAGACTCTCCACCTCTCTACAAAGCTTCAAACGGGCTCTCAAGACCCACTTCTTCACCAAACCCAGCCAAATCTCATCCTAAACCTCTGTTCCATGCTCTCTATGTACCCCATCTGTCTCACCCCTGTCTGTCTACCCCTCCCTTTTAGAATGTAAGCTCTCACGAGCAGGGCCCTCTTCCCTCATGTGCTTACTCTTTTCTTACTTTAATAATCTTCAGCTGCACCAAATCCAGCAGTCTTCTGCCACCTGATACTTATTCCAGTGTCATCTGCTGATGTAGCTATGTTTATTTACCCTGTACTTGTCCTATATTGTCGTCAACTGTAAGTTGCTGTTTTCCTGTTTGATTATTTGTTTATGTACTCTGTAATTGGGCACTGCGGAACCCTTGTGGCGCCATATAAATAAAGGATAATAATAATAATAAATAATATAATATATAGCAGTACGGTACAGTAGGCCACTGCTCTACCTACCTCTGTGTCGTCAAGTATACTATCCATCCATACCTGTGGTGCATTTTAGAAAAAAACATGTCTCGGCAGAGCAATCTATAAATCCATCATTTTTCAGACAGCAACAGTGGGTATTGTAATAGTCACCCAATCCATCACTTTTATAGGGTTACATGCACCCACATGCTACAGCCTGTCTCAATAATTTTACTGTCACGCTGTGTGTGTTTGTGTTTTTATTTGGGTATTTTTTGTTGTTGTAGAACTACAGGTACCAGCAAGCCCGTTATTTCCCCGCCTGCTGGTACTTGAGGTTCTCCAAGTACCAGCAAGCGGGGGAGGCTTGCTGGGCCTTGTAGTTCCACAACGAAAAAACAATATTCTTTTTTTACACACATGGCTATCAGCCCGGCACCCACCACCCAGGGGTGCTGGGGACAGCCTCGGGCTTCACCCCTGGCCCTTGGGTGCCTCGAGGGGAGGAACCTCTTGATTTAAGGGGTCCCCACTCCTCCAGGGAACCCCGGCCAGGGGTGACTAGTTGGAGGGGTAATGCCAGGGCCGCAGGGACCTACATAAAAGTATCCCCCGGCTGTGGCATTATCTCTCTGGCTAGTGGAGCCCGGTGCTGGTTTTAAAAATATGGGGGACCCCTACATCTATTGTCCCACGTATTTTTGGAACCTGGACCGGTCTAAGAGCCCGGTGCTAGTTGTCTAAATACGGGGAACCCCTGTCCAATTTTTCCCCCAGTATTTAAATAACCAGGACCGGCTCAAAGAGCCCGAGGCTGGTTATACTAAGGAGGGGGGACCTCACGCATTTTTTTTTAACCCATTCAGACCCTTCTCCTTTAAGTTAATGGAAGCCCTGGACAACAAAATTGCATTCATGTCCTCCTCCCTCACCCTTCCCAGTCCCAAACACTCATTTTTTTTTCTTTAAAAATTTATAATATATAACGAGAACAATGAGCAAGCAGGCAGCGGGCATTGGCGGCATCGGACTGAGATAGAAATTAGTGGTGGAGGGCTGGGTCAGTTGATTGTGGGCGAGTTTGTAAGCCATTGGCGGTGGCAGCGGGTATCGGCTCAGAGGCAGTAGCGGGCATTGGCTAAGGGTCATCGGCAGGATTCGGCGGACATTATGGCTGTAGTGCCTCACTAGCCACTGACCTCACCGCACGCCACTGTGGGACAGATGTAACATGCAGAGAGAGGTAGATTTGGGAGGGGGAATGTCCTAGCATAACTGTTAATTGCAGTGTAATACTGTAATTCAGCTGTGCAGCATTTGTGGCTAAATGTCAAAGAAGCCAGTATTTACCCTGCATGCAAAACAATAAATGTATTTGAACATACCTCCCAACTATCCCAATTTTTGCAGGACAGTCACTTTTTTGGGGAATGTCCAGCTAACCCAAACAACCCCCCCCCCCCTTCCCATGGGGAATGGGGGGGGGGGGGTGGAAGGCTCCCTGTAGCTTGTTGCTCTGCAAATATGCACATTGTGGGTAATTCAGACCTGATTGCTAGGGTGTGTTTTTTGCATCCCTGTAATCAGGTAGTTGCCGCCTACAGCGGAAGAGAAAATTTGCTGTGCAGGTGTGTGATCACATGTGCACAAGAGCTGCACAGCTCAGCACTTACTCAGCCATTGAGGTGACGTCACAAATCCTCCCACAAAACGCCGGGTCCCTCCAGTGTTTTTCCGGACACTCCCTAGAAACATTCAGTTGCCACCCACACAAACACCCTCTTCTTGTCAATCTTCTTGTGATCTCCGGACCGTCGCACTTACGCATTGTGGCGCATACGCATGTGCAGTGCAGACCAGATTGCCCGCTGGGTGAAAATAAATTGAAGCGATCTGGTCTGAATAAGCCTCAATGTCTATTCACGGGAGACAGAGGGGCTGGGGCATGGCCAGCAGCTCACAGAGCACCTATAATGACAAAAATGGGAGACATGGCTCATGATCGCGATATACCTGCGAAGGTACGCCCTCTACTGATTGACAGGCAGAGGCATTCGCATTTTCTGCGGGGCACCCGGAGAAAATGTAGGCACACGCACAGGATGGACCCTGCGTATATGCCCCCATCCTCTTCATAGTTTTTGCGGTTGGAACGCGTATTACGATCCAAACTGAATTAGGCCCTATGTCTTATATACACGAGCAGTGTGAAAACATCAATCGATGGGGGTAATTCCAAGATGATCGCAGCAGGAATTTTGTTAGCAGTTGGGCAAAACCATGTGTACTGCAGGGGAGGCAGATATAACGTGCAGAAAGAGTTAGATTTGGGTGAGTTATTTTGTTTCTGTGCAGGGTAAATACTGACTGCTTTATTTTTACACTGCAAATTAGATTGCAGATTGAACACACCACACCCAAATCTAACTCTCTCTGCACATGTTAAATCTGCCTTCCCTGCAGTGCACATAGGTGGTCATTCCGAGTTGTTCGCTCTGTAATTTTCTTCGCATCGCAGCGATTTTCCGCTTAATGCGCATGCGCAATGTTCACACTGCGACTGCGCCAAGTAAATTTGCTATGCAGTTAGGAATATTACTCACGGTTTTTTCATCGTTCTGGTGATCGTAATGTGATTGACAGGAAGTGGGTGTTTCTGGGCGGAAACAGGCCGCTTTATGGGCGTGTGGGAAAAAATGCTACCGTTTCTGGGAAAAACGCGGGAGTGGCTGGAGAAACGGAGGAGTGTCTGGGCGAATGCTGGGTGTGTTTGTGACGTCAAACCAGGAACGACAAGCACTGAACTGATCGCACTGGCAGAGTAAGTCTCGAGCTACTCAGAAACTGCACAGAGATGTCTTATCGCAATATTGCAAATCTTTCGTTCGCAATTTTAAGATGCTAAGATTCACTCCCAGTAGGCGGCAGCTTAGCGTGTGCAATGCTGCTAAAAGCAGCTTGCGAGCGAACAACTCGGAATGAGGGCCATGGGGGGTAATTCTGAGTTGATCGCAGCAGGATTTTTGTTAGCAGTTGGGCAAAACCATGTGCACTGCATTTACGAACAGATGATTTTTTTATATACATTTTAAAATGTTAGTAAATGTGTGTGTGTTTTTCAACCTGTAAGCCCAACATCGATTAAGATCGATCTTAAATAGACCCCTGGGTTTTAAGGATAACCATGGTTGAGTCCAATGGTTAATTCACATTGACCGAAGTTCTAATTAAGTCACCTGTGCTCAAGCATGATATCCTTAAAATCTGGATTGCAATGACAGCATTTTGGAACTATGCCTAAGGGTTTAATTTTTACATTTATCCACTGACAATAAATCTACCTACAATATCCCTGTAACTGTTATGATTACAGTATTTCACTAAATAATTTAATTTGCTGAACCTTCTGTAAAAAGAAATATTAAGCTGCTGTAATTCCCAGATGCAGCAAATTTGTTAGCTAGTGGGCAAAACCATGTGCACTGCAGGGATGGGGGGGGGGGGGGGGGCAGATATGACATTTGCAGAGAGATTTAGGTGGGTTATATTGTTTGTGTGCAGGGTAAATACTGGCTGTTTTGTTTTTACACTGCAATTTAGATTTCAGTTTGAACACACCGCACCAAAATCTAACTCTCTCTGCACATATTATACACCCCCCCCCCACCCCTGCAGTGTACATGGTTTTAGCTAATAAATTTGCTGCTGTGATCAGATCTGAGTTAAGCCCTATGTATTTGGCACTGGCAAAGGGTTAGAGGCCTTGCTGTAGAGCTCACACCTTTCTTATCATGCATTGTAATATTTCCTATGTCCTGATGTTGTGCTCTCTGCTCCATCCAAGTAAACAGCAATGTAGCATGGCTATCAAAGAGCGTGAAGTTTGCAGATTTCCTGGGATTAATGCTAAGGAATGCTATTCCAGAGGCTGCTGCTTTAATTCAAGTGTCACTGGGGTTAAATGGTGTTTTTACCTTAAAAACACAGGTAGAGTATATAGTACAGTGGTAAAGTGGGAGCATGTAGTGCTATTGATTACAGATTTGATGGAGCTTAAACATGGATAAGGTCCATGGCTCTAAGAGTTTATCTTGTGTATCCTTTATTCTTAGTCATGGTCAGATAAGATTAGAAAATACCATTTAAGTGGAAATTTCCTGTTAGCTGTTTTTCAGTTTGCTCAACTGTCTGATTAACTGGTCCTAAAAAAGGACCAAAGGAGCTAAATTGCCCTGTGATCTAGCTAAATTGCCCCAGTAAAAAAAAAAAAAAAAACTAAGCTGCTGTAATTCCTGGATGTTTCCTTACTGCATCAACAGGAAGTGACAAGAAACAATGTAATGTGGAACCGTACAGCAGAAGGGATTGCGGCTACCCCACAATAAGTGCAGCGGAATGTAAGAAGAGGAATTGTTGCTTTGACTGCAGCATTCCCGGGGTTAACTGGTGTTTCTTCAAGTCACAAGGTATGGAGCTGCTGTATAGTTACTCGCAAGTCAGTAGTTGTATGATGCTCACACCTGTTAAGCTGGATACACACAGAATGCCCTACACAGGGGGTGAAATGAGCGCCCCCCCCCACCCCCCGTACGCTCAGCACACATCACGCTGTGCTGAGCGGGGGGAGAGATGTGTGCTGAGCAGTTCGCTCAGCACACATCTCTCCCCAAAATCAGGCCGTGAATACGGACCTTAAAACTGGATCCACACTTAGATTATCTGTCCAATTTTTTTTTCTAGTTGAAACAAAATTATGCTAATATGTGGCAGCAAATGACAATTGACCATTTGCTCACAAACACTGGAAAACATCCAAAAATGGTCATTTAGATAAATTGGTTAAATCCATTTCATTTAGCTAATTTATCCAAACTACCTTTATTGTATCTTTGTGGGTGAATGATGTGTGGGTCAGTGTTGAGGGTGGTGGAGGAGATGGGTAATAGGCACAGCAGGGTGTGGACAGTCAAATAGTGTGCTTAGAGGTTCAGAGTCATTGTATGAGACTCTGGCAACAGTGACTTGATGAGTCTGGTGTCCATAGGGTGGGACGCATTAACCTTTTTATGCTATTGAAATAGTTCTCCTCCTGACCGACGCAGTTCCTTGCTCCGAGGTTGGTGTATTGTCCTGTTGCAGCGCCTCTCCACTGTGGTCACAGTGAGCTGTGTGGTGTTGCTGGCGCATGCCAATCTCCCCCCAACCTCCCTCTTGCATTTCAGACCTACGTACGCATGATGGGATCTTGTATGATATGCGCGTGTGCTGTAGAGATGAAAGTGGGGGTGAGGAGGCAGATCGTGAGATGGGGAAACTTTGTGGACTGTTAGCGAAGGGGAGCACTGGGCAATCTGAGTTGCAAAGAGGGCAGCAGAAGAGGTTATTGCATGTGCACTGGTGACAGGTCCATCATTGGTGGCCAGCCTCAGTGGTAAAGGGGTACATGAGCTAGTGTCCCTTGGCCAGCCATGTACCATGGCCACCTCCCTACATCCTATATATTCTCCCTGATCTGTCACTTTGTTACGGTCTGCTGCTGGCACTGGTGTATCGTCCTGCAGTTGCCGTCTCCGCCCATTGCTGTGACTTCCCCCAGAGTTAGCCACACAGAGTGACAGATCTGGGAAAATATATAGGAGATCATTACTTTCACTTGCAGCCTACCTTATTTTTTGCAGCCTAGCATGCTCCTGACCCCTTCTCTCACTAATACTTATACAACATTCATGAACTTATCTTAAGGTTTCTTTATTATTCAGTCACACTGTCTTGGATCCAAACCATTTCCTGTGGCATTGCAGTCAAACAATTGAGCTATTTACCCTTGCATAGAAAGGTATAATCTAAGCTAGAGAATTCTATTTGGAGCTCACCTTGTACTTTGTGAAGAAATAATCAGCTTTGTGGCTGAGCAGATATATGGAGTGTGTGGCTGCACACTGCATTGATCTGCTGAGTTGCAATGCTAATAATTTTTTTTTTTGCAAAGTACCAATAGCTTCATTGTGAAGGTGGAAAGAAGGGTATTACGGCATGGAATGTACAAACTGCGAGACCCTGCTGGTAGCGCCTTTGTCTATTTAGTAGGAAGGGCACGTAACAGCCGGGGGGCAATGGAGGAAGCCCCTTTAGGGCTGGAGCCCGGCGGCAACTGACTCCGTTGTCTCTGGCAGTTCCGCCCCTGGACTAGAGGAATGGTCAAGAACATGGCAACATTTAATGCCAAAAAATGCAAAATCATACACGTCTCAAAAATGCAAAGGCTAACTATAATATTAAGGGCATTATAATGGCAAGAGGAAAGCTATCTAAGTATTACTATTTCAGGTGAGCAATGTAACAAAGCAATAGGAAAGGCAAGTCAGATGCTTGTTTGCATAGGTTAAAGAACCAGTAGCAGAAAAAAGTAATACAGGTTGAGTATCCCATATCCAAATATTCCGAAATACGGAATATTCCGAAATACGGACTTTTTTGAGTGAGACTGAGATAGTGAAACCTTTGTGTTTTGATGGCTCAGTGTACACAAACTTTGTTTAATACTCAAGTTATTAAAAATGTTGTATTAAATGAACTTCAGACTGTGTGTATAAGGTGTATATGAAACAAATGAATTCTGTGAATGTACACACACTTTGTTTAATGCACAAAGTTATAAAAAATATTGGCTAAAATGACCTTCAGGCTGTGTGTATAAGGTGTATATGAAACATAAATGCCTTCTGTGCTTAGATTTAGGTCCCATCACCATAATATCTCGTTATGGTATGCAATTATTCCAAAATACAGAAAAATCCGATATCCAAAATTCCTCTGGTCCCAAGCATTTTGGATAAGGGATACTCAACCTGTAATGCCACTGTATAGGTCCTTGGTACAGCCACATTTAGAATCCTGTGTTCAGTTCCAGAAGCCATATCTCCAGAAGGCTGTAAATACATTAGGGCAACTAAAATTGTGCATGGCCTACATCACAAAACTTACCTGGAAATACTAAAAAATGTTGATGTGTATAGTTTGGAGAAGGGAAGAGGGAACATACAGTAATAGAAACATTTAAATATATAGGGAGGAATGTAATAGGGTGTGAGAATCAGAAAGTGAGAGATTTTGTGTTTTTTCCTGTTGTTTTTTTTTGTTTTTGTTTGATTGTTTGTTTTTAAAGTGGCAATCCTTTACATGGCAAAACCAGGTTGATATTTGCCATGTAAAGGATTGCCACCGTGGGCATGTGTAGAAGGGGCACTGCTACTGTTGGCATTATGTGTGTAAGCTGCACTGATATGGTGGTTATGTGTATAAAGGGCACTGCGACTGTGGGTATTATTATTATTATTATTATTATTACATGAGGTGTAATGACAATAAGATAGTGCTACTGTGTGGCGTATTTTGATTTGGGGTGCTATTGTGTGGCCATGCCCCTTCCTTGTGATACCACACCTTCTTTTTTTAAGGAGCGCACTGTCCCTTTATTAAGTATTGGAGAGAGGGCCCAAATTAATAGTTTGCAGGGAGGCGCCAAACACCCTAGCACTGGCCCTTTGGTAGGGGACAGGATTTGCTTCTGCTTGTGCACATATGTTATGATTGCCAGCCAACAGCACTGGTTTTGCCTATAACACTAACTATAAATATTTTGAATTGGTCCTGGACCACCAATCCAAGGCACCCCTGCAAGTGTCCTGAGGCACCCCAGGGTGCAGTTTGAGAACCACTGGTCTAGTGAGTACCCAGGATAATTATTGTAGCTGGTCTGCGGGTAACAGCTCTCAGATCAACTTCTAGAAAAAATGCAGCAATGTAATTTGAGTGACAAACTGCAGAGATGAACCCTTTCTGTGACTGCTGCACAGGGATCACACAAACTTTATTCATAGGGCTGACTTCACTTAGGGGAGATGTTCTCACCCCGCAAAGAAGTGCGAGTATATACCGCACTTACGGTACCATTGGATTTACAGATATTTTCTTGCAATACACTCTGGGGGTCATTCTGAGTTGATTGCTCGCTAGCAGTTTTTAGCAGCCATGCAAACGCATTGTCGCTGCCCACTGGAGAGTGTATATTCACTTTGGAGAAGTGCGAACACTTGAGCAGCAGAGCGCCTGCAAAATCGTTTCAAAATAAGACCAGCACTGTAGTTACACTTCGTGTGCGTTGATTCTAACAACCGAGGGACGGCTTTTGATGTCACACACCCATCCAGCGAATGCCCAGCCACGTCTGCATTTCTTCTGCCACGCCTGCATTTTTCCAAGCACTCCCTGAAAACGGTCAGTTGACACCCAGAAACGCCCTCTTTCTGTCAATCTCCTTGTGGCCTGTTCTGTGATTGGAAAAATCGCTAGAACTAGTGCAAAACCACAATGGACTTTGTACCCGTACGATGCGCATGCACATTACGGAGCATGCGCATGCACAGATTAGCCATTTTTTTTCAACTGATTGCTACGCAGCGAACAACGGCAGCATGCGATCAACTCGGAATGACCCCCTATATACATAGAAACATGGATTTTTACTGCAGGAATTATGGTTAGTTTAGGGGTATCGGTTAGGGTCAACAGAGGTGTAGCTAGGGGTCCAAGCGCCCCTGGCAAAGTAAGGGACTGGCGCCCCCCCTTTCGATAAAGCATTGCAGTCCATTGGCGGTTACCATGTTGGAGCCACAGCAACTGACCCCCTCCCCCACACGCTGCCCTACATCATCGGCTGGGATTCACTGTTGGTGTGAAGCCACTGGGAACAGTCTGGTAGCATTAGCAGCAGTCTGTGTCATAGATAGGGAAGGCAGAAGGTTAACTAGCTAATAGCAGTCTGTTGGCAGCAGAGGCTGGGCGGGGGGCTGAGAATGAGCCAACGCTGATCAGTGTCCAGTCTGCTCAGACAAAAATATTTTGTGATCAGGGCTGGTTCTAGACCAAAGGAGCCAATGGCAAAAATTTCCTTTGGCACCCCCCCCCCACACACATACACACACACACACACACACACACACACACACACACACACCAAAAAAGAACATATCCCAGTTTAACATAACGCTATGTGGTGCAAGGTGTGGAGCTGGTCACTTGTATCAGACCTCTGACATTTGCCTTTTCACCCATATTGCATACTTTTTCTTGCAGGTTGTGTCTTAATTCAAGAAGTGTTCTAAGTACTTCAGCTTAGTATCTTTACTGACCCCTCTTTACCCCACAAAAAAATGGAGCCTTTGACTCGGACCGTCAGTGAGGCCGGCAGGTGGTTTTCATACTGGGCTATCCAGCTCTTCGGTGGCGGTGGCAGGGACATTCAGAAAAGGGCCAGCACAGCAAAATGCATAATAATGGCAATACAGTATGGACCACAGGGACTGGACAAAGTGATGGGGTAAAAGGAGGGGGGAGGGTTTAGTTGGCCTGTTAATTGTTTTCCTGCTTAAATTGAGCAGTTGGTGGATACACTTTAAAAAGCAATATTGGCACTGTGGCCCCATTATTTCTGTTCTTAATACTTGGAGCCCTGAACAAGTGTCCCCTTTGTCCCCCCTGTCACTGGGCCTGTTCAGGCGTTACCTATGGAGAAGCTGCGACATGACATCCTAGGACACGATACTGCACCATGCATCACCATTATATTTCAGTGTGCCTTGTCAATATTTAAATCTTGTTCTGTGTGACGTGAGTTGTAAATGGTTGAAAATCTCTGTGCTACAGTATCGTCACCATGTAGTTATAACAACACCGCAAAACCACCAAAAGACGTGTTTTGGTAGAGGGACTGCTGGAGGGGCCCATTGGGGCCCCCAGTTTGCTACCCCACCCCAGTATACCTGTGCTGTAGCCAGTGGAAGGGGCACTATCTTCCCGGTGATCTCTTCGGGAAGATGGTGCCGCACATAGAAAGCAAAGACTCTGGCTGCACTCTCCTGCCCTCGCTCTAAGCAAGGTGATCGGGCCACAAAAGGACCCCTGTCGGACCTCGGCCTGTGGGCCACAAAAGGATGCATTGGGGGCGGCATGCGGCCCATGGGTTTGACACCCCTGCCCTAGAGTATCAAAATTTGTTTCACGGCACCCCTAGGCCAAAGTTTTTTTTATTGAGAAATTCAGAAAAAAATATAAAATTAAGTAAATTGTGTTTATTGCATGTCATCCTCAGGTTCAGTTATGTTGTGAGGGAATGGTTTTGCCAATTTAATAAAGTATAAATAATTTTAATTGGTCCTGGACCACCAAACTATGCTACCAGTGCAAGAACCCCAGTTTGGAAACTACTGCCATAAAATAAACATTTTTTGTTTTTTTTAAACTACATGTAATACACCTTAGATCTCAGTTCCTAAAAGGTTTTAAACCCTTGCATACAGTAAACTACACATATTTAAAAATCCTACACCGGGCACAAGTGCTCACGGGCCAATTTCATGGCAGTCTCGGATAGGAGGGCATTGTGGATTCACCAAGGGAATGCTGATGCTGACTCCAAGAAGAAAGGGAGTCTCTTCCCTATGAAGGTGAAGCCTTGTTTGGCGACGGCCTAGTTAATTTGATCTCGGCAGCTCCCGCAGGTAAGTCATCCTTCTTGCCCTATGTTCCCTCTCAACGGATGAAGACGCATCATTATCTGACGCAGTCATTTCGGCCCAATAGATATGCAAGAAGTTAAGATTCCCCTTTCTTTGCAGGTAGAGGAAGGAAAAGAGGGAAGAGGTCTGTAGCCTCTTCAAGATCGCAGGAGCAGAGATCGTCCTCTGCTTCTGCCAAATCCACTGCATGACGCTGGGGCTCTCTTGCAGGAGCCCGCACCAGTGGGGGCACGTCTAAAACTCTTCAGTCAGTTCTAGATTCATTCGGACCTGGACTCGTGGGTTTTACAAATAGTGTCCCAAGGGTACAAACTGGGGTTTCAAGACGTTCCCCCTCACCGATTGTTCAAATCAGCCTTAGTCAGCAGGGAGAAGGTTTTTATTCAAGCCTCTTCGTGGTCCCGAAGCCGGACGGCTCAGTCAGACCAATCTTAAATCTGAAATCCCTTAATTTCTACCTAAAGAAATTCAATTTCAAGATGGAATCTCTCAGGGTAGTGATCTCCAGTCCGGGGGATAAAGGAGATTTCATGGTTTTGGTAGACATAAAGGATGCCTACTTATATGTTCCCATTTAGCCACTGCATCAAGCTACCTGAGGTTTGCAATTCAGGATTGTCATTACCAATTTCAGACGTTGCCGTTTGGTCTGTCCACGGCTCCGAGGATTTTCACCAGGGTGATGGCGGAAATGATGGTCCTCCTTCGCAAGCAAGGAGTCACAATTATCCCGTACTTGGATGATCTCCTGATAAAGGCGAGATCCAGGGACCAGTTGGTGCAAAACATCTACTCTCCCTGACAGTTCTTCAACAACATGGTTGGCTCCTAAACTTGCCAAAATCGCAGTTGGTCCCAATGACGCGGTTGTTGTTTTTGGGAGTGATACTGGACACAGAAGAGGTTTTCTTCTAGTGGAAAGGCTCTGGAGATCCAGAGTCTGGTCAAACAAATTCTGAAACCAGCAAGAGTGTTAATCCATCAATGCATTCAGTTGCTGGGGAAGATGGTCGCGGCCTACGAGGCCATTCAGTTTGGCAGGTTCCATGCCAGAGTGTTCCAGTTGGACCTGTTGGACAAGTGGTCCGGATCCCACCTACACATGCACCGGAGGATAATCCTGTCTTCCAAGACCAGAATCTCACTCCATTGGTGGCTGCACAGTTCTCACCACCTAGAGGGGCGATGGTTCGGGATCCAGGACGGGATCCTAGGGACCACGGATGCAACCCTCCGAGGCTGGAGAGCAGTCACACAGGGGGAAAACATCCAAGGAAGATGGTCAAGTCTTCCTTGGATGTTTTCATCTCCACATAAATGTTCTGGAGTTAAGGGCCATTTAATAACTGCAGACACAGTACGCACTGGGACGGGTGCCCAGCATCCTCTACGGACTAAGAGAAAAGGATTTACCGGTAGGTATTAAAATCCTATTTTCTCTAACGTCCTAGAGGATGCTGGGGACTCCGTAAGGACCATGGGGATAGACGGGCTCCGCAGGAGACATGGGCACTTTAAGAAAGACTTTAGTTCTGGGTGTGCACTGGCTCCTCCCTCTATGCCCCTCCTCCAGACCTCAGTTTGATACTGTACCCAGTGGAGATTGGGTGCTTTTCAGGAGCTCTCCTGAGCTTTCTGACAGAAAGTATTTTGTTAGGTATTTAATTTTCAGGGAGCACTGCTGGCAACAGACTCCCTCATCGAGGGACTGAGGGGAGAGAAGCAGCCCTACTCTCTGAGTTGCAAGGTCCTGCTTCTTAGGCTACTGGACACCACTAGCTCCAGTGGGATTGGTACGCAGGATCTCACCCTCGCCGTCCGTCCCAGAGCCGCGCCGCCGTCCCCCTCGCAGAGCCGGAAGATAGAAGCCGGGTGAGTATGAGAAGAAAAGAAGACTTCAGAGGCGGCAGAAGACTTCATGATCTTCACTGAGGTAACGCACAGCACTGCAGCTGTGCGCCTTTGCTCCCATACACCTCACATACTCCGGTCACTGTAAGGGTGCAGGGCGCAGGGGGGGCGCCCTGGGCAGCAATATAAACCTCTTTCGCAAAAATATAACATATATACAGCTGGGCACTTTATATATGTATAAGCCCCCACCAATTTTAGTTTAAGCGGGACAGAAGCCCGCCTCCGAGGGGGCGGGGCTTCTCCCTCAGCACTCACCAGCGCCATTTTTTCTCCACAGCACCGCTGAGAGGAAGCTCTCCGGACTCTCCCCTGCTTATACCACGTTAGACAAGAGGGTTGAAAAGAGGGGGGGGGGGCACATAATTCGCAAATTACATACAGCAGCACTACTGGGCAAACATTAAGTTACTGTTTTATTCCTGGGTTATATAGCGCTGGGGGGTGTGCTGGCATACTCTCTCTCTGTCTCTCCAAAGGGCCTTGTGGGGAAACTGTCTTCAGAAAAAGCATTCCCTGTGTGTGTAGTGTGTCGGTACACGTGTGTCGACATGTCTGAGGAAGAAGGCTATATTAGAGAGGAGCGGGAGCAAATGAATGTGGTGTCTCCGCCGACAGCTGATTGGATGGATATGTGGAATGTTTTAAATGCTAGTGTAAACTCATTGCACAAAAGATTAGACAAGGCAGAAGCTTTGGGACAGTCAGGGTTTAAACCCATGCCTGATCCTATGTTGCAGGGACTGTCAGGGTCTCATAAGCGCCCACTATCCCAGATTGTTGACACAGATACCGACACGGATTCTGACTCCAGTGTCGATTACGATGATGCAAAGTTACAGCCAAAATTGGCAAAATCCATTCGATTTATGATTATGGCAATAAAAGATGTTTTGCACATCACAGAGGAACCCCCTGTCGCTGACAAGAGGGTACATATGTACAAGGGTAAGAAGCCTGAGGTAACCTTTCCCCCCTCACACGAGCTGAACGAGTTATGTGAAAAAGCTTGGGAATCTCCAGATAAAAGACTGCAGATTTCCAAAAGGATTCTTATGGCGTATCCTTTCCCATCAACGGATAGGTTACGATGGGAATCCTCCCCTAGGGTGGACAAAGCATTAACACGCTTATCCAAGAAGGTAGCCCTCCCGTCCCAGGATACGGCTACCCTCAAAGAGTGTGCTGACCGCAAACAGGAGATTACCCTGAAGTCCATTTATACACATTCAGGTACCTTACTCAGACCGGCAATTGCGTCGGCCTGGGTGTGTAGTGCTGTAGCGGCATGGACAAATACCTTATCTGAGGGGATGGATAGCCTAGACAAGGATACTATTTTATTGACCCTGGGGCATATAAGAGATGCTGTCCTATATATGTGTGTATGCAAACTACAGGTGGTGCTGCAGGGCCCACACCCTTTTACTTGTCTTGTAGAGCAGCTCTGAAGCTGTTACAGTGCCCAGCTGCTGCAAGAAATCAGCTTGAATGCTTCAGGGGCTTGGGCATGGCCAACATGAGCCCCACACCGAAGGAGGGTGGGGGTGTTTAATGCAAACTTGGGGTTATCCAAGCGCCGCAAAAGGCCATGCCCTGCATGCCCCTTTTCTCTTTTCATATACAGATGAGGGTTCCAGCCAACTTTGGCCCACTGCTTGGATGACATCACCGTATGCAAATCCGTCTGCTGCAGACCTTCCCCCAGGAATGCTTGCAATAGTTGTTGCATATGGTTTAATGTCTGAGGGTGCTTCAGTATTAGGCAGCCTTCCGCCCTCCCATGTTCATCTGAAAAGATGTGGTCTCCCTGTAGTTGTTGTCCCCAGACGAGAGTTCCCTTGTGCTTCCTCAGTTAAATCTCCTTAACTTGACGGGGGTGTGCCCGAGCAGCCGCCCTCCCCAGCCCTATCCCAACACATACTTATCTTGCATATGAGATCTCTTGATCATGAAGATAGTTCTCACAGGTTGAGGTTCATCCTGGCCCCGCTCCCCGCTGGAGATCGCTGATGGGGACAGCAGCGGGGCTTCAGCAGAAGGGTGAGTATGTGTGGCCAGAGACCTCCCTTCCCATGTGCAGGCCTGCAGAGTCTGCCGCGCAGGATGGGGCATGTGGCACTCTCCCTCCCAGGGGCTCTTCCAGATGTAGCTCCTCAGCAGTATTTTTCCCGGGCTGCGCGGCGCTCTCCCCGACTGGCATCCGCCCTGGAACACTGCCTTCCTCAACGCAACATCAGCAGGGGGCCCTGGCCTCATCACCATCCCAGGTCTTTCTCATGTATGTATCATGTATGTGTGTGTGATATATGTATGAATCATATATGTTTGTGATATATATATATATATTCCATAGACAAAAAACCGTACGGTTTCACATGTCCCATTAAGGCTTCTTAGACATGATCGAAATTTCAGAAACCTGTTGTAACTCTTCCACTCAAACTCCAAAAAGCAATGAAATTCCGATCATTAAGGCTGACGCCTTAATGGACGTGTTCCTTGCGCAATACAGATATGGTATGCCATCACAGCCTGTGGGTAAGTGCAGATTCAGCACTCTCACAGAGTGAGATTGCTGTCACTCACACAATGGTGGAGCTGCTAATTCACAGATTTGTGTGCTCATTGGAATACACACATGCAGTCTATGCAACTGAAGGTCTGAGCAGTTTTGTGGTGCTCCCATCCCACACAGTGCCCACAACCATCCCATTCAGTCAACACAACAAAGCCACCTTCTTACAACATCCTTCTAACTCCATACATCCATCTCACTTAGTATACACATTTAGCTCCCTCAAACATCTTGGTTAATTGCTAAACTATAATACCCCATCTACGGTCTATGCATCTACACTTACTTCCCCTATACACCCCCATGCTGCCTGGTCTTCCCCAATCCCTACTGCTGTGTTCTCCCATCTGTGCTAGTCTGTACTAACTTATCTGTACCATCTGTCTTTCCCCACCTGTGCATTGTCTGTACCACCGTTTCCTTCTCTCTGTGCTGCTCAGTGTTTCCTTCTTCAACGTCACTCTGCCTCCTCCAGTACATGGCACACTGTCTTCTCTCCCATCTGCACCAGTTTTCTACCCATCCATGCCAGTGTTTTCAACCCATCTGCACCATTTCCCCCATCTGCACCGCTCTGTCTCCCTTCCCATACTTGCTGCTTAATCTACCCCCTATCCACACCACTCTTACCCTATTCATGTAGCTGACATCCTGAAGGTAAATTTAGTGCATCCTGCGCTCTTGGCAGGGGGATAACCGCCACAGCCCACCCCCCAGTGGTCCGGAAACGCCTCCGTTGTGCAGACCATGCCCTGCCAATGGCATTCTAACGCTTTTTGCACGCCCCTCTCCTTCCCCGCAACCACCTCTGCCTATCAATCAGGCAGGGTGATAGCATCTCACTGGGCTCCTGGGGTACGCACGCGCAGTGCGGCCATTGCACGTGCGCACCTCACAAACTAATTCAGACTGCAATCGCTGCTGCTGCTGCGGTCTGAATTACCCCCTGTGTTTCTCTGTCCCCCCCATTAGTGCTGCTTAGTGTTCGCTCTATCCACACACTTCTGTTCCCCCATCCACACCGCTCTCCTCCCTCCAATCAACAACACTCTTACCTCATCTGAGCAGCTTTATCTTCCGCTCAGACCTTCAGTTGCATAGACTGCATGTGTGTATTCCAATGAGCACACACATCTGTGAATTAGCAGCTCCACCATTGTGTGAGTGACAGCAATCTCACTCTGTGAGAGTGCTGAATCTGCACTTACCCACAGGCTGTGATGGCATACCATATCTGTATTGCGCAAGGAACACGTCCATTAAGGCGTCAGCCTTAATGATCGGAATTTCATTGCTTTTTGGAGTTTGAGTGGAAGAGTTACAACAGGTTTCTGAAATTTCGATCATGTCTAAGAAGCCTTAATGGGACATGTGAAACCGTAAGGTTTTTTGTCTATGGAATTTCATCGCTTTTTTTAAATTTATTTTTTTTATTCAGAAATGTAAAATTTCACTGTAAGAATAAACATTTGATTTTTTAAATGTTTAATGAAAATGTTCGTATAACATCACTGTTCTGTGCAAAATAATTTTATTAACCAAACCAAATTGTTTAAGGTCCGTACACACTTAACGATTTAATGAGCGACGTCGCTCATTTTATAGTTAAGTGTGTATGCAGCCAGCGACAAACGATGCGCGGCCCCGCGGGTCGGCAACAATCTTCGCTGTCGGTAGGGCATGCAGGAAGGATGTGGACTGTCGTCCACGACCTTCATGCAGGGCTGGCGGGGGCGTGACGTCACTGAGCGATATGAGCGGTCATATCGCTCAGTGTGTACAGTCGGCCGCCGGCCGGCCCGGGAGGGGAAACATTAGACGATGTAGCTCACAGAGCGACATCGTTTAATGTGTACGGGCCTTTAGACTTTGGTCAAAATATTTTGCTGCCTTTGCAGCTGATGCAGGGAGGGGGGTAGGCGGCAGCAGCCTGTAACTGAGGCTGGAGGTAGGCGTGAAATGCATTGCTTGTACGTGTGAGTGCGTGGTGTCAGGTGCTGCGCGTGTATATGTGTGTGTGTGTCAGGTGCTGCCTGTGTATGTGTGTGTCAGCTCCTGTGTGTATGTGTGTGTCAGGTGCTGCGTGTATATATGAGTGTGTCTGATGGTGCGTGTGTATGCGTCAGCTGCCGCACGTGTGTGTGTGTGTGTGTCAGGTGTTGCGGGTGTATATGTGTGTGAGTATCAGGTGCTCCGCGTGTGTACAAGTGTATGTCTGGTGCTGGTCTGGTGCTGTGCATGAATACGTATGTCTGTGTCAGGTGATGCGCGTGTACATGAGTGTGCGTCAGGTGCTGCGCGTGTACATGAGTGTGCATTAGGTGCTGCGCGTGTACATGAGTGTGCGTCAGGTGCTGCGCGTGTACATGTGTGTGCGTCAGGTGCTGCGCGTGTACATGTGTGTGCGTCGGGTGCTGCACGTGTACATGTGTGTGCCTCAGGTGCTGCACGTGTCTATGTGTGTGTGAGTAAGGCACTGCATGTGTATGTGTGTGTCTGATGATGTGCGTGTATATGTATGTGTCAGGTGCTGCGTGTATATGCATGTGTCAGGTGCTGCGTGTATATGCATGTGTCAGGTGCTGCGTGTATATGCATGTGTCAGGTGCTGCGTGTATATGCATGTGTCAGGTGCTGCGTGTATATGCATGTGTCTGGTGCTGCATGTTTATTTTATTGTGTCTGATGGTACGTGTGTGTGTCAGGTGCCGCACGTGTATATGTGTGTGTGTGTCAGGTGTTGCGCGTGTATGTGTGGGTCAGGTGCTGCATGTTTATTTTATTGTGTCTGATGCTACGTGTGTGTGTCAGGTGCCGCACGTGTATGTGTGTGTGTCAGGTGTTGCGCGTGTATGTGTGGGTCAGGTGCTGCATGTTTATTTTATTGTGTCTGATGCTACGTGTGTGTGTGTCAGGTGCCGCACGTGTATGTGTGTGTGTCAGGTGTTGCGCGTGTATGTGTGTGTCAGGTGCCGCGCGTGTATGTGTGTGTCAGGTGCCGTTCCCCTTCTTCCCATCCCAGCTCTCTCTGTAGAATACAGCTCTGCACCCAGAGAGAGGGAAAGACTAGGGGGCTGATCACTGCACTGCTCACTTTTTGGTCATGAGTTCGGCCTCCTGTTTCTTCCAGTGCTGTGTTCCTGCAGCCTAGCCCTCCCTGTTGTGCCAGAGAATCAGCCCTTCCTTCCCCTGACAGAGAGAGAGAGCCCGAGGCAGAGACACTCTTCCCATAGCTGGCCTACCCCCAGTACTTCAGCACTGGCCATGCGGCAGTCAACAAAGGAGACCAGCAGGGGGTTCTGGCAGCATCAGCTGTGGCCGCAGCTGGATCGGGGAGGCCTGCAGTGTCTGAGGTGGGCAACACTTCCTCCGCCGCTGTCACCTTCCCCTGCCGGAGAGAAAGCCAGAGACATACCCTTCCCGCAGCTGGGATACCCCTAGTACCTCAGCGCTGGACAGGCAGAAGTCTATGGAGGGGACCGGCAGGGGTTTCGGGCCGCAGCAGTAGCAGCGGCCGCAGTCAGATCAGGGAGGCCTGCAGGGTCAGAACTGGGCAGCACTTCCACCAACACTGTCACCTCTGTGCTGGGCATGTACACCAGTCCGTACGGACGGAGGTGTCCACAACAGGCAGCAGTATAATGAGTCAGACAAACTCATTACACGCTGCCCACTGCTGCGCCGCATGCCCTCGATGGAGGAAGCCTAGATGCGGTCCCCAGCGGCAGCGAGGGAGAAGGGTGATCACATCACCCTTCAACCCGGCACCTCACAATCAGCTGGGGATCTGCAGTAGCTTCATCTCTCTCTTCCTCTCCCTCTCTGACAGCACAGCAGCCCCTCTGGGTCCCATGTAGCTCTGCCCCCCTGCTCACAGTTCACTCGGCCTCTCCTGATTAAAAAGAAAATAAGAGCCTGACCTGCTGCTCAGATGCGAGGAGGGGACGGGCGGTAGGTCCTCTGTGAGTACACTACACAGTCAAAATTAACTCTGACTCCTCACAACAGTGTGGACTGCAGGCGACGTCAGATGCCAATTTGGGTGTGCTTGCCGCACTACCTGCCCATCAAGCCCAACGTGGCATTTTGTATTAGGAACCCTATAACAGCATTCCGACATCCCTCCCTATGACGCTGCCATCCATACACTGCCGCTCTCATACATCCGTACACCGCCACTCTCATACATCCGCACACTGCCGCTCTCACACAACTGTACACTGTTGCTCTCATACATCCATACACTGCCGCTCTCATACATCCGTACAACCCCGCTCTCATACATCCGTACAACCCCGCTCTCATACATCCGTACAACCCCGCACTCTTACAGCCGCACTCTTACAGCCGTACTCTTACAGCCGTACAATTACAGCCGTACTCTTACTGCCGCACTCTTACAGCAGCACACCGCCGCACGCATACAGCCGCACACCATCGCACTCATACAGCCGCACACCGACGCAGTTATACAGCCGTACATTGCCGCTCTCATACATCCGCACACTGCCGCTCTCATACATCCGCACACTGCCGCTCACATCTATACATACATAGCCTCCATACATCTACACATCCAATCCCCGCGCAAGGGAACACTGAAATCACTATCAGTTTTCCCCGGGGTGTGACCACAGCAAGCCACTACTCCGGCCACCTTCTTGTGACACCAAAATGCATCTTACCTATCATCAGGGTGGTGCTGCTGCTGGGGGCAGGTTGCTGCCTCAGTCTCCTAGTTGGTGCTGCGATTGGAGGGGGTACTGCTTCCCTGTGCTGCCACTGTCTCCCGGATCATCGTGCCGCTGGCTGAATTGCAGCTTGACGCTACTGCTGCCGGGAGTAACAGCTTCCTGACTGTTGTTGCTGGTGGCTGCCTACTGCTCATTGCCGCCGGAACACTGACCGGCTCGGCAGTGATGCTGGCGGAGGAGTAGTGGCGGTGGGGTGGTGCCTGCTCCCTTCCCTCGAGCATGCCGCAGTGTAAAAAAATAAATAATAGAGAGCATACCAGGGTGAGAGTCTGTATGGATCACAGTGATTACACGGGGCACAGCATAAGGACACCTTGCTGTGAGGGGCTCTGCCCACACAGATTGCTGCACCCTCTCTGATGTCAGCCGCTGCCCTCTCGTTCTCTGGGCGGCCAGTTCCAGTGTGAGGTAGGAGAGGAAGAGAACACACAGGTGTTAGGCGCCGTGGTCCGCGATGTCCTCGCGGCCCGGCGCCTAGCAACTAGGGACGCCGAGCGTGCTAGCCGCCGGCTCCCTAGCAACGCTAGGACGCCGGGCGCGCTGAGCCGCCTGGACCCTAGCAACGGGGACGCCACGGACGGACTGCGCTCCCCTTGCAGGGTCAATCAAGTGAACTACACACACACACTTGTCTTCTGGTCGTGCAGCAAGGCAGCTGCACGGCATTGTGCTAATCAGGCTCTGAACTTCTGATTGAAGGACTCCCTGCTAAATACCTTCTCAGTGCTTCACACAGACGCCGGTAATAGCTTCCTGCATGCTGCTTTGGTTTGCTGACGTCTGTTCCTGTTCTGCTGTGTCCGGTCATTCCTGTCCTCAGAGTTCCTGAATCTTAGTGTTGTCATCTCTTCCCAAGGAGTCTTCCGGTCCTCATTTTACCGCAACAGTCGCTAGAGGATCTCGTGTGGTTTTCATGAGTGGCGGCTCTGCCGCGTGCTGCGGCCTAGGCCGCTTTATTTTGTATTCTGTGTTGGTGCATTTGCGGAGGTTTACGCTCCCACACTCCTCTCCGGAACTCGCCAGTGCCGGGTAGAAGAGTGGACAAGTGGGTATTTTGGTTGTCCTTTTCCCTGGCGGTTTTCCGCACATACTCTAGTTTAAAGTTTAGTTTTGAGCCCCTGGCTTTGTTGTTTAGTAGAGGGCCCCTTGTTATCACCCTGTCTCGGATTTCTCTTTGTCTCCCATTAAGACCTGAGGGGGCATCGGAGTTGGGCAGACGTAATCCGCCCTTCAAACGCGGCTGCCATGGGCCCAAGCAACCATAGTCTCGCAAGAGATTTCTGACAGCACGGGCGAGACAACGGAGATAGGGCGCCAGGGGCTATTCCCGTTCCCACTCCCTTTCCAAGCATTACGTTCCAGTACTCAGGTCCTTGCTATAAGATATCCCCAGACCAGAGTATTGGAATCATAACAACAGGAGAGCAGCCCTGATATATAACAGAGGTGGAAGTTCTATAGGCAGCAGAGACGGAGACCAGCAAGCCAGTCTCCCAGTGCCCTGATCACTACACGCCGCCAGCACAGCATTACAGGAGGGTCCTATAGTGCTGCCCTGAGCTAACAGGTGTGTGTACCAGTGTGCTGAGCCCTGGTGTCTCTGAGAGGGGTGAGGTCACCGTGCCGCTTTAGTATATGGCTTTTCCTTAGTACTGTAAGTTACAGCCCTGCACTAGTAGTGGCAACTCTGCCCTATGTGAACCTGTGAGGTTATTTTCCTATTTACAGAATAACCGGGGAGAAGGCGGCCATATTGCGGCTCTCAAGAGAAGGCACTCTAGTACACCCCCTGCTGGCGGCCACTGCGCAGGCGCAACAAAATGAAATGCCCGATCTCTATAATGGGGCATATTTCTCTTAATTAAAAAAAACCTGTAACTTTCTGAAAAACCACAACCCCAAAAGGAACTTCACAGGGACATGCTCTATCTAATAAAACAAACCCCAAGTCATATATATATATATATATATATATATATAATAAGATTTTACTCACCGGTAAATCTATTTCTCGTAGTCCGTAGTGGATGCTGGGACTCCGTAAGGACCATGGGGAATAGCGGCTCCGCAGGAGACTTGGCACAACTAAAGAGAGCTTTAGGACTACCTGGTGTGCACTGGCTCCTCCCCCTATGACCCTCCTCCAGACCTCAGTTAGGATACTGTGCCCGGAAGAGCTGACAAAAAGGAAGGATTTTGAATCCCGGGTAAGACTCATACCAGCCACACCAATCACACCGTACAACTCGTGATATTATACCCAGTTAACAGTATGACAACAACGGAGCCTCTGCACAGATGGCTCTCAACAATAACCCTTTTGTTAACAATAACTATGTACAAGTACTTGGGATGGGCGCCCAGCATCCACTACGGACTACGAGAAATAGATTTACCGGTGAGTAAAATCTTATTTTCTCTGACGTCCTAAGTGGATGCTGGGACTCCGTAAGGACCATGGGGATTATATCAAAGCTCCCAAACGGGAGGGAGAGTGCGGATGACTCTGCAGCACCGAATGAGCGAACTCCAGGTCCTCCTCAGCCAGGGTGTCAAACTTGTAAAATCTTGCAAATGTGTTTGACCCCGACCAAGTAGCAGCTCGGCAAAGTTGTAAAGCAGAGACCCCTCGGGCAGCCGCCCAAGAAGAGCCCACCTTCCTCGTGGAATGGGCTTTTACTGATCTAGAATGCGGCAGTCCCGCCGCAGAATGTGCAAGCTGAATTGTGCTACATATCCAGCGAGCAATAGTCTGCTTTGAAGCAGGAGCACCCATCTTGTTTGGTGCGTAGAGGATAAACAGCGAGTCAGTTTTCCTGACTCCAGCCATTCTGGAAACATAAATTTTCAGGGCCCTGACTACATCCAGCAACTTGGAATCCTCCAAGTTCCGAGTAGCCGCAGGCACCACAATAGGTTGGTTCAAATGAAACGCTGAAACCACCTTAGGCAGAAATTGGGGATGAGTCCTCAATTCCGCCCTATCCATATGGAAAATCACATAAGGGCTTTTACATGACAAAGCCGCCAACTCTGACACACGCCTGGCCGAAGCCAGGGCCAATAGCATGACCACTTTCGACGTGAGATATTTTAACTCCACGGTTTTAAGTGGCTCAAACCAATGTGATTTAAGGAAATCCAACACCACGTTGAGATCCCAAGGTGCCACTGGAGGCACAAAAGGAGGCTGAATATGCAGCACTCCTTTAACAAAAGTCTGAACTTCCGGCAGGGAAGCCAGTTCTTTTTGGAAGAAAATCGACAGAGCCGAAATCTGGACCTTAATGGACCCCAATTTGAGGCCCATATTCACCCCTGACTGTAGGAAGTGCAGGAATCGACCCAGTTGAAATTCCTCCGTTGGGGCCTTCCTGTCCTCACACCAAGCAACATATTTTCGCCATATGTGGTGATAATGTTTTGCGGTCACGTCCTTCCTGGCTTTGATCAGCGTAGGAATGACTTCCTCCGGAATGCCCTTTTCCTTCAGGATCCGGTGTTCAACAGCCATGCAACAAGGACTACCTCCTAGCAATTTACAACTCACGTCTCACAGAACAAGATTTAAATATTGACAAGGCACACTGAAATATAACGGTGATGCATGGTGCAGTATCGTGTCCTAGGATGTCATGTCGCAGCATCTCCATAGGTAACGCCATCACATCTATTCTCTACGTCTGTGTCTGGGACACAGATTTATCCAACCTCACTCTGATATTATTGAAACTTTCACCCAGTCAGTTATTGGTGGTGCCAACAGGGCCACCATCATATGTCTGCATTCCTAATATAGTTTCCTCTTGGGAAAAACATTCAGCCACCGACATGTTGACACACATGTACCAAGTACCCACAGACACATCGGCTTATGGGGGATAGACCTACAGTAAATCTGTCAGAGGGACAGAGAGGATTTTTCAGCTCACAACCCAGCGCCAAAAGTACACAGTCTGGGAAATAATAAACTCTATAGTGATAGACTTGTAACGCTCTATAGATGTGCTGGTGAGGTGAGGAAGAAGCCCCGCCGCTGTAATGGCACGCTTCTGTCCCGCTCAGAAACAAATAATTAATTACGCTGGCGGGGTAAGGACAGTGCCCAGGCACTAATGTCCACTTTTGCCAGCCTTTTGTGAGGAATTTATGCTGCCCACGGTGCCCCCCCCCACCCACCCACATGCCCTGCACCCTGCAGTGCCTGTGTTTGTGTGGAAGCATGGCGCACAGCATTCCGCTCGCTGCGTGGTACCTCAGAATGCCGTCACTGGAGAAGAAGTCTTCTGTTCTTCTGCTACTCGCCTGTCTTCTGACTTCTGGCTCTGTAAGGGGGTGATGGCAGGCTACGGGAGTGGGCATCTAGGCGTACCCAGCGATCAGCACCCTCAGGAGCTAATGGTGTCCTGTCAGGTAGAAGCAGAGCCATTGAACTCACTAGAAGTTGGTCATACTTCTCTCCCCTAAGTTCCACGAAGCAGGGAGACTGTTGCCAGCAGCCTCCCTGAAAATAAGAAAAACTAACATAAGTCTTTTCAGAGAAACTCAGTAGAGCTCCCCTGTAGTGCATCCAGTCTCACTGGGCACAATTCTAAAACTGGAGTCTGGAGGAGGGGCATAGAGGGAGGAGACAGTTCACACCCTTTGAAAGTCTTAAAGTGCCCATGTCTCCTGCGGATCCCGTCTATACCCCATGGTTCTTAATGTGATCCCAGCATCCTCTAGGACGTATGAGAAAACAAATAACGCACACACGAGGAGGAGAGAACAAAGGAAGCTATAAGGAGGGGAGGGGAGGGGAGGGGGGGGGGGGGGGGGGAGGTAAGGTAGTAAAGGGATATTGGATAAACTACAACCTTATACATATTCATTAATGTACCAGTAGTTAGAAGTAGAAGAGCTCTAACAGAAACCACAAAGCTTATCTAAAGCCACACCACACTGGATATGCCCAATCTCATTTGATCTTTGAAGCAAAGCAGTATTGGACTTTGTTACTACCAAGCAGTCTCCCATCCATGTATTATCAGATTCTTTAGGTGTTTTTAAACTATCAACACCCTTTTCTTGGTACTGTACATTTAATTTTTACACATATTCTTTTATGTACCAGAAGTTAGAAGTAGAAGAGCTCTAACAGAAACCACGAGCTCATCTACAGCCACAGCACACTGGATTTGCCCAATCTCTCCTGATCATGGAAGCTGAGCAGTGTTGGTCCTGGTTTTAGTACTTGGATGGGAGACCACCAGGAAATACCAGGAGTTGTGTGTATTTTTACAATACCAACACCGTTCTCTTGATGCATTCCATTTTGAAACATTGGGGCAGATCTATTAAGCCTGGTGAACTGATAAAGTGCAAGGTGATAAAGTACCAGCCAGTCAGCTCCTAACTGTCATTTTTCAAACCCAGCCCGTGACATGGCAATTAGGAGCTGATTGGCTGGTACTTTATCACCATGCAAATTATCATTTCACCAGGTTTAATAAATCGTCCGCTTATTCATTTATGTACGAGTAGTTAGAAGTAGAAGAACTCTAACAGAAACCACTAAGCTCATCTACAGCCACACCACACTGTATATGCCCAATATCACCTGATCTTAGGCCTGGTTTGTTCTTGGATGTGAGACCACCTGGGAATACCAGGTGCTGTAGGTAGTTTTATACTACCAACACCGTTCTCTTGATGCATTCTATTTTGAAACTTATTCATTGATGTAGAAGTTAGAAACAGCAAAAATCATCTACAGCCGCATCACACTGGATATGTCCAATCCAGTGGCGTAACTAGAAATTTTTCTCCCCCAAGCCAAGAAATTCTTCGGCGCCCCCCCCCCCCCCCTTCATGCTCCATAATTGGGAGCAAGAAAGGGATAAATATGCGCGCGCCTAAGGCGCGCGCGTCAAAAAAGGGGCGTGGTTTTGTTGGAGTGGGCGTGGTTTCACATAAAGGGGCGTGGCATTGCAGGAAAAGACTACCTTATACCCCAGTTTTGCAACCTGCACGCCCATACGTTGGCCACCACAGGAAAGAAAAATAATCCTGATTCATGCCCCTTACATTATTTGTCATTTTTCCTCCTTATAGTAATGCCCAGTATACATTATGCCACATACTGCAATGGCCCTTAGACATTATGCCGCACACAATAATGCACGACACAATATGCACACACTGTAATGCCCCCGACACATTATGCCACACACCGTAATGTCTGTGACACATTATGCCACACACCGTAATGCCTGTGACACATTATGACAGGAATCGCAATGCCCGTTATACATTATGCTACACACTGCAATGCCCCTGATACATTATAGCACATACAATGTCTGTGACACATTATGACACACACCGCAATGTCCGTGATACATTATGCCACACACTGCAATGCCCGATACATTATAGCACATACAATGCCTGTGACACATTATGCCACACACTGCAATGACCTTGAGACATTATACCACAATGCCCGTGATATAGTATACCATACACCGTAATGCCTGTGACACATACCGCAATGCCCTGCCCGTTATACCCTATGCCACACATCGCAATGCCCGTTATGTATTATGCCACACTGCAATGACCCTGAGACATTATACCACATACCACAATGCCCGTGATATAGTATACCACACACCGTAATGCCTGACACATTATGACACACACCGCAATGTCCGTGATACATTATGCCACACACTGCAATGACCCTGAGACATTATACCACATATCACAATGCCCGCGATATAGTATACCATACACCGTAATGCCTGCGACACATTATGACACACACCGCAATGTCCGTGATACATTATGCCACACACCGTAATGCCCATTACACATTAAGTCCTACAGTAAGGCTTCTAATTACTTTTCAATTACCTGCTCGTTGTCAGGGGTTTCATGCACTGGGTGTCATGCTCGTTGCCAGGGGTTTCATGCTCTTGGTTCCATGCACGGTGCCAGGGGTTTTCATGCTCAGGGTGTCATGCTCGTTGCCAGGGGTTTCATGCACTGGGTGTCATGCTCGTTGCCAGGTGTTTCATGCACTGGGTGTCATGCTCGTTGCCAGATGTTTCATGCACTGGGTGTCATGCTCGTTGCTAGGAGGTAGTCCTTGTTGCTAGGGCTGTGCTCCCAGTGCCACATATGTCCCCAGTGCCAGATATTCCCCCACGGTGCCAGGTACTTACATGCCCCAGTGCCAAATATAGTCGTCCCCCCCATGTGCCAGGTACACATATGCCCCCAGTGCCAGATATTCCCCCCCAGTGCCATATATGCCCCCAGTGCCAGATATTCCCCCCAGTGCCATATATGCCCCCCGTGCCATATATGCCCCCAGTGCCAGATCCCCCCCCAGTGCCATATATGCCCCCAGTGCCAGATATTCCCCCCCAGTGCCATATATGCCCCAGTGCCAGATATCCCCCCCAGTGCCAGATATGCCCCCAGAGCCAGATATTCCCCCCAGTGCCAGAAATGCCCCAGTGCCAGATATTCCTCCCTCCCCCCCCGTGCCATATATGCCCCCAGTGCCAGATATTTACCCCCCCCCGCCGTCGCTTTTTGGAGGGACACGGAGGGCACAGCTCGTCTCTCCTGTGTCCCTCCTGCTGCATCATCTCCGGCGGCCGCGGGTCTAATAGGGGGAAGTGCCGGTTCGTGAGCCAATTAGAGCTCACGGACGGCACTTCCCCCTATTAGACCCGCGGCCGCCGGAGATGATGCAGCAGGAGGGACACAGGGAGGCGCGCTGTGTGCCCTCCGTGTCCCTCCAAAAAGCGGCGGAGGGAAGGAGACTGCAGACTGACATGCGGACGCTTGTCCGCATGTCAGTCTGCTTTAAATCAGTGGCGCCCCCGCAGCCCCTCGCCCCCAAGCCACCGCGAGGACTGCGGGGGCAGTAGTTACGCCACTGGTCCAATCTCATCTGATGATGGAAGCTAAGCAGTGTTGTGCCTGGTTTGTTTTTGGATTTCAAGTCCTGCCTTCTGGTTTGGCCACGGCACCTCGGATATTCACCAAGGTCATGGCCGTGATGACGACCCTTCACCATCAGAGAATCAGGATCCTGCCAAATCTGGACGACTTGCTGATCCTGGTGAACTCCCAAGAGGTTCTCCACAGTTATCTGGAACTGGCGGTCCAATTCCTAAAAGTCCACGGGTGGCTCATCAACTGAAAAAAGTCCTCGCTGGTCCCTGCTCGGAACATTGTGCACCTAGGGGCACTGCTGGACACACACAGCCAACAATTGTTTCTGTCTCCAGAGAAAGTCCTGAAAATTCAGGACAGTATCGTCCTCTCTCGCCCAAGAGTGTTGATACACACAGCGATGCAAGTACTAGACCTCATGGTGTCGGCTTTCGATATGGTAGAGTACGCTCAATTTCATTACCGCCCTCTGCAGAGGTTAATCCTCTCCAAGTGGGACGGCCTGCCTCATCGGATGATGTCTCAAATGATCTCCTTGACTCCGGAGGTTCGTCTGACACTGAGCTGGTGGCTACAGGACCAACAGTTGAGCAGGGGCCATCCCTTCTGGATCTCCAACTGTGTCCTCCTGACAATGGATGCCAGTCTTTTGGGCTGGGCCATGGTGTTGGAGCAACACTTTCTCCAGGGTCGGTGGACCAGGGAGGAATCTCTCCTCCTGATATACATTCTGGAATTGCAGGCAGTGTTCAATTAATTGACACTGGCCCTGCCTCTAGTACAGAACAGGCCTGTTCAAGTACAATCTGACAACGCCACCACGGTAGTGTACACAAATCATCAAGGCGGCACTCGAAACTGCATGGCAAAGCTGGAAGTATCAAAAATCCTCCGTTGGGTAGAAAGTCATCTGACAGCAATATCGGCAGTGTTCATTCCCGGAGTCCTCAACTAGGAAGCGGATTTCCTCAGTCGTCAGGACGTTCACGCTGGAGAGTGGAGAGGCCGCAGCAGAAATGTCTGCACTGGTGTCAGTAGGTGACTGAGGCAGGGATGACTGGGAGATAGTGGGTGACTGAAGCATGTATGAGTGGGAGATAGTGGGTGACTGAGGCCGGGGTGACTGGGAGATAGTGGGTGACAGGGAGATAGTGGGTTACTGAGGGAGGGGTGATAGGAAGGAGTTGGGTAAGTATGGGAAGAAAGTGGGTGACAGGTATAATAAATGACTAAGGCAGGGGTGATAGGGAGATAGTGGATGACTGTGGCAGGGGTGACAGGGACAGTAAGAGACTGAGGCAGGGGTGACAGGGATAGTGGCTGACTGAGGCAGGGGTGACTGGGAGATAGTGGGTGACTGAGGCAGGGTTGACAGGGATAGTGGGTGACTGAAGCAGGGGTGATAGGGTGACAGTGGGTGACTAAAGCAGGGGTGACTGGTATAGTGGGTGACTGAGGCAGGGATCGCAGATATAGTGGTTGACTGAGGCAGCGGTGACTGGGAGATAGTGGGTAACTGAGGCAGGGGTGACAGGGAAAGTGTGTGACTCAGGCAGGGGTGATAGGGAGATAGTGGGCTGCATATCTCTGCCTCACTGCAGCAGCACATTCCTGCTTCAATGACAGCAGCACATCCCTACCTCACTTATAGCAGCACATCTCTGCCTCGCTGACAGCAGCACATCCCTGCCTCGCTGACAGCAGCACATCCCTGCCTCGCTGACAGCAGCACATCCCAGCTTCACTGACAGCAGCACATCCCTGCTTCGCTGACAGCAGCACATCCCTGCTTCGCTGACAGCAGCACATCCCTGCCTCGCTGACAGCAGCACATCCCTGTCTCGCTGACAGCAGCACAGCACTGCTTCGCTGACAGCAGCACATCACTGCTTCACTACCAGCAGCACATCCCTGCCTCACTGGCAGCAGCACATCCCTGCCTTACTGACAGCTGTATATAGGGCCTAATTCAGACCTGATCCCTGCTGTGCATATTCACACAACAGGAGATCAGGTCTGAAGTGCGTGTGTGCTGGTGCCGCAGTGCACCGGCACATGCCAGAGATGCGATCAGCATCTCTGCCCAGTGAGCGCCTCTGCCTGATTGACAGGCAGAGGCGGTCACTGGGCAGGAGGAGTCGGGCCAGCGGCGTTGTGCCGCCATTTTGGGGGCACAGTCAGGACAACGCAGACATGACCGGACCGTATGGGGGCGGGCCGTGACGGCTGCGTGACCCGGACAGCAACGGGCCTTATTTACTAAAATCTCAGATAAATTTTATGGCATTTATGTGCAGTCTAGTTTGCACAGTTGATAGAGTGTTGATCTTGCACTATCAATGTAAGCCTCACATAGGTTTGATACACATGTAAGTTTGTTTTTATTTTACTACATTGTGGTTTGTGGCTCTATACCATGTAATGCATGTCTTTTAACAGTAGTCAAGTCTTCCAATGTGCTTGTTAGTGAAACCCAATAGATAGCTTTATTTTATTTTGTTTCTTCAAATATTGAATGCATATGTCTTATAACTTTTTTTTTTTTTCAATATACAGGTTGAGTATCTGTATATACATTTTTATTATAAGATTTTCAATGACACAAGTACATCCAAGTTGCAGATTATGGATTGTGAAGGACAAATCAACCATATAAACAATTTAAGCAATTTAAATTGCATGCAGGTAGTAGAATATCAAACTCCTTGGATGAGAGTTGGTCGTAATAAACTAGGATAGAAAAGAATAAAGTAGAAAATAAGATTTTAAACCTACCGGTAAATCTTTTTCTCGTAGTCCGTAGAGGATGCTGGGGACTCCGTAAGGACCATGGGGATAGACGGGCTCCACAGGAGACATGGGCACTTTAAGAAAGACTTTAGTTCTGGGTGTGCACTGGCTCCTCCCTCTATGCCACAGTTAGAGAAACTGTGCCCAGAGGAGACGGACAGTATGAGGAAAGGATTTTGTTAATCCAGGGCAAGATTCATACCAGCCACACCAATCACACCGTATAACTTGTGATAAACTACCCAGTTATCAGTATGAAAAAACAACATAGCATCAGTGCAGGACCGATGCAACTATAACATAACCCTTATTGAAGCAATAACTATATACAAGTATTGCAGAAGTAGTCCGCACTTGGGACGGGCGCCCAGCATCATCTACGGACTACGAGAAAAAGATTTACCAGTAGGTTTAAAATCTTATTTTCTCTAACGTCCTAGAGGATGCTGGGGACTCCGTAAGGACCATGGGGATTATACCAATGCTCCAAAACGGGCGGGAGAGTGCGGATGACTCTGCAGCACCGATTGAGCAAACATGAGTTCCTCCTCAGCCAGGGTATCAAACTTATAGTATTTTGCAAAGGTGTGTGAACCCGACCAAGTAGCAGCTTGACACAGCTGTAGTGCCAAGACCCCTCGGGCAGCCGCCCAAGAAGAGCCCACTTTCCTCGTGGAATGGGCCTTGACCGATTTCAGTAACTGCAATCCAGCCATAGAATGCGCTTGCTGAATCGTGTTACAAATCCGGCGAGCAATAGCCTGCTTTGAAGCAGGGGCACCAATCTTGTTGGTTGCATACAGGACAAACAGCGCTTCAGTTTTCCTGACTCTAGCCGTCCTGGCCACGTAAATTTTCAAAGCCCTAACCACATCAAGTAACTCGGAATCCTCCAAGTCACGCGTAGCCACAGGCACCACAATAGGTTGGTTCATATGAAAAGATGAGACCACTTTTGGTAGGAATTGAGGACGGGTCTGCAATTCCGCTCTATCCACATGGAATACCAAATATGGGCTTTTATGTGACAAAGCCGCTAATTCCGACACTCGCCTAGCCGAAGCCAAGGCTAATAACATGACCACCTTCCATGTGAGATATTTTAACTCCACTGTTTTAAGTGGTTCAAACCAGTGTAATTTTAGAAAACTTAACACCACGTTAAGGTCCCAAGGTGCCACCGGAGGCACAAAAGGAGGCTGAATATGCAGCACTCCTTTTACAAAAGTCTGAACTTCTGGAAGAGAAGCCAATTCTTTTTGAAAGAAAATGGATAAGGCTGAAATCTGGACCTTAATAGAGCCTAATTTTAGGCCCAAATTCACTCCAGTTTGTAGGAAGTGAAGGAAACGGCCCAGATGGAATTCTTCCGTAGGAGCATTCCTGGCCTCACACCAAGAAACATAATTTCGCCATATACGGTGTAATGTTTTAACGTTACATCCTTCCTAGCCTTTATCAGCGTAGGGATGACCTCAACCGGAATGCTAGGATCCGGCATTCAACCGCCATGCCGTCAAATGCAGCTGCGGTAAGTCTTGGAACAGACAGGGCCCCTGATGCAACAGGTCCTGTCTTAGAGGGAGAGGCCACAGATCTTCTGTGAGCATTTCCTGCAGATCCGGATACCAGGTCCTCCGTGGCCAATCTGGAACAATGAGGATTGTTCTCACTCCTCTTTGTCTTATTATCCTCAACACCTTGGGTATGAGAGGAAGAGGAGGAAATACATAGACCGACCGGAACACCCACGGTGTCACTAGGGCGTCTACAGCTACTGCCTGAGGGTCTCTTGACCTTGCGCAATACCTCTGTAGCTTTTTGTTGAGCCAGGACGGCATCATGTCTATCTGTGGCAGTTCCCACCGACTTGTAATCTGTGCAAAGACTTCCTGATGAAGTCCCCACTCTCCCGGATGTAGGTCGTGTCTGCTGAGGATGTCTGCTTCCCAGTTGTCCACTCCCGGAATGAACACTGCTGACAGTGCGCTTGCGTGATTCTCCACCCAGCGAAGAATTCTGGTGGCTTGTGCCATCGCCACTCTGCTTCTTGTGCCGCCTTGGCGGTTTACATGAGCCACTGCGGTGACGTTGTCTGACTGGATCAGAACCGGTTGGTCGCAAAGTAAGGTCTCCGCTTGACGTAGGGCATTGTATATGGCCCTTAGTTCCAGGATGTTGATGTGAAGACAAGTCTCTTGACTTGACCAAAGACCTTGGAAATTTCTTCCCTGTGTGACTGCTCCCCAACCTTGGAGGCTTGCGTCTGTGGTCACCAGGATCCAGCCCTGAATGCTGAATCTGCGTCCCTCGAGAAGGTGAGCACTCTGCAGCCACCACAAGAGTGATACCCTGACCCTGGGGGACAGGGTGATCAACCAATGCATCTGTAAATGTGACCCGGACCACTTGTCCAGTAGGTCCCATTGGAAAGTCCTCGCATGGAACCTGCCGAATGGAATGGCCTCGTATGATGCCACCATCTTTCCCAGGACTCGAGTGCAGTGATGCACTGACACAAGTTTTGGTTTCAATAGGTTCCTGACAAGAGTCATGAGTTCCTGGGCCTTTTCTATCAGGAGATAAACCCTCTTCTGGTCTGTGTCCAGAATCATGCCCAAGAAAGACAGACGAGTAGTAGGAATCAACTGCGACTTCGGGATATTGAGAATCCAGCCGTGTTGCTGTAACACTTTCAGTGAAAGTGATACGCTGTTCAGCAACTGCTCTCTTGATCTCGCTTTTATGAGATCGCCCAAGTACGGGATAATTGTGACACCTTGCTTGCACAGGAGCACCATCATTTCCGCCATTACCTTGGTGAAAATTCTCAGGGCCATGGAGAGACCAAACAGCAACGTCTGAAATTGGCAATGACAGTCCTGTACCGCAAATCTGAGTTACGCCTGATGAGGTGGATAAATGGGGACATGAAGGTATGCATCCTGTACACAAATGCGGACAACAGGTGTCAAGCCGTGTGTTGCCTTTGTCAAGCTGTAATAAGTAGGGATAAGGACGTTAACCACCTCGGAACATCCTCCCTTATACGTCACCTGCAGCGCATTCATCATAAGTCAGTGACAAGTTCAAAAACTTTGGATGACAGCGGAAGCAGTCCACTAACCACTAAATCCCTTCCTCTTGTAACCAAGCTCCTGCAAACCACACCACCAACTCCCTCAGTGTCAATTTCCTCCTTAGACAGGAGAGCCAATAGTCCTGCAGGCCATGTCACTGGCAAGTCTGACGAGTCCTCTCCTGCCTGGGATTCCTCCGATGCATCCTTGAGTGTAACGCCTACTGCTGCTGGCGCTGCTGTTGTTGCTGCTGGGAGTCGATCGTCATCCCAGAGGGGAAGTCGGAAGACCACTTGTACTTCTTCCAGTAAGCAATTGACTGTCCAACAGTCCTTTGCGAGGAAGATGAAATATCACAGCAGTCATCCTGCTGCAAAGTGGATAACTCAGGTCTGGGTGGTGAGAAACGTGGTTCCGGTATCCATCGTTAATTTAGAGGCAACTAGAGACTTGATTGAGGTACTGTGTCCCCGGTACCAAATACCCTCTAGGTTCCATTTCTCTAGGCAGGCGATACCGAAAATGTACACAGACCTCAGAAAAAGAGTCACCAGTGTCCTAAAAAATGCAGTTGTACCCAATGTCCACTTGTCTGTGGTTAAGTGGAGCAGGGCAGACTCAGGACTATATGACTGTGACAGCCCACTGGGTAGATGTATTGCCTCCCGCAGCAAGAACAGCAGCGGCGGCACCAGTAGCAGCATCTCGCAATTGCCAACTCGTTCCTAGGCAGGCTACGCTTTGTATCACCGCTTTCCATAAGAGGCACACAGCTGACAACCACTTACGGAAACTGAGGAACATCATCGCAGAATGGCTTACCCCAATTGAACTCTCCTGGGGATTTGTGACATCGGACAACGCCACCAATATTGTGCGTGCATTACATCTGGGCAAATTCCAGCACGTCCCATGTTTTGCACATACATTGAACTTGGTGGTGCAGAATTATTTAAAAAACGACAGGGGCGTGCAAGAGATGCTGTCGGTGGCCCGAAGAATTGCGGGCCACTTTATGCCTTCAGCCACCGCATGCCGAAGACTGGAGCACCACCAAACATTCCTGAACCTGCCCTGCCATCATCTGAAGCAAGAGGTGGTAGCGAGGTGGAATTCAACCCTCTATATGCTTCAGAGGATGGAGGAGCAGCAAAAGGCCATTCAAGCCTATACATCTGCCCACGATATAGGCAAAGGAGGGGGAATGCACCTGACTCAAGCGCAGTGGAGAATGATTTCAACGTTGTGCAAGGTTCTGCAACCCTTTGAACTTTCCACACGTGAAGTCAGTTCAGACACTGCCAGCCTGAGTCAGGTCATTCCCCTCATCAGGCTTTTGCAGAAGAAGCTGGAGACATTGAAGGAGGAGCTAAAACAGAGCGATTCAACTAGGCATGTGGGACTTGTGGATGGAGACCTTAATTTGCTTAACCAGGATTCAATCTGTTGAAATCAGAGCACTACATTTTGGCCGCCGTGCTCGATCCTAGATTTAAAACCTACATTGTATCTCTCTTTCCGGCAGACACAAGTCTGCAGAGGTTCAAAGACCTGCTGGTGAGAAAATTGTCAAGTCAAGCGGAACGTGACCCGTCAACAGCTCCTCCTTCACATTCTCCCGCAACTGGGGGTGCGAGGAAAAGGCTAAGAATTCCGAGCCCACCCGTTGGCGGTGATGCAGGACAGTCTGGAGTGAGTGCTGACATCTGGTCCAGACTGAAGGACCTGGCAACGATTACTGACATGTCGTCTACTGTCACTGCATATGATTCTGTCACCTTTGAAAGAATGGTGGAGAAAAAGAGGCAATTTGGAGGCCCTTGCACAAACTGGCTTTATTCTACCTAAGTTGCCCTCCCTCCAGTGTGTACTCCGAAAGAGTGTTTAGTGCGGCCGCTCACCTTGTCAGCAATCGGCGTACAAGGTTACTTCCAGAAAATGTGGAGAAGATGATGATCATCAAAATTAATTATAATCAATTCCTTCGTGGAGACATTCACCAGCAATTGCCTCCAGAAAGTACACAGGGATCTGAGATGGTGGATTCCAGTGGGGACGAATTAATAATCTGTGAGGAGGGGGATGTACACAGTGAAAGGGGTGAGGAATCGGAGGATGATGAGGTGGACATCTTGCCTCTGTAGAGCCAGTTTGTGCAAGGAGAGATTGATTGATTCTTTTTTGGTGGGGGCCCAAACCAACCAGTCATTTCAGTTAGTCGTGTGGCAGACCCTGTCGCTGAAATGATGGGTTCGTCAATGTTTTTCTTTTCAATCTAAACCCCTGCAGTTTTCTGTAAGCATCTGCTTCGCAATGATGATCAACAAGTCACAAGGGAAAACACTCAGGGCTGGAGGCGTAGATCTTAGGACCAGCTGCTACAAGCATGGCAGAGGTGTCACTATCACTGGTGACACCCAGAGAGGCGGCGAGGGAGATTGTAATGCAGTGCGCGCAGATAAGCAGCGCAATGGTAAAAAGGAGGCATGGTCTCATAGGTAGGGGCGTGGCCTGAATCACCATTTTGTTGCTGCGGGTATCCCGGGGGTTGGGGGCTGTACCCGGGGACTAGTGTGTGAGTGGTGCTGGCTCCTGCACAGTGACAGAAACTGGGTGTTGCACGTAATGTCACAGTAAAACACCCATATTCTGTCACTGAAGAAGAGCCGGCACTTTGGTGTCACCCCACTTGGCGGGTGACACTCGGGTGTGTGCCGCAACCCCGTTGTGATGCCACTGACCCATGGGAAGCTTTACGTGGCTTACCCATGTGTTAGTAGCCCCAAGCATCTTTTGTGTTAGTCCCTGAAGAAAAACTTCAAATATTGTTTACAATTTTGTAATCAATGGCCTAATTCAGTAAGGATTGCAAATTCTGCCAAGTAACAGAATTTGCAATCCTTTGGTTCGCATGCTGGGGCCACCCATCACAGGGCATGGCCACCTAGCATGCCGCCTCCCTTCTTGACCACGCTGAAATTGCAGTCTCAGTGCAGTTCAGCGTGATCATAAAAAATGGGTTAGCCTCCTGTTGGTGCAGACTGTACGTGTGCGCAGGAAGCCGCCACCATTTTTGTGATCGCAACGGCTGCATGTGATGTCATGCAGCCGCTCTGACCACGCCTCCTGTTTCTCCGTTGAAGCCCTGCCCCCGCACCGCTCCATCTCCGACTTTGAAATGGAGTGTTGCTGACCCCCCCCCCGCACCGATTGACAGTCACAGAAAATGCAGGCGCATGCGTATGCTCTTAGCAATTTTTGCAGTTGGATTGCTTATTGTGATTGCAATCCAACCTGAATCAGGCTCTATTACCTATCACAATGCACTGCAGGTAGTACAAAATGGGGTTAATATAGGAGAAAACCCCCCAGAGCTGTGCTCCTTAACTGTCCCTGGTGGCTAGTGGAGCGGCTGCCAAGTAATCAGTGTCCACGCCAGTGCGCACACGGCCCGCCCCCTACAGCCATGCTGGATCACGGTATAGTGTGGGCACAGAAGCCCCTTACCTCCCTTTCATCAGCGGCCTCGTGATCCCGGAGGGCGGTGTGTGTGTGACTGACCTTAGGAAGAAACCGGAGCCTCCGCTGCAGTGACCCAGCAACCAGGGCACGGGAGTATACTGCGCCGCTGGGAGTGATGGAGCTGCAGTAAAGATGTCTATTAGACCTAGCCTGCTGCAGCCCTTGTACATTCTTATAAAAAAAGTTCTTCTTTTCTTGTCAAAATTAATAGCTAAGTATAGGCTGCCTGAGGCAGCCCCCTGTTAAGTGTCCTGCTACTGAAGGCACCAACTACAAACTGAGCTCCCTGTTCATGGAAGCGAGGTTATAGAGCAGGGGGCGCTGAGCATCTTGGGAACAGTCAAAAGCTTTGAGCCTGTTGGTGCCTCAGATCAAGATCCTACTCTACACCACAATGTGAATCCTTGTGGAGTCCAGTGTACCCCACAGAAGAAATGAATGTGTCACACCCATTGGCAGCAACATTAGAATAGCTGCTGATGGGCACAATTGAGAAAGGAAGGGGGGAAAACATTTGAATCCAGCACATATATGTAATTTGAATATGTAATTTGTACCTTCCTACTTTAAAATGTAATGGATGAACCTCACCCTGTGAGAACTATCTTCATGTGTGACTCAGGCAGGGGTGATAGGGAGATAGTGGGCAGCAGATCACTGCCTCGCTGACAGCAGCACATCCCTGCTTCACTGACAGCAGCACATCCCTGCCTCATTGACAGCAGCACATACCTGCCTCACTTATAGCAGCACATCCCTGCCTCACTGGCAGCAGCAGATCACTGCATCACTGACAGCAGCACATCCCTGCCTCACTGGCAGCAGCAGATCCCTGCCTTACTGACAGCTGTATATAGGGCCTAATTCAGACCTGATCTCTGCTGTGCATATTCACACAACAGGAGATCAGGTCTGAAGTGTGTGTGTGTGTGCTGGTGCCGCAGTGCACCGGCACATGCCAGAGATGCGATCAGCATCTCTGCCCAGTGAGCGCCTCTGCCAACACATACTTATCTTGCATATGAGATCTCTTGATCATGAAGATAGTTCTCACAGGGTGAGGTTCATCCATTACATTTTAAAGTAGGAAGGTACAAATTACATATTCAAATTACATATATGTGCTGGATTCAAATGTTTTCCCCCCTTCCTTTCTCAATTGTGCCCATCAGCAGCTATTCTAATGTTGCTGCCAATGGGTGTGACACATTCATTTCTTCTGTGGGGTACACTGGACTCCACAAGGATTCACATTGGGGTGTAGAGTAGGATCTTGATCTGAGGCACCAACAGGCTCAAAGCTTTTGACTGTTCCCAAGATGCTCAGCGCCCCCTGCTCTATAACCTCGCTTCCATGAACAGGGAGCTCAGTTTGTAGTTGGTGCCTTCAGTAGCAGGACACTTAACAGGGGGCTGCCTCAGGCAGCCTATACTTAGCTATTAATTTTGACAAGAAAAGAAGAACTTTTTTTATAAGAATGTACAAGGGCTGCAGCAGGCTAGGTCTAATAGACATCTTTACTGCAGCTCCATCACTCCCAGCGGCGCAGTATACTCCCGTGCCCTGGTTGCTGGGTCACTGCAGCGGAGGCTCCGGTTTCTTCCTAAGGTCAGTCACACACACACCGCCCTCCGGGATCACGAGGCCGCTGATGAAAGGGAGGTAAGGGGCTTCTGTGCCCACACTATACCGTGATCCAGCGTGGCAGTAGGGGGCGGGCCGTGTGCGCACTGGCGTGGACACTGATTACTGGGCAGCCGCTCCACTAGCCAACAGGGACAGTTAAGGAGCACAGCTCTGGGGGTTTTTCTCCTATATTAACCCCATTTTGTACTACCTGCAGTGCATTGTGATAGGTAATAGAGCCTGATTCAGGTTGGATTGCAATCACAATAAGCAATCCAACTGCTAAAATTGCTAAGAGCATACGCATGCGCCTGCATTTTCTGTGACTGTCAATCGGTGCGGGGGGGGTCAGCAACACTCCATTTCAAAGTCGGAGATGGAGCGGTGCGGGGGCAGGGCTTCAACGGAGAAACAGGTGGCGTGGTCAGAGCGGCTGCATGACATCACATGCAGCCGTTGCGATCACAAAAATGGTGGCGGCTTCCTGCGCACACGTACAGTCTGCACCAACAGGAGGCTAACCCATTTTTTATGATCACGCTGAACTGCACTGAGACTGCAATTTCAGCGTGGTCAAGAAGGGAGGCGGCATGCTGGGTGGCCATGCCCTGTGATGGGTGGCCCCAGCATGCGAACCAAAGGATTGCAAATTCTGTTACTTAGCAGAATTTGCAATCCTTACTGAATTAGGCCATTGATTACAAAATTGTAAACAATATTTGAAGTTTTTCTTCAGGGACTAACACAAAAGATGCTTGGGGCTACTAACACATGGGTAAGCCACGTAAAGCTTCCCATGGGTCAGTGGCATCACAACGGGGTTGCGGCACACACCCGAGTGTCACCCGCCAAGTGGGGTGATACCAAAGTGCCGGCTCTTCTTCAGTGACAGAATATGGGTGTTTCACTGTGACATTACGTGCAACACCCAGTTTCTGTCACTGTGTAGGAGCCAGCACCACTCACACACTAGTCCCCGGGTACAGCCCCCAACCCCCGGGATACCCGCAGCAACAAAATGGTGATTCAGGAAACGCCCCTACCTATGAGACCATGCCTCCTTTTTACCATTGCGCTGCTTATCTGCGCGCACTGCATTACAATCTCCCTCGCCGCCTCTCTGGGTGTCATCAGTGATAGTGACACCTCTGCCATGCTTGTAGCAGCTGGTTCTAAGATCTACGCCTCCAGCCCTGAGTGTTTTCCCTTGTGACTTGTTGATCATCATAGCGAAGCAGATGCTTACAGAAAACTGCAGGGGCTTAGATTGAAAAGAAAAACATTGACGAACCCATCATTTCAGCGACAGGGTCTGCCACACGACTGACTGAAATGACTGGTTGGTTTGGGCCCCCACCAAAAAAAAATCAATCAATCTCTCCTTGCACAAACTGGCTCTACAGAGGCAAGATGTCCACCTCATCATCCTCCGATTCCTCACCCCTTTCACTGTGTACATCCCCCTCCTCACAGATTATTAATTCGTCCCCACTGGAATCCACCATCTCAGATCCCTGTTTACTTTCTGGAGGCAATTGCTGGTGAATGTCTCCACGGAGGAATTGATTATAATTAATTTTAATGATCATCATCTTCTCCACATTTTCTGGAAGTAACCTTGTACGCCGATTGCTGACAAGGTGAGCGGCCGCACTAAACACTCTTTCGGAGTACACACTGGAGGGAGGGCAATTTAGGTAGAATAAAGCCAGTTTGTGCAAGGGCCTCCAAATTGCCTCTTTTTCTCCACCATTCTTTCAAAGGTGACAGAATCATATGCAGTGACAGTAGACGACATGTCAGTAATCGTTGCCAGGTCCTTCAGTCTGGACCAGATGTCAGCACTCACTCCAGACTGCCCTGCATCACCGCCAGCGGGTGGGCTCGGAATTCTTAGCCTTTTCCTCGCACCCCCAGTTGCGGGAGAATGTGAAGGAGGAGCTGTTGACGGGTCACGTTCCGCTTGACTTGACAATTTTCTCACCAGCAGGTCTTTGAACCTCTGCAGACTTGTGTCTGCCGGAAAGAGAGATACAATGTAGGTTTTAAATCTAGGATCGAGCACGGCGGCCAAAATGTAGTGCTCTGATTTCAACAGATTGAATCCTGGTTAAGCAAATTAAGTGCTCCATCCACAAGTCCCACATGCCTAGTTGAATCGCTCTGTTTTAGCTCCTCCTTCAATGTCTCCAGCTTCTTCTGCAAAAGCCTGATGAGGGGAATGACCTGACTCAGGCTGGCAGTGTCTGAACTGACTTCACGTGTGGAAAGTTCAAAGGGTTGCAGAACCTTGCACAATGTTGAAATCATTCTCCACTGCGCTTGAGTCAGGTGCATTCCCCCTCCTTTGCCTATATCGTGGGCAGATGTATAGGCTTGAATGGCCTTTTGCTGCTCCTCCATCCTCTGAAGCATATAGAGGGTTGAATTCAACCTCGTTACCACCTCTTGCTTCAGATGATGGCAGGGCAGGTTCAGGAATGTTTGGTGGTGCTCCAGTCTTCGGCATGCGGTGGCTGAAGGCAGAAAGTGGCCCGCAATTCTTCGGGCCACCGACAGCATCTCTTGCACGCCCCTGTCGTTTTTTAAATAATTCTGCACCACCAAGTTCAATGTATGTGCAAAACATGGGACGTGCTGGAATTTGCCCAGATGTAATGCACGCACAATATTGGTGGCGTTGTCCGATGTCACAAATCCCCAGGAGAGTTCAATTGGGGTAAGCCATTCTGCGATGATGTTCCTCAGTTTCCGTAAGAGGTTGTCAGCTGTGTGCCTCTTATGGAAAGCGGTGATACAAAGCGTAGCCTGCCTAGGAACGAGTTGGCAATTGCGAGATGCTGCTACTGGTGCCGCCGCTGCTGTTCTTGCTGCGGGAGGCAATACATCTACCCAGTGGGCTGTCACAGTCATATAGTCCTGAGTCTGCCCTGCTCCACTTAACCACAGACAAGTGGACATTGGGTACAACTGCATTTTTTAGGACACTGGTGACTCTTTTTCTGAGGTCTGTGTACATTTTCGGTATCGCCTGCCTAGAGAAATGGAACCTAGAGGGTATTTGGTACCGGGGACACAGTACCTCAATCAAGTCTCTAGTTGCCTATAAATTAACGATGGATACCGGAACCACGTTTCTCACCACCCAGACCTGAGTTATCCGCTTTGCAGCAGGATGACTGCTGTGATATTTCATCTTCCTCGCAAAGGACTGTTGGACAGTTAATTGCTTACTGGAAGAAGTACAAGTGGTCTTCCGACTTCCCCTCTGGGATGACGATCGACTCCCAGCAGCAACAACAGCAGCGCCAGCAGCAGTAGGCGTTACACTCAAGGATGCATCGGAGGAATCCCAGGCAGGAGAGGACTCGTCAGACTTGCCAGTGACATGGCCTGCAGGACTATTGGCTCTCCTGTCTAAGGAGGAAATTGACACTGAGGGAGTTGGTGGTGTGGTTTGCAGGAGCTTGGTTACAAGAGGAAGGGATTTAGTGGTTAGTGGACTGCTTCCGCTGTCATCCAAAGTTTTTGAACTTGTCACTGACTTATGATGAATGCGCTGCAGGTGACGTATAAGGGAGGATGTTCCGAGGTGGTTAACATCCTTATCCCTACTTATTACAGCTTGACAAAGGCAACACACGGCTTGACACCTGTTGTCCGCATTTGTGTACAGCATGCATACCTTCATGTCCCCATTTATCCACCTCATCAGGCGTAACTCAGATTTGCGGTACAGGACTGTCATTGCCAATTTCAGACGTTGCTGTTTGGTCTCTCCATGGCACTGAGAATTTTCACCAAGGTAATGGCGGAAATGATGGTGCTCCTGTGCAAGCAAGGTGTCACAATTATCCCGTACTTGGGCGATCTCATAAAAGCGAGATCAAGAGAGCAGTTGCTGAACAGCGTATCACTTTCACTGAAAGTGTTACAGCAACACGGCTGGATTCTCAATATCCCGAAGTCGCAGTTGATTCCTACTACTCGTCTGTCTTTCTTGGGCATGATTCTGGACACAGACCAGAAGAGGGTTTATCTCCTGATAGAAAAGGCCCAGGAACTCATGACTCTTGTCAGGAACCTATTGAAACCAAAACTTGTGTCAGTGCATCACTGCACTCGAGTCCTGGGAAAGATGGTGGCATCATACGAGGCCATTCCATTCGGCAGGTTCCATGCAAGGACTTTCCAATGGGACCTACTGGACAAGTGGTCCGGGTCACATTTACAGATGCATTGGTTGATCACCCTGTCCCCCAGGGTCAGGGTATCACTCTTGTGGTGGCTGCAGAGTGCTCACCTTCTCGAGGGACGCAGATTCAGCATTCAGGGCTGGATCCTGGTGACCACAGACGCAAGCCTCCAAGGTTGGGGAGCAGTCACACAGGGAAGAAATTTCCAAGGTCTTTGGTCAAGTCAAGAGACTTGTCTTCACATCAACATCCTGGAACTAAGGGCCATATACAATGCCCTACGTCAAGCGGAGACCTTACTTTGCGACCAACCGGTTCTGATCCAGTCAGACAACGTCACCGCAGTGGCTCATGTAAACCGCCAAGGCGGCACAAGAAGCAGAGTGGCGATGGCACAAGCCACCAGAATTCTTCGCTGGGTGGAGAATCACGCAAGCGCACTGTCAGCAGTGTTCATTCCGGGAGTGGACAACTGGGAAGCAGACATCCTCAGCAGACACGACCTACATCCGGGAGAGTGGGGATTTCATCAGGAAGTCTTTGCACAGATTACAAGTCGGTGGGAACTGCCACAGATAGACATGATGCCGTCCCGGCTCAACAAAAAGCTACAGAGGTATTGCGCAAGGTCAAGAGACCCTCAGGCAGTAGCTGTAGACGCCCTAGTGACACCGTGGGTGTTCCGGTCGGTCTATGTATTTCCTCCTCTTCCTCTCATACCCAAGGTGTTGAGGATAATAAGACAAAGAGGAGTGAGAACAATCCTCATTGTTCCAGATTGGCCACGGAGGACCTGGTATCCGGATCTGCAGGAAATGCTCACAGAAGATCTGTGGCCTCTCCCTCTAAGACAGGACCTGTTGCATCAGGGGCCCTGTCTGTTCCAAGACTTACCGCGGCTGCGTTTGACGGCATGGCGGTTGAATGCCGGATCCTAGCATTCCGGTTGAGGTCATCCCTACGCTGATAAAGGCTAGGAAGGATGTAACGTTAAAACATTACACCGTATATGGCGAAATTATGTTTCTTGGTGTGAGGCCAGGAATGCTCCTACGGAAGAATTCCATCTGGGCCGTTTCCTTCACTTCCTACAAACTGGAGTGAATTTGGGCCTAAAATTAGGCTCTATTAAGGTCCAGATTTCAGCCTTATCCATTTTCTTTCAAAAAGAATTGGCTTCTCTTCCAGAAAATCAGACTTTTGTAAAAGGAGTGCTGCATATTCAGCCTCCTTTTGTGCCTCCGGTGGCACCTTGGGACCTTAACGTGGTGTTAAGTTTTCTAAAATTACACTGGTTTGAACCACTTAAAACAGTGGAGTTAAAATATCTCACATGGAAGGTGGTCATGTTATTAGCCTTGGCTTCGGCTAGGCGAGTGTCGGAATTAGCGGCTTTGTCACATAAAAGCCCATATTTGGTATTCCATGTGGATAGAGCGGAATTGCAGACCCGTCCTCAATTCCTACCAAAAGTGGTCTCATCTTTTCATATGAACCAACCTATTGTGGTGCCTGTGGCTACGCGTGACTTGGAGGATTCCGAGTTACTTGATGTGGTTAGGGCTTTGAAAATTTACGTGGCCAGGACGGCTAGAGTCAGGAAAACTGAAGCGCTGTTTGTCCTGTATGCAACCAACAAGATTGGTGCCCCTGCTTCAAAGCAGGCTATTGCTCGCCGGATTTGTAACACGATTCAGCAAGCGCATTCTATGGCTGGATTGCAGTTACTGAAATCGGTCAAGGCCCATTCCACGAGGAAAGTGGGCTCTTCTTGGGCGGCTGCCCGAGGGGTCTCGGCACTACAGCTGTGTCAAGCTGCTACTTGGTCGGGTTCACACACCTTTGCAAAATACTATAAGTTTGATACCCTGGCTGAGGAGGAACTCATGTTTGCTCAATCGGTGCTGCAGAGTCATCCGCACTCTCCCGCCCGTTTTGGAGCATTGGTATAATCCCCATGGTCCTTACGGAGTCCCCAGCATTCTCTAGGACGTTAGAGAAAATAAGATTTTAAACCTACTGGTAAATCTTTTTCTCGTAGTCCGTAGAGGATGCTGGGCGCCCGTCCCAAGTGCGGACTACTTCTGCAATACTTGTATATAGTTATTGCTTCAATAAGGGTTATGTTATATTTGCATCGGTCCTGCACTGATGCTATGTTGTTTTTTCATACTGATAACTGGGTAGTTTATCACAAGTTATACGGTGTGATTGGTGTGGCTGGTATGAATCTTGCCCTGGATTAACAAAATCCTTTCCTCATACTGTCCGTCTCCTCTGGGCACAGTTTCTCTAACTGTGGCATAGAGGGAGGAGCCAGTGCACACCCAGAACTAAAGTCTTTCTTAAAGTGCCCATGTCTCCTGTGGAGCCCGTCTATCCCCATGGTCCTTACGGAGTCCCCAGCATCCTCTACGGACTACGAGAAAAAGATTTACCGGTAGGTTCAAAATCTTATTTTCTACTTTATTCTTTTCTATCCTAGTTTATTACGACCAACTCTCATCCAAGGAGTTTGATATTCTACTACCTGCATGCAATTTAAATTGCTTAAATTGTTTATATGGTTGATTTGTCCTTCACAATCCATAATCTGCAACTTGGATGTACTTGTGTCATTGAAAATCTTATAATAAAAATGTATATACAGATACTCAACCTGTATATTGAAAAAAAAAAAGTTATAAGACATATGCATTCAATATTTGAAGAAACAAAATAAAATAAAGCTATCTATTGGGTTTCACAAACAAGCACATTGGAAGACTTGACTACTGTTAAAAGACATGCATTACATGGTATAGAGCCACAAACCACAATGTAGTAAAATAAAACCAAACTTACATGTGTATCAAACCTATGTGAGGCTTACATTGATAGTGCAAGATCAACACTCTATCAACTGTGCAAACTAGACTGCACATAAATGCCATAAAATTTATCTGAGATTTTAGTAAATCAGGCCCGTTGCTGTCCGGGTCACGCAGCCGTCACGGCCCGCCCCCATACGGTCCGGTCATGTCTGCGTTGTCCTGACTGTGCCCCCAAAATGGCGGCACAACGCCGCTGGCCCGACTCCTCCTGCCTAGTGACCGCCTCTGCCTGTCAATCAGGCAGAGGCGCTCACTGGGCAGAGATGCTGATCGCATCTCTGGCATGTGCCGGTGCACTGCGGCACCAGCACACACGCACTTCAGACCTGATCTCCTGTTGTGTGAATATGCACAGCAGGGATCAGGTCTGAATATACAGCTGTCAGTAAGGCAGGGATGTGCTGCTGCCAGTGAGGCAGGGATGTGCTGCTGGTAGTGAAGCAGTGATGTGCTGCTGTCAGCGAAGCAGTGCTGTGCTGCTGTCAGCGAGACAGGGATGTGCTGCTGTCAGCGAGGCAGGGATGTGCTGCTGTCAGCGAAGCAGGGATGTGCTGCTGTCAGCGAAGCAGGGATGTGCTGCTGTCAGCGAGGCAGGGATGTGCTGCTGTCAGCGAGGCAGGGATGTGCTGCTGTCAGCGAGGCAGGGATGTGCTGCTATAAGTGAGGTAGGGATGTGCTGCTGTCATTGAAGCAGGAATGTGCTGCTGCAGTGAGGCAGAGATATGCAGCCCACTATCTCCCTATCACCCCTGCCTGAGTCACACACTTTCCCTGTCACCCCTGCCTCAGTTACCCACTATCTCCCAGTCACCGCTGCCTCAGTCAACCACTATATCTGCGATCCCTGCCTCAGTCACCCACTATACCAGTCACCCCTGCTTTAGTCACCCACTGTCACCCTATCACCCCTGCTTCAGTCACCCACTATCCCTGTCAACCCTGCCTCAGTCACCCACTATCTCCCAGTCACCCCTGCCTCAGTCAGCCACTATCCCTGTCACCCCTGCCTCAGTCTCTTACTGTCCCTGTCACCCCTGCCACAGTCATCCACTATCTCCCTATCACCCCTGCCTTAGTCATTTATTATACCTGTCACCCACTTTCTTCCCATACTTACCCAACCCCTTCCTATCACCCCTCCCTCAGTAACCCACTATCTCCCTGTCACCCACTATCTCCCAGTCATCCCTGCCTCAGTCACCTACTGACACCAGTGCAGACATTTCTGCTGCGGCCTCTCCACTCTCCAGCGTGAATGTCCTGACGACTGAGGAAATCCGCTTCCTAGTTGAGGACTCCGGAAATGAACACTGCCGATATTGCTGTCAGATGACTTTCTACCCAACGGAGGATTTTTGATACTTCCAGCTTTGCCATGCAGTTTCGAGTGCCGCCTTGATGATTTGTGTACACTACCGTGGTGGCGTTGTCAGATTGTACTTGAACAGGCCTGTTCTGTACTAGAGGCAGGGCCAGTGTCAATTAATTGAACACTGCCTGCAATTCCAGAATGTATATCAGGAGGAGAGATTCCTCCCTGGTCCACTGACCCTGGAGAAAGTGTTGCTCCAACACCATGGCCCAGCCCAAAAGACTGGCATCCATTGTCAGGAGGACACAGTTGGAGATCCAGAAGGGATGGTCCCTGCTCAACTGTTGGACCTGTAGCCTCCAGCTCAGTGTCAGACGAACCTCCGGAGTCAAGGAGATCATTTGAGACATCATCCGATGAGGCAGGCCGTCCCACTTGGAGAGGATTAACCTCTGCAGAGGGCGGTAATGAAATTGAGCGTACTCTACCATATCGAAAGCCGACACCATGAGGTCTAGTACTTGCATCGCCATGTGTATCAACACTCTTGGGCGAGAGAGGACGATACTGTCCTGAATTTTCAGGACTTTCTCTGGAGACAGAAACAATTGTTGGCTGTGTGTGTCCAGCAGTGCCCCTAGGTGCACAATGTTCCGAGCAGGGACCAGCGAGGACTTTTTTCAGTTGATGAGCCACCCGTGGACTTTTAGGAATTGGACCGCCAGTTCCAGATAACTGTGGAGAACCTCTTGGGAGTTCACCAGGATCAGCAAGTCGTCCAGATTTGGCAGGATCCTGATTCTCTGATGGTGAAGGGTCGTCATCACGGCCATGACCTTGGTGAATATCCGAGGTGCCGTGGCCAAACCAGAAGGCAGGACTTGAAATCCAAAAACAAACCAGGCACAACACTGCTTAGCTTCCATCATCAGATGAGATTGGACCAGTGGCGTAACTACTGCCCCCGCAGTCCTCGCGGTGGCTTGGGGGCGAGGGGCTGCGGGGGCGCCACAGATTTACAGCAGACTGACATGCGGACGAGCGTCCGCATGTCAGTCTGCAGTCTCCTTCCCTCCGCCGCTTTTTGGAGGGACACGGAGGGCACACAGCGCGCCTCCCTGTGTCCCTCCTGCTGCATCATCTCCGGCGGCCGCGGGTCTAATAGGGGGAAGTGCCGTCCGTGAGCTCTAATTGGCTCACGAACCAGCACTTCCCCCTATTAGACCCGCGGCCGCCGGAGATGATGCAGCAGGAGGGACACAGGAGAGACGAGCTGTGCTCTCCGTGTCCCTCCAAAAAGCGACGGCGGGGGGGGGGTAAATATCTGGCACTGGGGGCATATATGGCACGGGGGGGGGGGAGGGAGGAATATCTGGCACTGGGGCATTTCTGGCACTAGGGGGAATATCTGGCACTGGGGGCATATCTGGCACTGGGGGGGATATCTGGCACTGGGGCATATATGGCACTGGGGGGGAATATCTGGCACTGGGGGCATATATGGCACTGGGGGGGGTATCTGGCACTGGGGGCATATATGGCACGGGGGGCATATATGGCACTGGGGGGAATATCTGGCACTGGGGGCATATATGGCACTGGGGGGGAATATCTGGCACTGGGGGCATATGTGTACCTGGCACATGGGGGGGACGACTATATTTGGCACTGGGGCATGTAAGTACCTGGCACCGTGGGGGAATATCTGGCACTGGGGACATATGTGGCACTGGGAGCACAGCCCTAGCAACAAGGACTACCTCCTAGCAACGAGCATGACACCCAGTGCATGAAACATCTGGCAACGAGCATGACACCCAGTGCATGAAACACCTGGCAACGAGCATGACACCCAGTGCATGAAACCCCTGGCAACGAGCATGACACCCTGAGCATGAAAACCCCTGGCACCGTGCATGGAACCAAGAGCATGAAACCCCTGGCAACGAGCATGACACCCAGTGCATGAAACCCCTGACAACGAGCAGGTAATTGAAAAGTAATTAGAAGCCTTACTGTAGGACTTAATGTGTAATGGGCATTACGGTGTGTGGCATAATGTATCACGGACATTGCGGTGTGTGTCATAATGTGTCGCAGGCATTACGGTGTATGGTATACTATATCGCGGGCATTGTGATATGTGGTATAATGTCTCAGGGTCATTGCAGTGTGTGGCATAATGTATCACGGACATTGCGGTGTGTGTCATAATGTGTCAGGCATTACGGTGTGTGGTATACTATATCACGGGCATTGTGGTATGTGGTATAATGTCTCAGGGTCATTGCAGTGTGGCATAATACATAACGGGCATTGCGATGTGTGGCATAGGGTATAACGGGCAGGGCATTGCGGTATGTGTCACAGGCATTACGGTGTATGGTATACTATATCACGGGCATTGTGGTATAATGTCTCAAGGTCATTGCAGTGTGTGGCATAATGTGTCACAGGCATTGTATGTGCTATAATGTATTGGGCATTGCAGTGTGTGGCATAATGTATCACGGACATTGCGGTGTGTGTCATAATGTGTCACAGACATTGTATGTGCTATAATGTATCAGGGGCATTGCAGTGTGAAGCATAATGTATAACGGGCATTGCGATTCCTGTCATAATGTGTCACAGGCATTACGGTGTGTGGCATAATGTGTCACAGACATTACGGTGTGTGGCATAATGTGTCGGGGGCATTACAGTGTGTGCATATTGTGTCGTGCATTATTGTGTGCGGCATAATGTCTAAGGGCCATTGCAGTATGTGGCATAATGTATACTGGGCATTACTATAAGGAGGAAAAATGACAAATAATGTAAGGGGCATGAATCAGGATTATTTTTCTTTCCTGTGGTGGCAAACGTATGGGCGTGCAGGTTGCAAAACTGGGGTATAAGGTAGTCTTTTCCTGCAATGCCACGCCCCTTTATGCGAAACCACGCCCACTCCAACAAAACCACGCCCCTTTTTTGACGCGCGCGCCTTAGGCGCGCGCATATTTATCCCTTTCTTGCTCCCAATTATGGAGCATGAAGGGGGGGGGGGGGGGCGCCGAAGAATTTTTTGGCTTGGGGGAGAAAAATTTCTAGTTACGCCACTGGATTGGACATATCCAGTGTGATGCGGCTGTAGATGATTTTTGCTGTTTCTAACTTCTACATCAATGAATAAGTTTCAAAATAGAATGCATCAAGAGAACGGTGTTGGTAGTATAAAACTACCTACAGCACCTGGTATTCCCAGGTGGTCTCACATCCAAGAACAAACCAGGCCTAAGATCAGGTGATATTGGGCATATACAGTGTGGTGTGGCTGTAGATGAGCTTAGTGGTTTCTGTTAGAGTTCTACTTCTAACTACTCGTACATAAATGAATAAGCGGACGATTTATTAAACCTGGTGAAATGATAATTTGCATGGTGATAAAGTACCAGCCAATCAGCTCCTAATTGCCATGTCACAGGCTGGGTTTGAAAAATGACAGTTAGGAGCTGACTGGCTGGTACTTTATCACCTTGCACTTTATCAGTTCCCCAGGCTTAATAGATCTGCCCCAATGTTTCAAAATGGAATGCATCAAGAGAACGGTGTTGGTTTTGTAAAAATACACACAGCTCCTGGTATTTCCTGGTGGTCTCCCATCCAAGTACTAAAACCAGGACCAACACTGCTCAGCTTCCATGATCAGGAGAGATTGGGCAAATCCAGTGTGCTGTGGCTGTAGATGAGCTCGTGGTTTCTGTTAGAGCTCTTCTACTTCTAACTTCTGGTACATAAAAGAATATGTGTAAAAATTAAATGTACAGTACCAAGAAAAGGGTGTTGGTAGTTTAAAAACACCTAAAGAATCTGATAATACATGGATGGGAGACTGCTTGGTAGTAACAAAGTCCAATACTGCTTTGCTTCAAAGATCAAATGAGATTGGGCATATCCAGTGTGGTGTGGCTTTAGATAAGCTTTGTGGTTTCTGTTAGAGCTCTTCTACTTCTAACTACTGGTACATTAATGAATATGTATAAGGTTGTAGTTTATCCAATATCCCTTTACTACCTTACCTCCCCCCCCCCCTCCCCTCCCCTCCCCTCCCCTCCTTATAGCTTCCTTTGTTCTCTCCTCCTCGTATGTGCGTTATTTGTTTTCTCATACGTCCTAGAGGATGCTGGGATCACATTAAGAACCATGGGGTATAGACGGGATCCGCAGGAGACATGGGCACTTTAAGACTTTCAAAGGGTGTGAACTGTCTCCTCCCTCTATACCCCTCCTCCAGACTCCAGTTTTAGAATTGTGCCCAGTGAGACTGGATGCACTACAGGGGAGCTCTACTGAGTTTCTCTGAAAAGACTTATGTTAGTTTTTCTTATTTTCAGGGAGGCTGCTGGCAACAGTCTCCCTGCTTCGTGGAACTTAGGGGAGAGAAGTATGACCAACTTCTAGTGAGTTCAATGGCTCTGCTTCTGGCTGACAGGACACCATTAGCTCCTGAGGGTGCTGATCGCTGGGTACGCCTAGATGCCCACTCCCGTAGCCTGCCATCACCCCCTTACAGAGCCAGAAGTCAGAAGACAGGCGAGTAGCAGAAGAACAGAAGACTTCTTCTCCAGTGATGGCATTCTGAGGTACCACGCAGCGAGCGGAATGCTGTGCGCCATGCTTCCACACAAACACAGGCACTGCAGGGTGCAGGGCATGTGGGTGGGTGGGGGGGGGGCACCCTGGGCAGCATAAATTCCTCACAAAAGGCTGGCAAAAGTGGACATTAGTGCCTGGGCACTGTCCTTACCCCGCCAGCGTAATTAATTATTTGTTTCTGAGCGGGACAGAAGCGTGCCATTACAGCGGCGGGGCTTCTTCCTCACCTCACCAGCACATCTATAGAGCGTTACAAGTCTATCACTATAGAGTTTATTATTTCCCAGACTGTGTACTTTTGGCGCTGGGTTGTGAGCTGAAAAATCCTCTCTGTCCCTCTGACAGATTTACTGTAGGTCTATCCCCCATAAGCCGATGTGTCTGTGGGTACTTGGTACATGTGTGTCAACATGTCGGTGGCTGAATGTTTTTCCCAAGAGGAAACTATATTAGGAATGCAGACATATGATGGTGGCCCTGTTGGCACCACCAATAACTGACTGGGTGAAAGTTTCAATAATATCAGAGTGAGGTTGGATAAATCTGTGTCCCAGACACAGACGTAGAGAATAGATGTGATGTTCATGGCTATGCTTCTTTTCCCTCAGGCCCGCAAAAATGTTACTACACACTGATACTGACTCGGATACTGATTCCTATGTCGACCATAATATTTCCTGATTAGATCCAATATTGGCAAGGAGCATTCAGTACATGATTGTGGATATTAAGGACATATTAACATCACTGAGGACCCTGCTGTTCCTGACAAAGGGGTCTATATGTATGTATATATAGATATATAATGAAAGCTGATGTAACGTTTCTCCATCTCTGTTTGAGAAAGTCTGGGCCAGCTCGACAAGATGGCTTCAAATCCCCAAAAGGTTTCCGATTGTTTATTCATTTCCTGCTGCGGACAGAATAAAGTGGGAGTCACCCCCTGTTCTGCACGGGGCCCTGTCACAAATCCAGCGGATCGTATGCAGGAAGCTACATTATTTCTAGTTATGTAACCACGGGTACATTACTTAGACCTGCCATTACATGCGCATGGGTGAGTAGTAGTATTCAAGAATTGGTCGAATACCTTGTCTTCCGATATAGATATCTTGGAGAGATGGGATAATCCTTACGTTGGATCATATCAAGGACACTGCAGCATACTTACGACTGCAAGGGATATAGGACTCTTGAGTTCACGGGCCAATTTCATGGCAGTCTCGGATAGGAGGGCATTGTGGATTCACCAAGGGAATGCTGATGCTGACTCCAAGAAGAAAGGGAGTCTCTTCCCTATGAAGGTGAAGCCTTGTTTGGTGACTGCCTAGTTAATTTGATCTCGGCAGCTCCCGCAGGTAAGTCAACCTTCTTGCCCTATGTTCCCTCTCAACGGATGAAGACGCATCATTGTCTAACGCAGTCATTTTGTCCCAATAGATATGCAAGAAGTTAAGATTCCCCTTTCTTTGCAGGTAGAGGAAGGAGAAGAGGGAAGAGGTCTGTAGCCTCTTCAAGATCGCAGGAGCAGAGATCGTCCTCTGCTTCTGCCAAATCCACTGCATGACGCTGGGGCTCTCTTGCAGGAGCCCACACCAGTGGGGGCACGTCTAAAACACTTCAGTCAGTTCTGGATTAATTTGGACCTGGACTCGTGGGTTTTACAAATAGTGTCACAAGGGTACAAACTGGGGTTTCAAGACGTTCCCCCTCACCGATTGTTCAAATCGGCCTTAGTCAGCAGGGAGAAGGTTTTTATTCAAGCCTCTTCGTGCTCCCGAAGCCGGACGGCTCAGTCAGACCAATCTTAAATCTGAAATCCCTCAATTTCTACCTAAAGAAATTCAATTTCAAGATGGAATCTCTCAGGGTAGGGATCTCCAGTCCGGAGGAAGGAGATTTCATGGTTTTGGTAGACATAAGGATGCCTAATTACATGTTCCCGTTTAGCCACTGCATCAAGCTACCTGAGGTTTGCAATTCAGGATTGTCATTACCAATTTCAGACGTTGCCGTTTGGTCTGTCCACGGCTCCGAGGATTTTCACCAGGGTGATGGTGGAAATGATGGTTCTCCTTCGCAAGCAAGGAGTCACAATTATGCCGTACTTGGATGATCTCCTGATAAAGGCGAGATCCAGGGACCAGTTGGTGCAAAACATCTACTCTCCCTGACAGTTCTTCAACAACATGGTTGGCTCCTAAACTTGCCAAAATCGCAGTTGGTCCCAATGACGCGGTTGTTGTTTTTGGGAGTCATACTGTTAGGCGCCGGGGTCCGCTTGATGGTCTGCGCGGCCCGGCGCCTAGCAACTAGAGACGCCGTGCACGTACAGCCGCCGGCTCCCTAGCAACGCTAGACGCCGGGCGCGCTGAGCCGCACGGACCCTAGCAACGGGGACGCCACTGGCGGACCGCGTTCCCCGTTGCTAGGCTTTAGGAAATTAAGATATTCACCTGCTCTCTGGCCGTGCAGCAAGGCAGCTGCACGGCATTTATTCTAATCAGCCTTTAGCAGCTGATTGGAGGACTCCTTGTTAAATACACTCCCAGGGCTTCTCACAGACGCCGGTAATAGCTTCCTGCATGCTGCCTTTGTTTGCTGAGAGTCTGTTTCCAGTCCTGCTGTATCCGGTCATTCCAGTCCGCAGAAGTCCGGTATTCGGGAGTTGTCATCTCATCCCAAGAGGTCGTTTGGTTCCCTGGAGTCCTGACTGATCACCGTTTTATATCCAGTGGTGTTCGTGAGTTGCGGCTCTGCCGTGTGTTGCGGCTCAGCCGCTTTACCTTTTATATTTTGTGTTTGGAGCATTTGCGGAGGGTTCCGCTTCCACAAGTCCTCTCTGGTACTTGGCGGTGCCGGGTAGGAGAATTGGACAAGTGGATATTTTGGTTGTCCTTTTTCCTGGCGGTTTCTCCGCACATATTATAGTTTTGAGTTTGCTTAGCCCCTGGCCTGGTTGTTTAGTTAGAGGGCCTCTTGTTATCACCCTGTCTCGGGTTTCCCTTTGTCTCTCATTAAGACCGGGGGGCATCGAAGTTGGGCAGACATAATCCGCCCTTCAAACGCGGCTGCCAAGGGCTCAAGAAACCATAGTCTCGCAGGGGATTTCTGACAACACGGGTAAGACAACAGAGTTAGGGCGCCAGGGGCTATTTTCCTGTCCTGCTCCCTTCCCCAGCATTCCGTTCCAGTGCTCCAGTCCTTGCCATAAGATCTTCTCTGACCAGAGTGCTGGAATCATAACATTATTACCGGCCATACCAAAACTTAAAATTAAACGGGGTTTAATTTTTTCTCATTCAGTTTTGTGAGAGTTTATCGGCCTCATGAATCCAACAGGTTTAGTGCCAAATCCTGGTCAGCTCTTAGTCAGCCAGATTCAAGAACTTACTCAGATGGTTCAGGATCTTTCTCTTCGGGTGAAGTCGCAGGAAGATCTTTTGCGAGCTTCCCCAAGGGTAGTCCCTGAACCAAAGATGCATTTGCCTGACCGTTTTTCTGGTGATAGAAAAGAGTTTTTTAATTTTAAAGAATCCTGTAAACTTTATTTTCGTTTAAGACCGACTTCCTCGGGTACTGAATCTCAGCGGGTCGGGTTTATTATTTCTTTGCTCCAGGGGGATCCTCAGACCTGGGCATTTGGTTTAAGAGCAGAGGATCCGGCATTGTTGTCAGTTGACGCTTTTTTTGAGTCTTTAGGGCTCTTGTATGATGACCCTGATAGAGAGGCGTCCGCTGAAAGTCAGTTGCGCGCTCTCAGACAGGGTAGAAATCCTGCAGAGGTTTATTGTACGGAGTTTCGCCGTTGGTCGAACGACTGTGGCTGGAATGACCCAGCCCTGCGCAGTCAGTTTCGCCTCGGCTTATCAGAGTCTATAAAAGACAGTCGCCTTCAGTACCCCGCTCCTGAGACTCTCGATAAACTCATGGAGCTTTCTATTAAGATTGATCGTCGTCTCAGAGAGCGGAGGGCTGAAAAAGGAGCACCTGTAAGGTCAAGTCCGTGTGTAAATTCCATTCCTGAAGACGTAGAGGAGACCATGCAGATGGGTCTCTCCCGGCTGTCTCCTGAAGAAAGAGCCAGAAGGCAAAATTCTGGTCTTTGTCTGTACTGTGGGGGTAAGGGACATTTTGCTCGTAATTGTCCGAACAAGTCGGGAAACGCTTTGACCAGGTGAATTGTGAGGGGGTTCACCTAGGTCTGCAGCTTATCTCCTCGAATAACTCCCTTTTAGTCCCAGTTAAAGTTTCCTTTGGCAGCCTCAGTTCTTCGGTGTCGGCTTTTGTTGACAGTGGAGCTGCAGGAAACTTTATGGATTTAACTTGGGCTAAGGCCTTAGGCATTCCTCAGTTACCTTTGGGTAGGTGTGTCACCATGCATGGCTTAGATGGGAGTCCGCTGTCTAATGGGATTATTTCTCTCCGTACACCCCCTGCACTACTTACAGTAGGAGCTCTACATTCCGAGAAAATCGAGTTCTTTCTTACATATTGCCCAGCAGTTCCAGTTGTTCTGGGTCACCCTTGGCTGGCCTTTCATAATCCCACCATTGATTGGTGGTCGGGGGAGATTTCACATTGGGGTACTTTTTGTGATAAGGAATGTATCACGTTTCCAGTCAGAGTAGCAGCTATCATTCCAGAACTCATTCCGGTGGAATACCAGGAGTTTGCTGATGTTTTCTCCAAAGGCAATGCGGACATTCTGCCTCCCCATCGGCCTTATGATTGTGCTATTGAGTTAATTCCTGGTGCCGCATTGCCAAAGGGAAGATTATATGCATTATCCGGGCCAGAAACTGCGGCTATGAATGATTATGTAAAGGAGAGCCTTGAGAAAGGATTTATTAGACCATCAAAATCTCCTTTAAGTGCAGGCTTCTTCTTTGTGGAGAAAAAGGATGGCTCGCTTAGACCTTGCATTGATTTTAGAGCCCTGAATAAGATCTCAGTTAAAAACACCTATCCTTTGCCGTTGATTTCTGTACTCTTTGATCAGTTACGTTCTGCTGTGATTTTTTCTAAAATTGACCTTAGAGGAGCGTACAACCTCATCCGAATTAAATCTGGAGATGAGTGGAAAACGGCCTTCAGTACTCAGTCGGGTCACTACGAATACCTGGTGATGCCGTTCGGCCTGTCCAATGCTCCGGCAGTTTTTCAAGACCTCATTAACGATGTGCTCCGTGACTTCCTAGGGAAATTCGTGGTCGTTTACTTAGACGACATCCTGATTTTTTCTAAATCAATGGAACAACATGTTACCCAGGTGCGTCTGGTTCTTCAAAAGTTATGTGAGAATCATTTATATGCCAAGCTGGAGAAGTGTGAGTTTCATGTCACGGAAGTATCTTTTTTAGGGTACATAATTTCCCCTCAGGGATTTTCCATGGAACCAAAGAAACTCCAGGCCATCCTTAGTTGGGCGCAACCCACCAATTTAAAAGCAATTAAGCGTTTTTTAGGGTTTGCGAATTATTATAGGAGGTTCATTCATTCTTTTTCTGACCTGGTTGCTCCCATTGTAGCTCTGACAAAGAAAGGAGCGGATCCTACCAACTGGTCGCATGAAGCTGTGTTGTCCTTCCGGGCCTTGAAACAAGCCTTTGTCTCGGCTCCAGTCCTCAGACATCCTAATCCGGAATTGCCCTTTGTGGTGGAGGTTGATGCCTTGGAGGTTGGAGTGGGGGCTATCCTTTCTCAAAAGGATCCGGAGTCTCTGGAGTTACATCCTTGTGCCTTTATGTCCAGGAAATTCTCCTCCGCTGAATCCAACTATGACGTTGGTAATCGGGAGTTACTGGCGGTAAAATGGGCTTTCGAGGAGTGGAGGCATTGGCTGGAGGGAGCAAAACATACTATTTCGGTATTGACTGACCATAAGAACCTGCAATACATTGAATCGGCTAAGCGGCTTAATGCCCGGCAGGCACGTTGGGCATTATTTTTTACGCGTTTCAAATTTATAATCACTTTCAGGCCTGGTTCCAAGAATACTAAGGCTGATGCCCTGTCACATAGCTTTCTTCCGGTTCACAATAACAATCCTGTTACCCCCATACTTCCATCTTCGGTCATCTGGGCGGGCCTCACACAAGATTTATTTACCCAGTTAAAACAGCTTCAACACCAAGCTCCTAGAATTACTCCTGCTGGTCGTCTTTACGTCCCTGAGTTTTTGAGAGTTACTGTTTTAACGGAATTCCATGATAACAAAGTTTCAGGGCATCCAGGAGTCTCTAAGACATTGGAGTTAGTCTCTCGCTCAGTATGGTGGCCTGGTCTTTCTAAAGACGTCAAGGAATTTGTTTATTCATGTCAGGTTTGTGCACAGCATAAGGTTCCCCGTTCCTTGCCCATCGGGCAACTTATGCCCTTAAATGTTCCTCTCAGGCCATGGTCTCATATTTCTATGGATTTTGTGGTTGACCTTCCCCTTTCAGCCGGATTCCGAGTCATATGGGTGGTAGTGGACCGTTTTAGTAAAATGGCTCATTTTATTGCTCTTCCCCGATTGCCTTCTGCCCAAGGGTTGGCAGTTTTGTTTCTCCGCCATGTATTCAGGCTTCATGGGTTGCCTACTGATATTGTTTCTGATCGGGGTCCACAATTCATCGCACAATTCTGGAAATGTTTTTGTGCCTCATTGAAGATGAAATTGTCGTTAACATCCGGTTACCACCCACAATCCAACGGGCAAACCGAACGAGTTAACCAATCATTGAAACAATATTTGCGCTTGTATTCAGCCAAACTCCAGAATGATTGGTCCGAGTTTCTTCCGTTGGCTGAATTTGCTTACAATAATTCTTGTCATTCCTCCACTAAAGAGTCTCCATTCTTTTCAGTTTTTGGTTTTCACCCCAGAGCTAATTCTTTTTTTCATCATTCCTCAGTCTCCTCGCTTACCTTAACCTCCCATCTCAGAGCCATTTGGAAAAAGGTGCACCTTGCTCTCAGAAAAGCGGCCTTTCGAGAGAAGAAATTTTCTGACAGGCTCCGACGTCCTTGCACTTTTAAGGTGGGAGATAGGGTGTGGTTGTCGACTCGCAACATCAGGCTTCGACAATCCTCAGCTAGACTGGGACCCAAATTTATTGGGCCATTTCTTATTATTAAAAGAGTCAACCCAGTTGCCTTTCGGTTACGTTTACCAAGATCTCTCCGGATTGGAAATACGTTTCATTGTTCCCTGTTGAAACAATACGTTTCTTCCAGTAGATTTCCTCGGAAGATCTCTCAGGGTAGATCTCCAGTAGATGTACAGGGACAACAGGAGTTCTTGGTAGAGAAGGTTCTCGATTCCAAATTGTCCCGGGATCGGCTGTATTTTCTGGTTCACTGGAAAGGCTATGGTCCGGAGGAAAGGTCTTGGGTCCTGGATAAGGATCTTCATGCCCCGAGGCTCAAGAGGGCATTTTTTCGGGAATTTCCTCAGAAACCTGGCTTTAGGGGTTCCTTGACCCCTCCTCAAGGGGGGGGTACTGTTTGGCGCCGGGGTCCGCTTGATGGTCTGCGCGGCCCGGCGCCTAGCAACTAGAGATGCCGTGCACGTACAGCCGCCGGCTCCCTAGCAACGCTAGACGCCGGGCGCGCTGAGCCGCACGGACCCTAGCAACGGGGACGCCACTGGCGGACCGCATTCCCCGTTGCTAGGCTTTAGGAAATTAAGATATTCACCTGCTCTCTGGCCGTGCAGCAAGGCAGCTGCACGGCATTTATTCTAATCAGCCATTAGCATTAGAGACCTGAGACAAAGAGATCTGAATTATATGAGAGCCGACCAGAGGAAACACAAATTATGCAGTCAAGTGTCCCACATTTGGGGAAATCGCAGATGCAGCACACCCAGAGTGCAATGGGTGAGCCTTGCCCTGGGAGAAGCACCTTCCTGATCATACCTGGCAGGTAAGTAGGAGTTGGGCAAGAGCTGAGGAGGGTCGCTGCTCGGGCACCCCCCTGTCAAGTGAAGGAGATCCAACTGAGGCAGCACAAGAGAACTCTCGAAAGAAGAACAAGGCTAGAGGAAGATCTGAGACACAGAAATCTGGCTTTTACCAGAGCTGACCAGAGGAAAGCACAAACACAGTCCCCCACTACCACAAATAATGCAGTCGAGTTTCCCACATTTGGGGAAATCACAGGGGTCAGCATACCCAGAATGCAATGAATGAACCTCACCCTGGGAGAACAATCTTCATGACCATGGTATCTCCTATGCAAAATAAGTATGATTTGGGATAGGGCTGGGGAGGGCCGCTGCTCAGGCACATCTCTGTCAAGTAAAGGAGATTCAACTGAGGCAGCACAACCTAACCGTGGTTTTTTTTTCATTCTTTATACCGTCATAGTGTCATACTAGTTGTTACGAGTATACTACTATCTCTTTATCAACCAGTGTACAGTGCGGTAGTTCACGGCTGTGGCTACCTCTGTGTCGGCAGTCGGCAGGCAGTCCGTCCATCCATAATTGTATTATAATATATACCACCTAACCGTGGTTTTTTTTTCATTCTTTATACCGTCATAGTCAGTCATACTAGTTGTTACGAGTATACTACTATCTCTTTATCAACCAGTGTACAGTGCGGTAGTTCACGGCTGTGGCTACCTCTGTGTCGGAACTCGGCAGGCAGTCCGTCCATCCATAATTGTATTACAATATATACCACCTAACCGTGGTTTTTTTTTCATTCTTTATACCGTCATAGTCAGTCATACTAGTTGTTACGAGTATACTACTATCTCTTTATCAACCAGTGTACAGTGCGGTAGTTCACGGCTGTGGCTACCTCTGTGTCGGAACTCGGCAGGCAGTCCGTCCATCCATAATTGTATTACAATATATACCACCTAACCGTGGTTTTTTTTTCATTCTTTATACCGTCATAGTCAGTCATACTAGTTGTTACGAGTATACTACTATCTCTTTATCAACCAGTGTACAGTGCGGTAGTTCACGGCTGTGGCTACCTCTGTGTCGGAACTCGGCAGGCAGTCCGTCCATCCATAATTGTATTATTATAATATATACCACCTAACCGTGGTTTTTTTTTCATTCTTTATACCGTCATAGTGTCATACTAGTTGTTACGAGTATACTACTATCTCTTTATCAACCAGTGTACAGTGAGGTAGTTCACGGCTGTGGCTACCTCTGTGTCGGCAGTCGGCAGGCAGTCCGTCCATCCATAATTGTATTATAATATATACCACCTAACCGTGGTTTTTTTTTCATTCTTTATACCGTCATAGTCAGTCATACTAGTTGTTACGAGTATACTACTATCTCTTTATCAACCAGTGTACAGTGCGGTAGTTCACGGCTGTGGCTACCTCTGTGTCGGAACTCGGCAGGCAGTCCGTCCATCCATAATTGTATTACAATATATACCACCTAACCGTGGTTTTTTTTTCATTCTTTATACCGTCATAGTCAGTCATACTAGTTGTTACGAGTATACTACTATTTCTTTATCAACCAGTGTACAGTGCGGTAGTTCACGGCTGTGGCTACCTCTGTGTCGGAACTCGGCAGGCAGTCCGTCCATCCATAATTGTATTATTATAATATATACCACCTAACCGTGGTTTTTTTTTCATTCTTTATACCGTCATAGTGTCATACTAGTTGTTACGAGTATACTACTATCTCTTTATCAACCAGTGTACAGTGCGGTAGTTCACGGCTGTGGCTACCTCTGTGTCGGCAGTCGGCAGGCAGTCCGTCCATCCATAATTGTATTATAATATATACCACCTAACCGTGGTTTTTTTTTCATTCTTTATACCGTCATAGTCAGTCATACTAGTTGTTACGAGTATACTACTATCTCTTTATCAACCAGTGTACAGTGCGGTAGTTCACGGCTGTGGCTACCTCTGTGTCGGAACTCGGCAGGCAGTCCGTCCATCCATAATTGTATTACAATATATACCACCTAACCGTGGTTTTTTTTTCATTCTTTATACCGTCATAGTCAGTCATACTAGTTGTTACGAGTATACTACTATCTCTTTATCAACCAGTGTACAGTGCGGTAGTTCACGGCTGTGGCTACCTCTGTGTCGGCACTCGGCAGGCAGTCCGTCCATCCATAATTGTATTACAATATATACCACCTAACCGTGGTTTTTTTATACCACCTAACCGTGGCAGTCCGTCCATAATTGTATACTAGTATCCAATCCATCCATCTCCATTGTTTACCTGAGGTGCCTTTTAGTTCTGCCTATAAAATATGGAGAACAAAAAAGTTGAGGTTCCAAAATTAGGGAAAGATCAAGATCCACTTCCACCTCGTGCTGAAGCTGCTGCCACTAGTCATGGCCGAGACGATGAAATGCCAGCAACGTCGTCTGCCAAGGCCGATGCCCAATGTCATAGTACAGAGCATGTCAAATCCAAAACACCAAATATCAGAAAAAAAAGGACTCCAAAACCTAAAATAAAATTGTCGGAGGAGAAGCGTAAACTTGCCAATATGCCATTTACCACACGGAGTGGCAAGGAACGGCTGAGGCCCTGGCCTATGTTCATGGCTAGTGGTTCAGCTTCACATGAGGATGGAAGCACTCAGCCTCTCGCTAGAAAACTGAAAAGACTCAAGCTGGCAAAAGCACCGCAAAGAACTGTGCGTTCTTTGAAATCCCAAATCCACAAGGAGAGTCCAATTGTGTCGGTTGCGATGCCTGACCTTCCCAACACTGGACGTGAAGAGCATGCGCCTTCCACCATTTGCACGCCCCCTGCAAGTGCTGGAAGGAGCACCCGCAGTCCAGTTCCTGATAGAGATGAGCGGGTTCGGTTTCTCTGAAACCGAACCCGCACGAACTTCATGTTTTTTTCACGGGTCCGAGCAGACTCGGATCCTCCCGCCTTGCTCGGTTAACCCGAGCGCGCCCGAACGTCATCATGACGCTGTCGGATTCTCGCGAGACTCGGATTCTATATAAGGAGCCGCGCGTCGCCGCCATTTTCACACGTGCATTGAGATTGATAGGGAGAGGACGTGGCTGGCGTCCTCTCCATTAGAAATTAGATTAGAAGAGAGAGAGAGATTGTGCAGAGTCAGACAGAGTTTACCACAGTGACCAGTGCAGTTGTTGTTAGTTAACTTTTATTTATTTTAATATAATATATCCGTTCTCTGCTATATCCGTTCTCTGCCTGAAAAAAAACGATACACAGCAGCAGCCAGTCACACAGTGTGACTCAGTCTGTGTGCACTCAGCTCAGCCCAGTGTGCTGCACATCAATGTATAAAAGGCAAAGCTTATAATAATTGTGGGGGAGACTGGGGAGCACTGCAGGTTGTTATAGCAGGAGCCCCCAGGAGTACATAATATTATATTAATTTAAAATTAAACAGTGCACACTTTTGCTGCAGGAGTGCCACTGCCAGTGTGACTAGTGGTGACCAGTGCCTGACCACCAGTATAGTAGTATATTGTTGTATGTATTGTATACTATCTCTTTATCAACCAGTCTATATTAGCAGCAGACACAGTACAGTGCGGTAGTTCACGGCTGTGGCTACCTCTGTGTCGGCAGTCGGAACTCGGCAGGCAGTCCGTCCATCCATAATTGTATTACAATATATACCACCTAACCGTGGTATTTTTTTTTCTTTCTTTATACCGTCGTCATAGTGTCATACTAGTTGTTACGAGTATACTACTATCTCTTTATCAACCAGTGTACAGTGCGGTAGTTCACGGCTGTGGCTACCTCTGTGTCGGCAGTCGGCAGGCAGTCCGTCCATCCATAATTGTATTATTATTATAATATATACCACCTAACCGTGGTTTTTTTTTCATTCTTTATACCGTCGTCATAGTGTCATACTAGTTGTTACGAGTATACTACTATCTCTTTATCAACCAGTGTACAGTGCGGTAGTTCACGGCTGTGGCTACCTCTGTGTCGGAACTCGGCAGGCAGTCCGTCCATCCATAATTGTATTATATACCACCTAACCGTGGTTTTTTTATACCACCTAACCGTGGCAGTCCGTCCATAATTGTATACTAGTATCCAATCCATCCATCTCCATTGTTTACCTGAGGTGCCTTTTAGTTCTGCCTATAAAATATGGAGAACAAAAAAGTTGAGGTTCCAAAATTAGGGAAAGATCAAGATCCACTTCCACCTCGTGCTGAAGCTGCTGCCACTAGTCATGGCCGAGACGATGAAATGCCAGCAACGTCGTCTGCCAAGGCCGATGCCCAATGTCATAGTACAGAGCATGTCAAATCCAAAACACCAAATATCAGAAAAAAAAGGACTCCAAAACCTAAAATAAAATTGTCGGAGGAGAAGCGTAAACTTGCCAATATGCCATTTACCACACGGAGTGGCAAGGAACGGCTGAGGCCCTGGCCTATGTTCATGGCTAGTGGTTCAGCTTCACATGAGGATGGAAGCACTCAGCCTCTCGCTAGAAAAATGAAAAGACTCAAGCTGGCAAAAGCAGCACAGCAAAGAACTGTGCATTCTTCGAAATCCCAAATCCGAATTCCGAGCCCACCCGCTGGCGGTGATGCAGGGCAGTCTGGAGCGACTGCTGATGCTGACATCTGGTCCGGACTGAAGGACCTGACAACCATTACGGACATGTCGTCTACTGTCACTGCATATGATTCTCTCACCATTGATAGAATGGTGGAGGATTATATGAGTGACCGCATCCAAGTAGGCACGTCACACAGTCCGTACTTATACTGGCAGGAAAAAGAGGCAATTTGGAGGCCCTTGCACAAACTGGCTTTATTCTACCTAAGTTGCCCTCCCACAAGTGTGTACTCCGAAAGAGTGTTTAGTGCCGCCGCTCACCTTGTCAGCAATCGGCGTACGAGGTTACATCCAGAAAATGTGGAGAAGATGATGTTCATTAAAATGAATTATAATCAATTCCTCCGCGGAGACATTGACCAGCAGCAATTGCCTCCACAAAGTACACAGGGAGCTGACATGGTGGATTCCAGTGGGGACGAATTGATAATCTGTGAGGAGGGGGATGTACACGGTGATATATCGGAGGATGATGATGAGGTGGACATCTTGCCTCTGTAGAGCCAGTTTGTGCAAGGAGAGATTAATTGCTTCTTTTTTGGTGGGGGTCCAAACCAACCCGTCATTTCAGTCACAGTCGTGTGGCAGACCCTGTCACTGAAATGATGGGTTGGTTAAAGTGTGCATGTCCTGTTTTGTTTATACAACATAAGGGTGGGTGGGAAGGGCCCAAGGACAATTCCATCTTGCACCTCTTTTTTCTTTTATTTTTCTTTGCGTCATGTGCTGTTTGGGGAGGGTTTTTTGGAAGGGACATCCTGCGTGACACTGCAGTGCCACTCCTAGATGGGCCCGGTGTTTGTGTCGGCCACTAGGGTCGCTTATCTTTCTCACACAGTCAGCTACCTCATTGCGCCTCTTTTTTTCTTTGCGTCATGTGCTGTTTGGGGAGGGTTTTTTGGAAGGGACATCCTGCGTGACACTGCAGTGCCACTCCTAGATGGGCCAGGTGTTTGTGTCGGCCACTAGGGTCGCTAATCTTACTCACACAGCTACCTCATTGCGCCTCTTTTTTTCTTTGCGTCATGTGCTGTTTGGGGAGGGTTTTTTGGAAGGGACATCCTGCGTGACACTGCAGTGCCACTCCTAGATGGGCCCGGTGTTTGTGTCGGCCACTAGGGTCGCTAATCTTACTCACACAGCTACCTCATTGCGCCTCTTTTTTTCTTTGCGTCATGTGCTGTTTGGGGAGGGTTTTTTGGAAGGGACATCCTGCGTGACACTGCAGTGCCACTCCTAGATGGGCCCGGTGTTTGTGTCGGCCACTAGGGTCGCTGAGCTTAGTCATCCAGCGACCTCGGTGCAAATTTTCAGGACTAAAAATAATATTGTGAGGTGTAAGGTGTTCAGAATAGACTGAAAATGAGTGTTAATTATGGTTATTGAGGTTAATAATACTATGGGATCAAAATGACCCCCAAATTCAATGTTTTAAGATGTTTTTTAGGGTTTTTTGAAAAAACCACCCGAATCCAAAACACACCCGAATCCGACAAAAAAAATTCGGTGAGGTTTTGCCAAAACGCGGTCGAACCCAAAACACGGCCGCGGAACCGAACCCAAAACCAAAACACAAAACCCGAAAAATTTCAGGCGCTCATCTCTAGTTCCTGATAGTCAGATTGAAGATGTCAGTGTTGAAGTACACCAGGATGAGGAGGATATGGGTGTTGCTGGCGCTGGGGAGGAAATTGACCAGAAGGATTCTGATGGTGAGGTGGTTTGTTTAAGTCAGGCACCCGGGGAGACACCTGTTGTCCGTGGGAGGAATATGGCCGTTGACATGCCAGGTGAAAATACCAAAAAAATCAGCTCTTCGGTGTGGAGGTATTTCACCAGAAATGCGGACAACAGGTGTCAAGCCGTGTGTTCCCTTTGTCAAGCTGTAATAAGTAGGGGTAAGGACGTTAACCACCTCGGAACATCCTCCCTTATACGTCACCTGCAGCGCATTCATAATAAGTCAGTGACAAGTTCAAAAACTTTGGGTGACAGCGGAAGCAGTCCACTGACCAGTAAATCCCTTCCTCTTGTAACCAAGCTCACGCAAACCACCCCACCAACTCCCTCAGTGTCAATTTCCTCCTTCCCCAGGAATGCCAATAGTCCTGCAGGCCATGTCACTGGCAAGTCTGACGAGTCCTCTCCTGCCTGGGATTCCTCCGATGCATCCTTGCGTGTAACGCCTACTGCTGCTGGCGCTGCTGTTGTTGCCGCTGGGAGTCGATGGTCATCCCAGAGGGGAAGTCGTAAGCCCACTTGTACTACTTCCAGTAAGCAATTGACTGTTCAACAGTCCTTTGCGAGGAAGATGAAATATCACAGCAGTCATCCTACTGCAAAGCGGATAACTGAGTCCTTGACAACTATGTTGGTGTTAGACGTGCGTCCGGTATCCGCCGTTAGTTCACAGGGAACTAGACAATTTATTGAGGCAGTGTGCCCCCGTTACCAAATACCATCTAGGTTCCACTTCTCTAGGCAGGCGATACCGAGAATGTACACGGACGTCAGAAAAAGACTCACCAGTGTCCTAAAAAATGCAGTTGTACCCAATGTCCACTTAACCACGGACATGTGGACAAGTGGAGCAGGGCAGGGTCAGGACTATATGACTGTGACAGCCCACTGGGTAGATGTATGGACTCCCGCCGCAAGAACAGCAGCGGCGGCACCAGTAGCAGCATCTCGCAAACGCCAACTCTTTCCTAGGCAGGCTACGCTTTGTATCACCGCTTTCCAGAATACGCACACAGCTGAAAACCTCTTACGGCAACTGAGGAAGATCATCGCGGAATGGCTTACCCCAATTGGACTCTCCTGTGGATTTGTGGCATCGGACAACGCCAGCAATATTGTGTGTGCATTAAATATGGGCAAATTCCAGCACGTCCCATGTTTTGCACATACCTTGAATTTGGTGGTGCAGAATTTTTTAAAAAACGACAGGGGCGTGCAAGAGATGCTGTCGGTGGCCAGAAAAATTGCGGGACACTTTCGGCGTACAGGCACCACGTACAGAAGACTGGAGCACCACCAAAAACTACTGAACCTGCCCTGCCATCATCTGAAGCAAGAAGTGGTAACGAGGTGGAATTCAACCCTCTATATGCTTCAGAGGTTGGAGGAGCAGCAAAAGGCCATTCAAGCCTATACAATTGAGCACGATATAGGAGATGGAATGCACCTGTCTCAAGTGCAGTGGAGAATGATTTCAACGTTGTGCAAGGTTCTGATGCCCTTTGAACTTGCCACACGTGAAGTCAGTTCAGACACTGCCAGCCTGAGTCAGGTCATTCCCCTCTTCAGGCTTTTGCAGAAGAAGCTGGAGGCATTGAAGAAGGAGCTAACACGGAGCGATTCCGCTAGGCATGTGGGACTTGTGGATGCAGCCCTTAATTCGCTTAACAAGGATTCACGGGTGGTCAATCTGTTGAAATCAGAGCACTACATTTTGGCCACCGTGCTCGATCCTAGATTTAAAGCCTACCTTGGATCTCTCTTTCCGGCAGACACAGGTCTGCTGGGGTTGAAAGACCTGCTGGTGACAAAATTGTCAAGTCAAGCGGAACGCGACCTGTCAACATCTCCTCCTTCACATTCTCCCGCAACTGGGGGTGCGAGGAAAAGGCTCAGAATTCCGAGCCCACCCGCTGGCGGTGATGCAGGGCAGTCTGGAGCGACTGCTGATGCTGACATCTGGTCCGGACTGAAGGACCTGACAACGATTACGGACATGTCGTCTACTGTCACTGCATATGATTCTCTCAACATTGATAGAATGGTGGAGGATTATATGAGTGACCGCATCCAAGTAGGCACGTCACACAGTCCGTACTTATACTGGCAGGAAAAAGAGGCAATTTGGAGGCCCTTGCACAAACTGGCTTTATTCTACCTAAGTTGCCCTCCCACAAGTGTGTACTCCGAAAGAGTGTTTAGTGCCGCCGCTCACCTTGTCAGCAATCGGCGTACGAGGTTACATCCAGAAAATGTGGAGAAGATGATGTTCATTAAAATGAATTATAATCAATTCCTCCGCGGAGACATTGACCAGCAGCAATTGCCTCCACAAAGTACACAGGGAGCTGAGATGGTGGATTCCAGTGGGGACGAATTGATAATCTGTGAGGAGGGGGATGTACACGGTGATATATCGGAGGGTGAAGATGAGGTGGACATCTTGCCTCTGTAGAGCCAGTTTGTGCAAGGAGAGATTAATTGCTTCTTTTTTGGGGGGGGTCCAAACCAACCCGTCATATCAGTCACAGTCGTGTGGCAGACCCTGTCACTGAAATGATGGGTTGGTTAAAGTGTGCATGTCCTGTTTTGTTTATACAACAAAAGGGTGGGTGGGAGGGCCCAAGGATAATTCCATCTTGCACCTCTTTTTTCTTTTCTTTTTCTTTGCATCATGTGCTGATTGGGGAGGGTTTTTTGGAAGGGACATCCTGCGTGACACTGCAGTGCCACTCCTAGATGGGCCCGGTGTTTGTGTCGGCCACTAGGGTCGCTAATCTTACTGCCCGTCAGCAGCTATTCTAATGTTGCTGCCAACGGGTGCGACATGTTTATTTCAGCTCGCTACCCCCAGGGGAAACAAGCTGAAATGTGTGCAAAGAGACCCATTTGGGCAACCAAACGGTGTCTTTTCATGATCGCGCCCATTACTTTATTCAGGTTTAGGTGCTTTGTGCACCTAAACCAGAGTGTAATGGGCGCAATAATTGAGGGCATTTGAATTTCCCTTATATGTGTGTGTGTGTGATATACACACAGACACACATACTGTATTTCTTTATATAATGGACACCTCAGTTTCTCAGTATTCTATTTCTATTCATTCATGTCCTGCCCCCTACTCTGTCAGACCCCTTCCCCTCTACTTTTCTGACCCCAAACGCCACTCATTCTTGTTGAGTGCTGGTGGGCCCATTCAGAATTTTGCTATGGGGCCCACAAAGGTCTAGTTACGCCACTGGGCAGGGTTGTAGAGGAGGCGGTGCAAGGCATCCTGGGAACAGTCAAAGCTTTAGCCTGTTGGTGCCTTGGATCAAGATCCAACTCTACACCCCGATGTTAGTGTAGTGCCTTTTGGGGTTAAGGTTTTACAGAAAGTTACAGGTTTTTTTAATTTAGTAAAATATGCCCCATTTTAAAGATAGGGCATTTACATTTGTTGCACCTGTTGCAGTACATAGCAGCCTGCAGGGCATGTACAGTGGCTTCATTTGGGTGCACATACATTGCCGGCTCCTGGTCGCAAACTGAAATTATTGTGTGTAAGTGGAATTAGCGGTGTTTATGTCATACAGGGGGGTGGGGGAGGTTTGTGGTTGGTGGGGGGCACGCTGTGTGATTATTATCCTGCATCTATACATACATGCGCTAACACCTGGACATACACTGATGTACCCACACCTAATATCCATACATACACGCCCTGACACCTGGACATACACCAACATTCCCACACCTGCATCTATACATACACATGCTGACACCTGGACATACACCAACATACAAGCACCTGCATCTATATATACACGCGCTGACAAATGGACATACACCGACGTACCCACACTTGCATCTATACATACATGCACTGACATCTGGACATACAAGCACCTGCATCTATACATACACGCGCTGACACCTGAACCTACACTGACGTTCCCACACCTGCATCTATACATACACATTCTGACACCTGGACATACACAGACGTACCCACACCTGCATCTATACATACACGCGTTGACACCTGGACGTACACTGACGTACACACACCTACATCTATATATGCATGGATGCAAATGTGGGTACGTCTGTATACGTCCAGGTGTTAGCATGTATATGTATAGATGTTAGGTGTGGGTACATCAGTGTATGTCCAGGTGTCAGCACATGTATGTATAGATTCACATGTGGGTAAGCCGGTGTACGTCCACGTGTCAGCATGTGTAGGTATAGATGCAGGTGTGGGTACGTTGGTGTACGTTTAGGGGTCAGCGTGTTAATCTATAGATGTTGGTGTGTGTATGTCAGTGTACGTACAGATATAGGTGTGTGTATGTATGTATGTATGTATGTATATGTATAGAGGAAGGTGTGATACATACATATAACACATACATGATAGATACATACATATATCACACACACGATAGATAGATAGATAGATAGATAGATAGATAGAACACATACATACAAGATAGATACATACATACATACATGATAGATACATATATATATACACACACATACGATAGATAGATAGATAGATACATACATATATATATATATATATATATATCACAAACATATATGATTCATACATATATCACACACACATACATGATACATACATGAGAAAGACCTGGGATGTTGATGAGGCCAGGGCCCCCTGCTGATGTTGCGTTGAGGAAGGCAGTGTTCCAGGGCGGATGCCAGTCGGGGAGAGCGCCGCGCAGCCCGGGAAAAATACTGCTGAGGAGCTACATCTGGAAGAGCCCCTGGGAGGGAGAGTGCCACATGCCCAATCCTGCGTGGCAGACTCTGCAGGCCTGCACATGGGAAGGGAGGTCTCTGGCCACACATACTCACCCTTCTGCTGAAGCCCCGCTGCTGTCCCCATCAGCGCTCTCCAGCGGGGAGCGGGGCCAGGATGAACCTCAACCTGTGAGAACTATCTTCATGATCAAGAGATCTCATATGCAAGATAAGTATGTGTTGGGATAGGGCTGGGGAGGGCGGCTGCTCGGGCACACCCCCGTCAAGTTAAGGAGATTTAACTGAGGAAGCACAAGGGAACTCTCGTCTGGGGACAACAACTGCAGGGAGACCACATCTTTTCAGATGAACATGGGAGGGCGGAAGGCTGCCTAATACTGAAGCACCCTCAGACATTAAACCATATGCAACAACTATTGCAAGCATTCCTGGGGGAAGGTCTGCAGCAGACGGATTTGCATACGGTGATGTCATCCAAGCAGTGGGCCAAAGTTGGCTGGAACCCTCATCTGTATATGAAAAGAGAAAAGGGGCATGCAGGGCATGGCGGCCTTTTGCGGCGCTTGTATAACCCCAAGTTTGCATTAAACACCCCCACCCTCTTTCGGTGTGGGGCTCATGTTGGCCATGCCCAAGCCCCTGAAGCATTCAAGCTGATTTCTTGCAGCAGCTGGGCACTGTAACAGCTTCAGAGCTGCTCTACAAGACAAGTAAAAGGGTGTGGGCCCTGCAGCACCACCTGTAGTTTGCATACACACATATATAGGACAGCATCTCTTATATGCCCCAGGGTCAATAAAATAGTATCCTTGTCTAGGCTATCCATCCCCTCAGATAAGGTATTTGTCCATGCCGCTACAGCACTACACACCCAGGCCGACGCAATTGCCGGTCTGAGTAAGGTACCTGAATGTGTATAAATGGACTTCAGGGTAATCTCCTGTTTGCGGTCAGCACACTCTTTGAAGGTAGCCGTATCCTGGGACGGGAGGGCTACCTTCTTGGATAAGCGTGTTAATGCTTTGTCCACCCTAGGGGAGCATTCCCATCGTAACCTATCCGTTGATGGGAAAGGATACGCCATAAGAATCCTTTTGGAAATCTGCAGTCTTTTATCTGGAGACTCCCAAGCTTTTTCACATAACTCGTTCAGCTCGTGTGAGGGGGGAAAGGTTACCTCAGGCTTCTTTCCCTTGTACATATGTACCCTCTTGTCAGCGACAGGGGGTTCCTCTGTGATGTGCAAAACATCTTTTATTGCCATAATCATAAATCGAATGGATTTTGCCAATTTTGGCTGTAACTTTGCATCATCGTAATCGACACTGGAGTCAGAATCCGTGTCGGTATCTGTGTCAACAATCTGGGATAGTGGGCGCTTATGAGACCCTGACAGTCCCTGCAACATAGGATCAGGCATGGGTTGAAACCCTGACTGTCCCAAAGCTTCTGCCTTGTCTAATCTTTTGTGCAATGAGTTTACACTAGCATTTAAAACATTCCACATATCCATCCAATCAGCTGTCGGCGGAGACACCACATTCATTTGCTCCCGCTCCTCTCTAATATAGCCTTCTTCCTCAGACATGTCGACACACGTGTACCGACACACTACACACACAGGGAATGCTTTTTCTGAAGACAGTTTCCCCACAAGGCCCTTTGGAGAGACAGAGAGAGAGTATGCCAGCACCCCCCCCAGCGCTATATAACCCAGGAATAAAACAGTAACTTAATGTTTGCCCAGTAGTGCTGCTGTATGTAATTTGCGAATTATGTGCCCCCCCCACCCCTCTTTTCAACCCTCTTGTCTAACGTGGTATAAGCAGGGTAGAGTCCGGGGAGCTTCCTCTCAGCTGTGCTGTGGAGAAAAAATGGCGCTGGTGAGTGCTGAGGGAGAAGCCCCGCCCCCTCGGAGGCGGGCTTCTGTCCCGCTTAAACTGTAAAATTGGTGGGGGCTTATACATATATAAAGTGCCCAGCTGTATATATGTTATATTTTTGCGAAAGAGGTTTATATTGCTGCCCAGGGCGCCCCCCCTGCGCCCTGCACCCTTACAGTGACCGGAGTATGTGAGGTGTATGGGAGCAAAGGCGCACAGCTGCAGTGCTATGCGTTACCTCAGTGAAGATCATGAAGTCTTCTGCCGCCTCTGAAGTCTTCTTTTCTTCTCATACTCACCCGGCTTCTATCTTCCGGCTCTGCGAGGGGGACGGCGGCGCGGCTCTGGGACGGATGGCGAGGGTGAGATCCTGCATACCAATCCCACTGGAGCTAATGGTGTCCAGTAGCCTAAGAAGCAGGACCTTGCAACTCAGAGAGTAGGGCTGCTTCTCTCCCCTCAGTCCCTCGATGAGGGAGTCTGTTGCCAGCAGTGCTCCCTGAAAATTAAAAACCTAACAAAATACTTTCTGTCAGAAAGCTCAGGAGAGCTCCTGAAAAGCACCCAGTCTCCACTGGGTACAGTATCAAACTGAGTTCTGGAGGAGGGGCATAGAGGGAGGAGCCAGTGCACACCCAGAACTAAAGTCTTTCTTAAAGTGCCCATGTCTCCTGCGGAGCCCGTCTATCCCCATGGTCCTTACGGAGTCCACAGCATTCTCTAGGACGTTAGAGAAAATAGGATTTTAATACCTACCGGTAAATCCTTTTCTCTTAGTCCGTAGAGGATGATGGGCACCCGTCCCAGTGCGTACTGTGTCTGCAGTTATTAAATGGCCCTTAACTCCAGAACATTTATGTGGAGATGAAAACATCCAAGGAAGACTTGACCATCTTCCTTGGATGTTTTCCCCCTGTGTGACTGCTCTCCAGCCTCGGAGGGTTGCATCCATGGTCCCTAGGATCCCGTCCTGGATCCCGAACCATCGCCCCTCTAGGTGGTGAGAACTGTGCAGCCACCAATGGAGTGAGATTCTGGTCTTGGAAGACAGGATTATCCTCCGGTGCATGTGTAGGTGGGATCCGGACCACTTGTCCAACAGGTCCCACTGGAACACTCTGGCATGGAACCTGCCAAACTGAATGGCCTCGTAGGCCGCAACCATCTTCCCCAGCAACTGAATGCATTGATGGATTAACACTCTTGCTGGTTTCAGAATTTGTTTGACCAGACTCTGGATCTCCAGAGCCTTTCCACTAGAAGAAAACCTCTTCTGTGTCCAGTATCACTCCCAAAAACAACAACCGCGTCATTGGGACCAACTGCGATTTTGGCAAGTTTAGGAGCCAACCATGTTGTTGAAGAACTGTCAGGGAGAGTAGATGTTTTGCACCAACTGGTCCCTGGATCTCGCCTTAATCAGGAGATCATCCAAGTACGGGATAATTGTGACTCCTTGCTTGCGAAGGAGAACCATCATTTCCGCCATCACCCTGGTGAAAATCCTCGGAGCCGTGGACAGACCAAACGGCAACGTCTGAAATTGGTAATGACAATCCTGAATTGCAAACCTCAGGTAGCTTGATGCAGTGGCTAAATGGGAACATATAAGTAGGCATCCTTTATGTCTACCAAAACCATGAAATCTCCTTTATCCCCCGGACTGGAGATCACTACCCTGAGAGATTCCATCTTGAAATTGAATTTCTTTAGGTAGAAATTAAGGGATTTCAGATTTAAGATTGGTCTGACTGAGCCGTCCGGCTTCGGGACCACGAAGAGGCTTGAATAAAAACCTTCTCCCTGCTGACTAAGGCTGATTTGAACAATCGGTGAGGGGGAACGTCTTGAAACCCCAGTTTGTACCCTTGGGACACTATTTGTAAAACCCACGAGTCCAGGTCCGAATGAATCCAGAACTGACTGAAGAGTTTTAGACGTGCCCCCCACTGGTGCGGGCTCCTGCAAGAGAGCCCCAGCGTCATGCAGTGGTTTTGGCAGAAGCAGAGGACGATCTCTGCTCCTGCGATCTTGAAGAGGCTACAGACCTCTTCCCTCTTTTCCTTTCTCTACCTGCAAAGAAAGGGGAATCTTAACTTCTTGCATATCTATTGGGCCGAAATGACTGCGTCAGATAATGATGCGTCTTCATCCGTTGAGAGGGAACATAGGGCAAGAAGGATGACTTACCTGCGGGAGCTGCCGAGATCAAATTAACTAGGCCGTCGCCAAACAAGGCTTCACCTTCATAGGGAAGAGACTCCCTTTCTTCTTGGAGTCAGCATCAGCATTCCCTTGGTGAATCCACAATGCCCTCCTATCCGAGACTGCCATGAAATTGGCCCGTGAGCACTTGTGCCCGGTGTAGGATTTTTAAATATGTGTAGTTTACTGTATGCAAGGGTTTAAAACCTTTTAGGAACTGAGCTCTAAGGTGTATTACATGTAGTTTAAAAAAAAACAAAAAAGGTTTATTTTATGGCAGTAGTTTCCAAACTGGGGTTCTTGCACTGGTAGCATAGTTTGGTGGTCCAGGACCAATTAAAATTATTTATACTTTATTAAATTGGCAAAACCATTCCCTCACAACATAACTGAACCTGAGGATGACATGCTATAAACACAATTTACTTAATTTTATATTTTTTTCTGAATTTATCAATAAAAAAAACTTTGGCCTAGGGGTGCCGTGAAACAAATTTTGATACTCTAGGGCAGGGGTGTCAAACCCATGGGCCGCATGCCGCCCCCAATGCATCCTTTTGTGGCCCACAGGCCGGGGTCCGGCAGGGGTCCGACAGGGGTCCTTTTGTGGCCCGATCACCTTGCTTAGAGCGAGGGCAGGAGAGTGCAGCCAGAGTCTTTGCTTTCTATGTGCGGCACCATCTTCCCGAAGAGATCACCGGGAAGATAGTGCCCCTTCCACTGGCTACAGCACAGGTATACTGGGGTGGGGTAGCAAACTGGGGGCCCCAATGGGCCCCTCCAGCAGTCCCTCTACCAAAACACGTCTTTTGGTGGTTTTGCGGTGTTGTTATAACTACATGGTGACGATACTGTAGCACAGAGATTTTCAACCATTTACAACTCACGTCACACAGAACAAGATTTAAATATTGACAAGTGTTGCCTTATAGGTAATTGTCTGCACTTAGTATAATATTAGGGCAATGGATATTGTCTGAATCAAAATATAATTCATTATAAATAGGCGATGTTACCATAGTGGACAGTATACTGGATATATATAGTAAGGAATAGATATGAAATAAGTTTGAATGTATGAGGTAATGTTTAGCTGATTTAAGAGATTAGGTTTGTGTATGTGTTTATATAGATATACTGTATATTTGTGTTTTACAGCAAGATGGTAAAAAATAGTGTAGGGAACAGGTTTATTCTGCTCTAGTCATAAATAAGGCCAGAGAGGTTACAGTAAGATCAAGAGTCATTGTAGAGAAAAGGTATTAGGCCATAAATGATAATAGGTATGTGACAGAGCTCTGTTGGTCATTGGAATTCACAGGTGTGCTTACAGTAGATCAGAATCTACTGGTTTGTCTATTGTCCAGTGAAGGTTAAAAGCTAGGGAGTATAAATTAACTACTATGAAAAGAGATCACATCCATTGATAAAACATTGTGTAACCGACCCCAGGAAAACTTGTCAATACAACAGAACTTTGGATGAAAAGACATTCCAGATTTTACAATACTATACTTGCTTAAGGCAGTGTGGACACCACACTTTTATGACACCATGCCTCCGTGAACAGGACACGACAGCCCAGTTCAATGTTTGTTTTATTACACCTTGGAATCTGACAAACCTATAATTACCTATTCCATTGGAAACTATGAGAATATGATAGTTTGAATTGGTAAAATATGAGATAAAAGGACCAGACTTGTAGTTAGGAGTTAGAAGGAAGAGGGAGAGGGAGAAGAAGAAGGAGAAGGAAGGAAATCAGTCAGGAGGAGAAGTCATGGAGAACATGCAGAAGGAATGATTCTTGGGATGGCAATCTTTAACTTGCAAGTATACATTTTATGTTAGCAATTGAAACTGTTTGTGAAACTTATGTCATGTTGTTTTATGTTATGTAACGAAGGAAGCATATATAATTATAATTAGTATATATATCACTACTGTGTATATCTTATTCTGTACGATTTGATCTGCCTGTAAATAAAGAATCATATAAAAAGAGCGGTAATATTCAAGCTTGAACTCTCTTTAAGGAATCTTAACTTAATAACTTCATAAGTCATATGTATAAGGACTGCATATATGTATCAGCCAATTAGTTTGTAAGCCTGACATAATATATTTGCAGATATATATGATAAATGCATATTAATTGAAATATATCCATATATTAAATACCATATATGATATATTAAATATTAATATTCATAAATATGATTCCATAAATCAATATTGGCGACCACGAATTGGACTTGTTATTACTGAATCTGATTATCTGATCTATAATATTTATGAGGAGTAGCAGATGCTATAAGCTGGCTACCAAATCTGCAGAATCACGGTGGGGATGTATCTATGAAAATTTATTACCATTGTGTAATGTCAATTTTGTATTCTGTATAACCTAGGATAAATGTGTTAGTGCAATATACGTTATTTTAACTAACATAATATCTATTAGGAAGCAGCACCAAAGGCTATAAGCCTGCTGGCAAAATACAAGATCACAGTGGAATAGGTTACAAATGAGAATAAAGAATTTAAAGGCCTAGAATAGAAAATGTGCACAGTGGAAAAGAGTATTTCCAAATAAATGTATAAATGTACCAGGTATTAGAGTTTAACCTTAAGACACCGGTCAATCTTAAGGAGAGGATACCTTCAGTACTAAAAACAAAGAATATATAAATTTAGCATTGAAATGTTAAAAATGCAAAAGTTTTCTGTAGCATTTAGAAAAATGCGCAGAACTGCGGCTCTAGAAGCCAAACAGAAATGTAAAGAAGAATCAGGTTCACGTCTTCGTAAGGCGTGCCTGACCATTAATGCAAAAATGCATTCGTTATTTAAGTCCCTTAAACAGAAAAATAAACAGAAAAAGTTTGGGGCAGAAGCGAAAAGCCTGACAGTTTGTAATCAAATTGTCAAGATCTCTGATGAAGAGATAACATCCAGCAAGCAAGCTGAGATAGAAACACCAAACAGGAATAGTGTTGAGGTATGTGAAACTCTGTACACAGAGTCTACAGGAGTCAGAAATGACTTAATCAGTCAAGATCCTAAAATTAAGGAAAGTTACATGTTGCAGGACTGCATCAATGTGCAGCGCATGGAGTCTGCTATGGTCACACAGACCACCAGCAGAACAGCCTCTGTGGTAAAGGAAGAAAGTAGCAATGTGCCGGATGTGTCTATCATCAGACAGCACATTAATGTAAAGGAGGTAGCAGCAATAGGAGATGTCCCCTATACTGTGTCTAGTAAGGGGGAAGATCATTGTAACTCAGATTATGAGTATTCTGCTGAATACACTCTCAGAGTTCCCAATGTAAATGAAGAATTTGTTATGCCCTTAGGCAAAGGTGAATTGTCAGCAGATTTAAACACTGATAGCAGCAGTACAGTGCACACAGGGGTGGGGAAGTTCCCCATGGTGAAAACTCCCATGGCAACCAGAGTTGCAAACCTTGAAATGTATTCACCTGGAAACATGTTTAAAGGGAAAATCCATGAAATTAATTCAGGAATGCATGTTTACAAACAAAGTTCCCAAACTTATGTAACCCCCACAGAGCACTCAGAGACTTCTAGTGATGGTGCAAATGTTTGCATGCTCTCAGAGAGACCACATGCAGAGTGTCATTCTGCAAACCACACACCAATTAACAATGACAAAAAGGATCACCAGGATGAAAATGTTTTTATGCCCTGGTGCCATAACCATTTTATTACAGGTGTGGAAAGACAGAAAGCCCTGGGACCTGCAATACATATTTGGCAAAGTTTAACAAGTTTCTCTCCCCACAAAAGTAGGTTTTTTCAGAAGCTCCAAGATTCTTCCAAACTAAGGAGCCACACCAAGCAGCAAACGCTATGGTTAAAGACAGTCTGGGACCAGGCTGCATCACAAGGGAGTATGGTCACAAGTGAATACGGTAGTATCATTCCTTTACTTGTTAGATCCAATGAAGCCATTGTTTGCTTTGATGTTCAAACAGCCACAGTTTCCAAATTAAACCTGCATCATATCTGCAGCGACAATTGTGCTGTCATTGACACACAATGTGACAGGAAAGATTGGCACAGGCCAGAAACAATTGTTTGTTTGTTATTCAATCGTTAAAAGACACATTTGTAAATTCTGTACCTGATAACATGCAGCAGATAGGACAGAATGCATAGCAAGCTATGTTAAATCACTGTATAAATATCTGTGATAGTCATTGTATGTATTTTTGTTTGATTCATAGTAATCCTGGCAACCTGTATACAGAATGGTGCAAGACTCCAAAAAGACTCCAATTTACAAGGGAAAAGGTCTTCATTAACCCTTTCATCGCTGCTATCCAGCAAAATCTACATAGCATCCCTAAAGACTGATATATGGACAAATCCTCAAGGAGTTTTCCAGTTTCACAAGAAAGGGGAAGGTTTTCATTAACCCTTTCATCACAAGTAATCATTACTTGTCTTTCAAACTACATGTACACTCCCACAACAGTGTACAGCACATCTAATCACTGTGATTATACAGAACTGTCTCATCCCTTCATATACCTTAATCACATATATGTAAACATTTGTCTGATATATATTTTATATCATTGTATTATATACCTTGTAAATATTTTATGTTTTTTTTATATATTACACAATAGATACTACCTATGCTTCCTTCGTAAAAGCTTCAAAAGTAATTAAATATCTAATACAGGATGGTATACCACGTTATAACAAATTGGGCCGAGATTATTAAGTGGGATGAATAATTCTCTTAATAAAGACTGTCACAAGTCTAAGATAATTATTTGTAGCATAACAGGGTCACTGTATATGCACATGGCTGCATATAAAATAATATTGGATGGAATTAGATATATTTAAAGCCATTCCTAAATGATATTTAATATCTGTTTGAAGCAAAATTATATTCATTTATTGTATTGATAGGATGTTACTATATACACATCAAAAGCATTTTAAATAATTATTAGTCAAAATATAGGTAGGATAGAAAACGCCTTTATATGGGTTAAACTGGTATAAGTTTATGTAAGATTGAGATGTATAAATAGGTACAAGGTAGAATAAGGAGATTTAAGACTGCATGGTAATTTATTCAGTGAGGAAATACAGAACAGAGTAGGTGTACTACTCACAGCCATTTGTGGTACTATTGCCCGAAGACAATTAAGACCTACTATTAACAAGCAAGGAAAGAAAGAAAGAAAGAAAAAAAAAAAAAGACTGTTTCATATATGCCTGTTCTATTCAAAATCACAACCTGTTTGTGCAAAAGCAATATGGACACTGGTCACAACTGCGGCATTGGATAAACGCAAAGGAAACAGAACTGCTAAAGACTGTATAAAGACTATTACTATTACTGAGGGTCGTCACAAGTACTGAATGTTCAAGACACAGCACTCGACGTACACAGCCCTCTGCCTCAAACAGCGAAATGGCAAGCAAAGGAGCAGCTGCTACGAAGAATTCTACTTCTAGTAATGGTGCAAATGTTGCAAACGCAAGGCCATAATGCAAACGCAAGGCATCTCCAATTGCAAGCAAACCACGCAGATGACAGTCTTATCCCAGTAAATTGCTACATACAAGAACAGCAAAAATGTCCAAACGTACTGATCCAGATACAGAAAAAAGGTCTACAATTGGGCTATGGTATTCCAAATGTCTGTAGAAATTAGTTTTCCTCATGAATACTGAATAAAAACCTCAGTTTTGTCTGCTTTAGTTAAAAAGTAGAATAAGGTTAGGTAAGCTAAGAATTTTTAGAGATTTTTAAAATCATAATGGTTATTATTATTACACTTATGGTATATATTATGGTTACAACGAAAGTTATGTTTGAAGGAATATTTTGAAATGTATTTGGAAGCAATTACGCTAGTTTAATGTGTGGCCAATCAAAAGAATTTCTCATGGCCACAAGGGGGCGACTGTTGCCTTATAGGTAATTGTCTGCACTTAGTATAATATTAGGGCAATGGATATTGTCTGAATCAAAATATAATTCATTATAAATAGGCGATGTTACCATAGTGGACAGTATACTGGATATATATAGTAAGGAATAGATATGAAATAAGTTTGAATGTATGAGGTAATGTTTAGCTGATTTAAGAGATTAGGTTTGTGTATGTGTTTATATAGATATACTGTATATTTGTGTTTTACAGCAAGATGGTAAAAAATAGTGTAGGGAACAGGTTTATTCTGCTCTAGTCATAAATAAGGCCAGAGAGGTTACAGTAAGATCAAGAGTCATTGTAGAGAAAAGGTATTAGGCCATAAATGATAATAGGTATGTGACAGAGCTCTGTTGGTCATTGGAATTCACAGGTGTGCTTACAGTAGATCAGAATCTACTGGTTTGTCTATTGTCCAGTGAAGGTTAAAAGCTAGGGAGTATAAATTAACTACTATGAAAAGAGATCACATCCATTGATAAAACATTGTGTAACCGACCCCAGGAAAACTTGTCAATACAACAGAACTTTGGATGAAAAGACATTCCAGATTTTACAATACTATACTTGCTTAAGGCAGTGTGGACACCACACTTTTATGACACCATGCCTCCGTGAACAGGACACGACAGCCCAGTTCAATGTTTGTTTTATTACACCTTGGAATCTGACAAACCTATAATTACCTATTCCATTGGAAACTATGAGAATATGATAGTTTGAATTGGTAAAATATGAGATAAAAGGACCAGACTTGTAGTTAGGAGTTAGAAGGAAGAGGGAGAGGGAGAAGAAGAAGGAGAAGGAAGGAAATCAGTCAGGAGGAGAAGTCATGGAGAACATGCAGAAGGAATGATTCTTGGGATGGCAATCTTTAACTTGCAAGTATACATTTTATGTTAGCAATTGAAACTGTTTGTGAAACTTATGTCATGTTGTTTTATGTTATGTAACGAAGGAAGCATATATAATTATAATTAGTATATATATCACTACTGTGTATATCTTATTCTGTACGATTTGATCTGCCTGTAAATAAAGAATCATATAAAAAGAGCGGTAATATTCAAGCTTGAACTCTCTTTAAGGAATCTTAACTTAATAACTTCATAAGTCATATGTATAAGGACTGCATATATGTATCAGCCAATTAGTTTGTAAGCCTGACATAATATATTTGCAGATATATATGATAAATGCATATTAATTGAAATATATCCATATATTAAATACCATATATGATATATTAAATATTAATATTCATAAATATGATTCCATAAATCAATACAAGGCACACTGAAATATAATGGTGATGCATGGTGCAGTATCGTGTCCTAGGATGTCATGTCGCAGCTTCTCCATAGGTAACGCCTGAACAGGCCCGGTGACAGGGGGGACAAAGGGGACACTTGTTCAGGGCTCCAAGTATTAAGAACAGAAATAATGGGGCCACAGTGCCAATATTGCTTTTTAAAGTGTATCCACCAACTGCTCAATTTAAGCAGGAAAACAATTAACAGGCCAACTAAACCCTCCCCCCTCCTTTTACCCCATCACTTTGTCCAGTCCCTGTGGTCCATACTGTATTGCCATTATTATGCATGTTGCTGTGCTGGCCCTTTTCTGAATGTCCCTGCCACCGCCACCGAAGAGCTGGATAGCCCAGTATGAAAACCACCTGCCGGCCTCACTGACGGTCCGAGTCAAAGGCTCCATTTTTTTTTAAAGATCCCTCTGCCAAGTTAAGGGGGGGTTGAGGGGGCCCCAGAGATATCAGTGTACTTGGCCCCAAGATTTCTGTTGCTGGCCCTGACCCTCAGGGGCGTATCTACCCCTTGGCCAGGATGGCACTTGCCAGGGGCACCATCCAGCTGTGCCAACCGTGGCTAAGGGATAGAGTTCTGCAGTCTCGAAAAGGGCGCTATGGCAATCAGCGTGGGACTGACCAATTAGACGGTGAGGGAAGGATACTGAAATTGTCCCAACCCTGTTACAGTTTGAAACGCCCCTCAACTGCTGTCCACTGCTTCACTCCTAGCTCTGCCCCTTTGAAATTATTAATCCCTACCCCCCGGTAGGCGGAGTTCTCCAGGCCCATACTCAGGAGTCACCACTGCTGTACATTATGTGCCGGTTGTAGAGGCAGAGCGGGGAACATCAGAGAACGCCACAAATTACACAGTGGGCAAGGAGATGGCTGGAGACAGCTGCACAGCCATGCCTTGCAAGTTCGAGAGAGCTGTTGAATTTCAGCACTTCAAGTCAGAGCCTGCCCCCTGCTGCCCAAGCAGTCCGTGACAGTTAGTGTCGAGGAAGGGGGGATTTGTGCATGTGTGCTATCAGTGTGTGTGTGGGGGGGGTGGGGGGTGTGACTGTGAGGGAGCTGTCAGTGTCAGTGGGGAGAGGAGCAGGAGGGAGTTGTCAGTGTGTGGAAGTGATGAGAGTTGTCAGTACTGGGGAAATGTGTGTGTGTGTGTGTGTGTGTGTGTGTGTGTGTGTGTGTGTGTGTGTGTACTAGATTTAGGAGTGTGTGTTTGTGAGAGGTTTCAGTTGGGGAATTAGAGTTCATACAGTAATTAAATGTTTTCATATTGAGAACTACATCTCCCAGCATATACAGTGTGCTGGGGATGCTAACAAGCTTTATTTAAAAGTTTAAAAAACATTGCTTTTATGACTGCAATGGTTAAAAAGGGAGAGCTATAAATCAATTTATCAGTGAATGATATCGCAGTTTGAGCTGTTACATTTTACTGAACCACCTATCCCTCCACACTCACTACCTGTCCTCAGGATACATTTACCATCCCGGCAGACGGTATACCGGCGGTCATTTGACCGATGTTGGAATCCTGACACCACTTGGGAGACTGGTGCCGGCACACAGACAGCCAACATCCCGAAGGCGAGTATTGGAGGGAGGGTTAGGACCGGGGGAGGGGGTGTTAGGGAAGGCACTAGGAGGGGGGGGGGGGTTAGTCCTAGCTGCCACCCCCTGAGGGTTAGCCCTATCCGCCACCCCCCCAGAGGGTTAGGATTAGGATTAGGTATCATGTGACTGCTGGAATCCCGAGCGCCGGATGCCATACCCAACCCCCTTTACTTTTTCAGGCATTTCTATCTCTCCTCTCTCTATGGTGTTCCGATTGCCCACTTTCCCTTGTGCTTTTCTCTCTCTCTCCTTTGTTTAGAGCATCAGTTTCTGTAGTCCACTTTATCCTTATTTTTTCCAGTGTTTCACTATCTCTCTGATGTAATGAGGATGTATGGTCTAGAGGGATCAGTAATGCATTGTACTGTATAGAGGCGTCAGGGATGTAGCGTAGGGTATAGAGGCGTCAGGGATGTAGCGTAGGTTATAGAGGCATCAGGAATGTAGCGTAGGGAATAGAGGCATCAGGGATGTAGCGTAGGGTATAGAGGCGTCAGGGATGTAGCATAGGGAATAGAGGCGTCAGGGATGTAGCGTAGGGAATAGAGGCATCAGGGATTTAGCTTAGAGAATATAGGCATCAGGGATGTACTAGCAGGTATATAGAGGTCAGTGTACTGTATAGAGGGGTCAGTAATGCAGTGATGGTTATAGAAAGGTCAGTGATGTAGTGTAGGGTATAGAGGGGTCAGTTATGTAGTGTGGGGTAAAGAGGGGTCAGTAAAGATACTAAGCTGAAGTACTTAGAACACTTCTTGAATTAAGACACAACCTGCAAGAAAAAGTATGCAATATGGGTGAAAAGGCAAATGTCAGAGGTCTGATACCAGTGACCAGCTCCACACCTTGCACCACATAGCGTTATGTTAAACTGGGATATGTTCTTTTTTGGTGTGTGTGTGTGTGTGTGTGTGTGTGTGTGTGTGTATGTGTGTGTGTGTGTGTGTGTGTGTGTGTGTATGTGTGTGTGTGTGTGTGTGTGGGGGGGGTGCCAAAGGAAATTTTTGCTATTGGCTCCTTTGGTCTAGAACCAGCCCTGATCACAAAATATTTTTGTCTGAGCAGACTGGACACTGATCAGCGTTGGCTCATTCTCAGCCCCCCACCCAGCCTCTGCTACCAACAGACTGCTATTAGCTAGTTAACCTTCTGCCTTCCCTATCTATGACACAGACTGCTGCTAATGCTACCAGAATGTTCCCAGTGGCTTCACACCAACAGTGAATCCCAGCCGATGATGTAGGGCAGCGTGTGGGGGAGGGGGTCAGTTGCTGTGGCTCCAACATGGTAACCGCCAATGGACTGCAATGCTTTATCGAAAGGGGGGGCGCCAGTCCCTTACTTTGCCAGGGGCGCTTGGACCCCTAGCTACACCTCTGTTGACCCTAACCGATACCCCTAAACTAACCATAATTCCTGCAGTAAAAATCCATGTTTCTATGTATATAGGGGGTCATTCCGAGTTGATCGCTTGCTGCCGTTGTTCGCTGCGTAGCAATCAGTTGAAAAAAAATGGCTAATCTGTGCATGCGCATGCTCCGTAATGTGCATGCGCATCGTACGGGTACAAAGTCCATTGTGGTTTTGCACTAGTTCTAGCGATTATTCCAATCACAGAACAGGCCACAAGGAGATTGACAGAAAGAGGGCGTTTCTGGGTGTCAACTGACCGTTTTCAGGGAGTGCTTGGAAAAATGCAGGAGTGGCAGAAGAAATGCAGACGTGGCTGGGCATTCGCTGGATGGGTGTGTGACATCAAAAGCCGTCCCTCGGTTGTTAGAATCAACGCACACGAAGTGTAACTACAGTGCTGGTCTTATTTTGAAACGATTTTGCAGGCGCTCTGCTGCTCAAGTGTTCGCACTTCTCCAAAGTGAATATACACTCTCCAGTGGGCAGCGACAATGCGTTTGCATGGCTGCTAAAAACTGCTAGCGAGCAATCAACTCAGAATGACCCCCATAGTGTATTGCAAGAAAATATCTGTAAATCCAATGGTACCGTAAGTGCGGTATATACTCGCACTTCTTTGCGGGGTGAGAACATCTCCCCTAAGTGAAGTCAGCCCTATGAATAGAGTTTGTGTGATCCCTGTGCAGCAGTCACAGAAAGGGTTCATCTCTGCAGTTTGTCACTCAAATTACATTGCTGCATTTTTTCTAGAAGTGGATCTGAGAGCTGTTACCCGCAGACCAGCTACAATAATTATCCTGGGTACTCACTAGACCAGTGGTTCTCAAACTGCACCCTGGGGTGCCTCAGGACACTTGCAGGGGTGCCTTGGATTGGTGGTCCAGGACCAATTCAAAATATTTATAGTTAGTGTTATAGGCAAAACCAGTGCTGTTGGCTGGCAATCATAACAGATGTGCACAAGCAGAAGCAAATCCTGTCCCCTACCAAAGGGCCAGTGCTAGGGTGTTTGGCGCCTCCCTGCAAACTATTAATTTGGGCCCTCTCTCCAATACTTAATAAAGGGACAGTGCGCTCCTTAAAAAAAGAAGGTGTGGTATCACAAGGAAGGGGCATGGCCACTAGAGATGAGCGCCTGAAATTTTTCGGGTTTTGTGTTTTGGTTTTGGGTTCGGTTCCGCGGCCGTGTTTTGGGTTCGAACGCGTTTTGGCAAAACCTCACCGAATTTTTTTTGTCGGATTCGGGTGTGTTTTGGATTCGGGTGTTTTTTTCAAAAAACACTAAAAAACAGCTTAAATCATAGAATTTGGGGGTCATTTTGATCCCAAAGTATTATTAACCTCAAAAACCATAATTTACACTCATTTTCAGTCTATTCTGAATACCTCACACCTCACAATATTATTTTTAGTCCTAAAATTTGCACCGAGGTCGCTGTGTGAGTAAGATAAGCGACCCTAGTGGCCGACACAAACACCGGGCCCATCTAGGAGTGGCACTGCAGTGTCACGCAGGATGTCCCTTCCAAAAAACCCTCCCCAAACAGCACATGACGCAAAGAAAAAAAGAGGCGCAATGAAGTAGCTGTGTGAGTAAGATTAGCGACCCTAGTGGCCGACACAAACACCGGGCCCATCTAGGAGTGGCACTGCAGTGTCACGCAGGATGTCCCTTCCAAAAAACCTGAACCACTAGCCATGAACATAGGCCAGGGCCTCAGCCGTTCCTTGCCACTCCGTGTGGTAAATGGCATATTGGCAAGTTTACGCTTCTCCTCCGACAATTTTATTTTAGGTTTTGGAGTCCTTTTTTTACTGATATTTGGTGTTTTGGATTTGACATGCTCTGTACTATGACATTGGGCATCGGCCTTGGCAGACGACGTTGCTGGCATTTCATCGTCTCGGCCATGACTAGTGGCAGCAGCTTCAGCACGAGGTGGAAGTGGATCTTGATCTTTCCCTAATTTTGGAACCTCAACATTTTTGTTCTCCATATTTTAATAGGCACAACTAAAAGGCACCTCAGGTAAACAATGGAGATGGATGGATTGGATACTAGTATACAATTATGGACGGGCTGCCGAGTGCCGACACAGAGGTAGCCACAGCCGTGAACTACCGCACTGTACTGTGTCTGCTGCTAATATATAGACTGGTTGATAAAGAGATAGTATACTCGTAACTAGTATGTATGTATAAAGAAAGAAAAAAAAACCACGGTTAGGTCACTGGTATATACAATTATGGACGGGCTGCCGAGTGCCGACACAGAGGTAGCCACAGCCGTGAACTACCGCACTGTACTGTGTCTGCTGCTAATATATAGACTGGTTGATAAAGAGATAGTATACTCGTAACTAGTATGTATGTATAAAGAAAGAAAAAAAAACCACGGTTAGGTGGTATATACAATTATGGACGGGCTGCCGAGTGCCGACACAGAGGTAGCCACAGCCGTGAACTACCGCACTGTACTGTGTCTGCTGCTAATATATAGACTGGTTGATAAAGAGATAGTATACTCGTAACTAGTATGTATGTATAAAGAAAGAAAAAAAAACCACGGTTAGGTGGTATATACAATTATGGACGGGCTGCCGAGTGCCGACACAGAGGTAGCCACAGCCGTGAACTACCGCACTGTACTGTGTCTGCTGCTAATATATAGACTGGTTGATAAAGAGATAGTATACTCGTAACTAGTATGTATGTATAAAGAAAGAAAAAAAAACCACGGTTAGGTGGTATATACAATTATGGACGGGCTGCCGAGTGCCGACACAGAGGTAGCCACAGCCGTGAACTACCGCACTGTACTGTGTCTGCTGCTAATATATAGACTGGTTGATAAAGAGATAGTATACTCGTAACTAGTATGTATGTATAAAGAAAGAAAAAAAAACCACGGTTAGGTCACTGGTATATACAATTATGGACGGGCTGCCGAGTGCCGACACAGAGGTAGCCACAGCCGTGAACTACCGCACTGTACACTGGTTGATAAAGAGATAGTAGTATACTCGTAACAATTAGGATGACACTATGACGGTATAAAGAATGAAAAAAAAACCACGGTTAGGTGGTAGGTATATAATAATAAATAATACAATTCTGGTCGGACGGACTGCCTGCCGTGTGCCGACACAGAGGTAGCCACAGCCGTGAACTACCGCACTGTACACTGGTTGATAAAGAGATAGTAGTATACTCGTAACAATTAGGATGACACTATGACGGTATAAAGAATGAAAAAAAAACCACGGTTAGGTGGTAGGTATATAATAATAAATAATACAATTCTGGTCGGACGGACTGCCTGCCGTGTGCCGACACAGAGGTAGCCACAGCCGTGAACTACCGCACTGTACTGTGTCTGCTGCTAATATAGACTGGTTGATATTTAAAGAGATATTAGTAGTATACAACAATACTATACTGGTGGTCAGGCACTGGTCACCACTCCTGCAGCAAAAGTGTGCACTGTTAATTAATATAATTGTACTCCTGGCTCCTGCTAACAACCTGCAGTGCTCCCCAGTCTCCCCCACAATTAATTATAAGCTTTTAATTTATACATTGATGACTGTGCAGCACACTGGGCTGAGCTGAGTGCACACAGACTGAGTCACACTGTGTGACTGACTGTGCTGTGTATCGTTTTTTTTTTCAGGCAGAGAACGGATATAGCAGAGAGAAGTGAACGGATATATTATATTAAATAAAAGTTAACTAGCAACTGCACTGGTCACTGACTGTGGTAAACTAACTCTGTCTGCGACTCTGCACAATCTCTCTCTATCTAATCTATCTATCTCTATTCTAATGGAGAGGACGCCAGACACGTCCTCTCCCTATCAATCTCAATGCACGAGTGAAAATGGCGGCGACGCGCGGCTCCTTATATAGAATCCGAGTCTCGCGATAGAATCCGAGCCTCGCGAGAATCCGACAGCGTCATGATGACGTTCGGGCGCGCTCGGGTAAACCGAGCAAGGCGGGAAGATCCGAGTCGCTCGGACCCGTGGAAAAAAAAGTGAAGTTCGTGCGGGTTCGGATTCAAAGAAACCGAACCCGCTCATCTCTAATGGCCACACAATAGCACCCCAAATCAAAATACGCCACACAGTAGCACTATCTTATTGTCATTACACCGCATGTAATAATAATAATAATAATAATAATAATACCCACAGTCGCAGTGCCCTTTATACACATAACCACCATATCAGTGCAGCTTACACACATAATGCCAACAGTAGCAGTGCCCCTTCTACACATGCCCACGGTGGCAATCCTTTACATGGCAAATATCAACCTGGTTTTGCCATGTAAAGGATTGCCACTTTAAAAAACAAACAATAAAAAAAAAAAAACAACAACAGGAAAAAACACAAAATCTCTCACTTTCTGATTCTCACACCCTATTACATTCCTCCCTATATATTTAAATGTTTCTATTACTGTATGTTCCCTCTTCCCTTCTCCAAACTATACACATAATCTTTTAGTATTTCCAGGTAAGTTTTGTGATGTAGGCCATGCACAATTTTAGTTGCCCTAATGTATTTACAGCCTTCTGGAGATATGGCTTCTGGAACTGAACACAGGATTCTAAATGTGGCTGTACCAAGGACCTATACAGTGGCATTACAGGTTGAGTATCCCTTATCCAAAATGCTTGGGACCAGAGGAATTTTGGATATCGGATTTTTCTGTATTTTGGAATAATTGCATACCATAACGAGATATTATGGTGATGGGACCTAAATCTAAGCACAGAATGCATTTATGTTTCATATACACCTTATACACACAGCCTGAAGGTCATTTTAGCCAATATTTTTTATAACTTTGTGCATTAAACAAAGTGTGTGTACATTCACAGAATTCATTCATGTGTCATATACACCTTATACACACAGTCTGAAGTTCATTTAATACAATATTTTTAATAACTTTGAGTATTAAACAAAGTTTGTGTACACTGAGCCATCAAAAAACAAAGGTTTCACTATCTCAGTCTCACTCAAAAAAGTCCGTATTTCGGAATATTCCGTATTTCGGAATATTTGCATATGGGATACTCAACCTGTATTACTTTTTTCTGCTACTGGTTCTTTAACCTATGCAAACAAGCATCTGACTTGCCTTTCCTATTGCTTTGTTACATTGCTCACCTGAAATAGTAATACTTAGATAGCTTTCCTCTTGCCATTATAATGCCCTTAATATTATAGTTAGCCTTTGCATTTTTGAGACGTGTATGATTTTGCATTTTTTGGCATTAAATGTTGCCATGTTCTTGACCATTCCTCTAGTCCAGGGGCAGAACTGCCAGAGACAACGGAGTCAGTTGCCGCCGGGCTCCAGCCCTGAAGGGGCTCCAGCCCTAAAGGGGCTTCCTCCATTGCCCCCCGGCTGTTACGTGCCCTTCCTACTAAATAGACAAAGGCGCTACCAGCAGGGTCTCGCAGTTTGTACATTCCATGCCGTAACACCCTTCTTTCCACCTTTTTCAAGACCCAGCCCAGCAGCCTCGCCGCTGCCACCACCGCTAGCTGCAGCACTGCCAGCGGTGGGGTGCCCCTGCTTCTTCTCACACCACAGATAGCTGGGCAGCACTGCAACTGCCTGCCTGATTGCTCCGCCCCCTTCCGGCTCCCAAGCACCTCTGCTGCCCAGTGATCCAGTAGCCTGCTGCTAGGAAGAAGTGGCCGAGCTTCAGCAAGCGAGTCTGGACACTGGCGGAGGAAGCCATGATAACCAGATAATGGGGAGTGGAGAGCCAGTTCCAAGGTAATACTTTATACAGCTGGTTGAGATCCTGGTCGGTGGATATGGATTCCAAGAAAACCCTGGAGGTGCTTCCTTTCAAGGGAGACACTCTCTTTGGAGAAGACCTCAATAAGATTGTAGCTGATCTGGCTACTGCTAAAACAGCTTGCCTACCTCGTATGACTCCTACCACGCAGAAGGCTAAAAGTACTTTCCCTTGGCCCTTTCATCCCTCAGGTAAAGCGTACCCAAGGTCAGGCATACCCAAAGCAAGCTCATGCTTCCAGACCTGCCAAGCCCAGACTGAAGCAAGCCTGGGCTGCCCATCAGCCTGCTTCCAAAACGGACAAGCCTGCCGCATGACGGTGCAGGCCTCCCTCTGGGGGATCCCAGGGTGGGGGGCCCGACTTTTAGGTTTGGCATAGAAAGGTATAATTCTAAGCTAGAGAATTCTGTTTGGAGCTCACCTTGTACTTTGTGAAGAAATAATCAGCATTGTGGCTGAGCAGATACATGTAGTGTGTGGCTGCAAACTGCATGGATCTGCTGCGTTGTAATGCTGATACTTTTTTTTTGCAAAGTACCAATAGCTTCATATAATGTTCACAATTTTTATGCAGGATCAAATAGCTCAATAGGTAGGGTGTTTGATTAGAATTCAACAGGTTATAGGTTTGAATCCTGGGTATGGTAGTTTGAGATGTGTTATTTAATAAAGTATGTTGTTCTGACTGCTGGGATATCATACTAAATAAATCGAGTTGATCAATTTTTTTTTTATTTTTTTTTTAAACTAGGGACAATTTCCAGATACTTTTCTTTATAACTGAGATTGCCCCCTGGAACTTCACATCAGTTGACAACTATGCATGAGTGGGCAGTGCTTGCTCTGGATCTGCCCACCCATTTATGTGCCGTCATAAAAGAAAGCACAACTGACAGTTATCCTGGGCGTACACTACACAATTATCTGTCAGGCTATCTATCCAGTCTGGATGGATGGAATGAAAATCTGGTAATGTATAGTAGCAAATGTCAATTAACCATTTGCTCCCAAACACTAGAAAAGTGGTCAAAAATGGTCATTACACAAATTGGTTAAACCCAAAATTTAACCAATTTGTTTAGGGGACCATGTTTGTCCATTTTCTAGTGTTTGAGAGTAAATCGTTGATGGTCATTTGCTCACATAGATAACCGGATTTCTATTCCAACCAGCCAGTGTTGGAGATATGGTCTGCCAGATTACATAATGCATACCAGAGCCATAACTAGACTTTTTGGTGCCCTGTGACAGAGAATTATATGCCCCCCCCTCCCCTCCCCATTTTTGCAATATGGACAAAAGGCGCATGCCTTGTGGGGAAGGGGCATAACAAGATTGGTCTCAGAGAAAGCACATGAGATATGAAGATATATCTAGTATACTTGACACTCAATGGTTTGTGGTATTGCCGGGTGCCCTCCTTAAATGCATATACAGTCACACATGGCGTGTTTGTGCAAATGGCATATCAGCAGTCAGCACTAACTGGTGACATGCCATTTGTACAAGTAAGCCATGTGTGACTAATATATAAACATACTTTATTAAATAACACCTCAAACTATCATACCCAGGATTCAAATCTATAACCTGTTGAATTCTAATCAAACACCCTACCCATTGAGCTACTTGATCCTGCATCTATTCTAACCTCCAAAAACAGATTCAGTTGCATTTTCCAGCGTGTTTTGTTTGCGCCTTTGCAAATGTCTTACATCGACAAACTTATTTAGTACTATTTTGCAAATAGGGTTACATTGTCGCAACATTGTGTTCCCTAATTGCTTGATTTTTTAAATGCAACAATTGATAAAGACACCTGATAATTGCTCTGTGGAGTGTTATTTTGTGTCTACTTCTTATCTACATTTAATTCCCTACCTCTAATCAAGGCATTTTTAAATGCTGGGGGCTGCCAGGACGTGAGGCCTACCTAGACTTTAGATCGGAATTTGAATGTACTTGTGAACTAACTTAATTTCCTACTTCTAAATTCATTCCTAAATTCACTACTTACATTAATCCTGTAGTTGGGCATTTTGAGCCTTCAATTGTGGGTATTGTTTTGTGTCCAGACCAGCAGCTGGTGGTGTGCATTTGCTGGAAAGGCATCGAAGACCTCCGATATGCTGCATCTCCTGATGTGTGTCTCCCTCAAGTGGCTGTCAGCAAATGCATGCTAGACACCCCATTCCAAGCTGATTGTGACATCACGGAACATGCATCATAGAACAGGCATGCTAGAATATGGGTCTTCAACCTGCGACCCTCCAGCTGCTGTGGAACTACATATACCAGCATGCCCTGCCTCAGTTTTAGCATACCTTAATAGCAAAACTGTGGCAGGGCATGCTGGGATGTGTAGTTTCACAGCAGCTGGAGGGCCACAGGATGAAGACCCATGTGCTAGAGCCAAGCCGCAGGTACATTGAATGCTAGCAAGCTGAATGTTTAAATCCTTTTTGTTCCGCAGCATTCCAATGCGGAAGATTCCATGGAACCAGAGATTATTCCATTGAGAAGGACATGCTGCCTGGATGACTGCACTGTGCAAATTAAATCACGGAGCCAGTTGGCTTGTGGGTGGCTCTGGTGACTGGGTGGTTGGGTGGGCGGTGTGTCAGAGGTGGAGCACATGCAAATGAATGTGTATCATCCTGCTAGTGAGAGTGAAAACTCATGCAGGAGTGTGCCTGCTTGTCAGTGGGTTATGCACCTTGCCAGGCGTCAAATCTACATGGAGCAGCTGGAGGGGACAAGAGCAGGTTTGCAAAATATAGATAGAAGAGCATATATGCTGGCTCATTCTCCATGATTGTGTCAGCTTATGTTTTGGTGCACTGCACTTTCCTCCGCTAAGTTTTAGCCATTTTGGTTAAACGCAAGTGTAGTTGCTTCTCGCCCTTTTGGCTGTGATCTTGTATCGTGGTTGAAGAGTCTGCTGGAGGGATTGTTTTCTTCATTGACGAGAGACTGAAGATATTACAGGATGGAAGGCTTGGGAACACTATCTGTTTTTCAGTTGTGGAAGAGTTGAAAGACAGCTTTTACTTGCCAATATCTCTCTTTTGCAAAGAGCTACGCATTGGAAAATTCAGGGCTATACCGTGTAGATGAAGCACTAACAGGGGGCTTTAAAATTTTCATTCTAGTTTCCTTCGTTTGGGAGAAAAATGCAAAGGTACAAGACAGCTTTTCCTTGCCAATATCTCTCTTTTGCAAAGAGCTGCACATTGGAAAATTCAGGGCTATGCCATGTAGATGATGGCCTAACAGGAGGCTTTAAAATTTTCTTTCTAGTGTCCTTCGTTTGGGAGAAAAATGCAAAGGTACAAGACAGCTTTTCCTTGCCAATATCTCTCTTTTGCAAAGAGCTGCACATTGGAAAATTCAGGGCTATGCCATGTAGATGATGGCCTAACAGGAGGCTTTAAAATTTTCTTTCTAGTGTCCTTCGTTTGGGAGAAAAATGCAAAGGTACAAGACAGCTTTTCCTTGCCAATATCTCTCTTTTGCAAAGAGCTACGCATTGGAAAATTCAGGGCTATGCCGTGTAGATGATGGCCTAACAGGAGGCTTTAAAATTTTCTTTCTAGTGTCCTTCGTTTGGGAGAAAAATGCAAAGGTACAAGACAGCTTTTCCTTGCCAATATCTCTCTTTTGCAAAGAGCTACGCATTGGAAAATTCAGGGCTATACCGTGTAGATGAAGCACTAACAGGAGGCTTTAAAATTTTCATTCTAGTGTCCTTCGTTTGGGAGAAAAATGCAAAGGTAGCTTGTGCCATCGCCACTCTGCTCCTTGTGCCGCCTTGACGGTTTACATGAGCCACTGCGGTGACGTTGTCTGACTGGATCAGAACCGGTTGGTCGCAAAGTAAGGTCTCCGCTTGACGTAGGGCATTGTATATGGCCCCTAGTTTCAGGATGTTGATGTGAAGACAAGTCTCTTGACTTGACCAAAGCCCTTGGAAATTTCTTCCCTGTGTGACTGCTCCCCAACCTTGGAGGCTTGCATCTGTGGTCACCAGGATCCAGTACTGAATGCCGAATCTGCGTCACTCGAGGAGGTGAGCACTCTGCAGCCACCACAGGAGTGATACCCTGACCCTGGGGGACAGGGTGATCAACCAATGCATCTGTAAATGTGACCCAGACCACTTGTCCAGTAGGTCCCATTGGAAAGTATTCGCATGGAACCTGCCGAATGGAATGGCTTTGTATGATGCCACCATCTTTCCCAGGACTCGAGTGCAGTGATGCACTGACACAAGTTTTGGTTTCAATAGGTTCCTGACCAGAGTCATGAGTTCCTGGGCCTTTTCTATCGGGAGATAAACCCTCTTCTGGTCTGTGTCCAGAATCATGCCCAAGAAAGACAGACGAGTCGTAGGAACCAACTGCGACTTTGGGATATTGAAAATCCAGCCGTGTTGCTGTAACACTTTCAGTGAAAGTGATACGCTGTTCAGCAACTGCTCTCTTGATCTCGCTTTTATGAGATCGCTCAAGTACGGGATAATTGTGACACCTTGCTTGCGCAGGAAAACCATCATTTCCACCATTACCTTGGTGAAAATTCTCTGGGCCGTGGAGAGACCAAACAGCAACGTCTGAAATTGGCAATGACAGTCCTGTACCGCAAATCTGAGGTACGACTGATGAGATGGATAAATTTGGACATGAAGGTATGCATCCTGTACACAAATGCGGACAACAGGTGTCAAGCCGTGTGTTGCCTTTGTCAAGCTGTAATAAGTAGGGGTAAGGACGTTAACCACCTCAGAACATCCTCCCTTATACGTCACCTGCAGCGCATTAATCATAAGTCAGTGACAAGTTCAAAAACTTTGGATGACAGCGGAAGCAGTCCACTGACCACTAAATCCCTTCCTCTTGTAACCAATCTCCTGCAAACCACACCACCAACTCCCTCAGTGTCAATTTCCTCCTTAGACAGGAGAGCCAATAGTCCTGCAGGCCATGTCACTGGCAAGTCTGACGAGTCCTCTCCTGCCTGGGATTCCTCCGATGCATCCTTGAGTGTAACGCCTACTGCTGCTGGCGCTGCTGTTGTTGCTGCTGGGAGTCGATCGTCATCCCAGAGGGGAAGTCGGAAGACCACTTGTACTACTTCCAGTAGGCAATTGACTGTCCAACAGTCCTTTGCGAGGAAGATGAAATATCACAGCAGTCATCCTGCTGCAAAGCGGATAACTCAGGTCTTGTCAGCCTGGGTGGTGAGAAACGTGGTTCCGGTATCCATCGTTAATTCAGAGGCAACTAGAGACTTGATTGAGGTACTGTGTCCCCGGTACCAAATGCCATCTAGGTTCCATTTCTCTAGGCAGGCGATACCGAAAATGTACACAGACCTCAGAAAAAGAGTCACCAGTGTCCTAAAAAATGCAGTTGTACCCAATGTCCACTAGTCCACATGTCCGTGGTTAAGTGGAGCAGGGCAGACTCAGGACTATATGACTGTGACAGCCCACTGGGTAGATGTATTGCCTCCCGCAGCAAGAACAGCAGCGGCGGCACCAGTAGCAGCATCTCGCAAATGCCAACTCGTTCCTAGGCAGGCTACGCTTTGTATCACCGCTTTCCATAAGAGGCACACAGCTGACAACCTCTTACGGAAACTGAGGAACATCATCGCAGAATGGCTTACCCCAATTTGACTCTCCTGGGGATTTGTGACATCGGACAACGCCACCAATATTGTGCGTGCATTACATCTGGGCAAATTCCAGCACGTCCCATGTTTTGCACATACATTGAATTTGGTGGTGCAGAATTATTTAAAAAACGACAGGGGCGTGCAAGAGATGCTGTCAGTGGCCCGAAGAATTGCGGGCCACTTTCTGCATTCAGCCACCGCGTGCCGAAGACTGGAGCACCACCAAACATTCCTGAACCTGCCCTGCCATCCTCTGAAGCAAGAGGTGGTAACGAGGTGGAATTCAACCCTCTATATGCTTCAGAGGATGGAGGAGCAGCAAAAGGCCATTCAAGCCTATACATCTACCCACGATATAGGCAAAGGAGGGGGAATGCACCTGACTCAAGCGCAGTGGAGAATGATTTCAACGTTGTGCAAGGTTCTGCAATCCTTTGAACTTGCCACACGTGAAGTCAGTTCAGACACTGCCAGCCTGAGTCAGGTCATTCCCCTCATCAGGCTTTTGCAGAAGAAGCTGGAGACATTGAAGGAGGAGCTAAAACAGAGCGATTCCGCTAGGCATGTGGGACTTGTGGATGGAGCCCTTAATTCGCTTAACCAGGATTCAATCTGTTGAAATCAGAGCAATAAATTTTGGCCACCGTGCTCGATCCTAGATTTAAAACCTACATTGTATCTCTCTTTCCTGCAGACACAAGTCTGCAGAGGTTCAAAGACCTGCTGGTGAGAAAATTGTCAAGTCAAGCGGAACGTGACCCGTCAACAGCTCCTCCTTCACATTCTCCCGCAACTGGGGGTGCGAGGAAAAGGCTAAGAATTCCGAGCCCACCCGCTGGCGGTGATGCAGGGCAGTCTGGAGTGAGTGCTGACATCTGGTCCGGACTGAAGGACCTGGCAACGATTACTGACATGTCGTCTACTGTCACTGCATATGATTCTGTCACCTTTGAAAGAATGGTGGAGGATTATATGAGTGACCGCATCCAGGTAGGCACGTCAGACAGTCCGTATGTATACTGGCAGGAAAAAGAGGCAATTTGGAGGCCCTTGCACAAACTGGCTTTATTCTACCTAAGTTGCCCTCCCTCCAGTGTGTACTCCAAAAGAGTGTTTAGTGCAGCCGCTCACCTTGTCAGCAATCGGCGTACGAGGTTACTTCCAGAAAATGTGGAGAAGATGATGATCATCAAAATGAATTATAATCAATTCCTCCGTGGAGACATTCACCAGCAATTGCCTCCAGAAAGTACACAGGGATCTGAGATGGTGGATTCCAGTGGGGACGAATTAATAATCTGTGAGGAGGGCGATGTACACAGTGAAAGGGGTGAGGAATCGGAGGATGATGAGGTGAACATCTTGCCTCTGTAGAGCCAGTTTGTGCAAGGAGAGATTGATTGCTTCTTTTTTGGTGGGGGTCCAAACCAACCAGTCATTTCAGTCAGCCGTGTGGCAGACCCTGTTGCTGAAATGATGGGTTCGTCAATGTTTTTCTTTTCAATCTAAGCCCCTGCAGTTTTTTGTAAGAATCTGCTTCGCTATGATGATCAACAAGTCACAAGGGCAAACACTCAGGGCTGGAGGCGTAGATCTTAGGACCAGCTGCTACAAGCATGGCAAAGGTGTCACTATCATTGGTGACACCCAGAAAGGCAGCGAGGGAGATTGTAATGCAGTGCGCGCAGATAAGCAGCGCAATGGTAAAATGGAGGAATGGTCTCATAGGTAGGGGTGTGGCCTGTTGGCCTGAATCTCCATTTTGTTGCTCCGGGTATCCCGGGGGTTGAGTGCTGCACCCGGGGACTAGTGTGTGAGTGGTGCTGGCTCCTGCACAGTGACAGAAACTGGGTGTTGCACGTAATGTCACAGTGAAACACCCATATTCTGTCACTGAAGAGGAGCCGGCACTTTGGTGTCACCCCCCTTGGCGGGTGACACTCGGGTGTGGGCCGCAACCCCGTTGTGATGCCACTGACCCATGGGAAGCTTTACGTGGCTTACCCATGTGTTAGTAGCCCCAAGCATCTTTTGTGTTAGTCCCTGAAGAAAAACTTCAAATATTTACAAATAAATTTTGTAATCAATGGGCCTAATTCAGTAAGGATTGCAAATTCTGCTAAGTAACAGAATTTGCAATCCTTTGGTTCGCATGCTGGGGCCACCCAGCATGCCGCCTCCCTTCTTGACCACGCTGAAATTGCAGTCGCAGTGCAGTTCAGCGTGATCATAAAAAATGGGTTAGCCTCCTGTTGGTGCAGACTGTATGTGTGCGCAGGAAGCCGCCACCATTTTTGTGATCGCAGCTGCTGCATGTGATGTCATGCAACCGCTCTGACCACGCCTCCTGTTTCTCCGTTGCCGACCCCATTTTGAAGCCCTGCCCACGCACCGCTCCATCTCCGACTTGGAAATGGAGTGTTGCTGACCCCCCCCCCCAGCACCGATTGACAGTCAGAGGTGATCGCATTAACTGCGGGGTGCCGCAGAAAATGCAGGCGCATGCGTATGCTCTTAGCAATTTTTGCAGTTGGACTGCTTATTGCGATTGCAATCCAACCTGAATCAGGCTCTATTACCTATCACAATGCACTGCGGGTAGTACAAAATGGGGTTAATATAAGAGAAAACCCCCCAGAGCTGTGCTCCTTAACTGTCCCTGGTGGCTAGTGGAGCGGCTGCCCAGTAATCAGTGTCCACGCCAGTGCGCACATGGCCCGCCCCCTACAGCCACGCTGGATCACGGTATAGTGTGGGCACAGAAGTCCCTTACCTCCCTTTCATCAGCGGCCTCGTGATCCCGGAGGGCGGTGTGTGTGTGACTGACCTTAGGAAGAAACCGGAGCCTCCGCTGCAGTGACCCAGCAACCAGGGCGCGGGAGTATACTGCGCCGCTGGGAGTGATGGAGCTGCAGTAAAGATGTCTATTAGACCTAGCCTGCTGCAGCCCTTGTAGATTCTTATAAAAAAAAGTTCTTCTTTTCTTGTCAAAATTAATAGCTAAGAATAGGCTGCCTGAGGCAGCCCCCTCTTAAGTGGCCTGCTACTGAAGGCACCAACTACAAACTGAGCTCCCTGTTCATGGAAGCGAGGTTATAGAGGAGGGGGCGCTGAGCATCTTGGGAACAGTCAAAAGCTTTGAGCCTGTTGGTGCCTCAGATCAAGATCCTACTCTACACCCCAATGTGAATCCTTGTGGAGTCCAGTGTACCCCACAGAAGAAATGAATGTGTCACACCCATTGGCAGCAACATTAGAATAGCTGCTGATGGGCACAATTGAGAAAGGAAGGGGGGAAAACATTTGAATCCAGCACATATATGTAATTTGAATATGTAATTTGTACCTTCCTACTTTAAAATGTAATGGATGAACCTCACCCTGTGAGAACTATCTTCATGATCAAGAGATCTCATACGCAAGAAAAGCATGTGCTGGGATAGGGCTGTGGAGGGCGGCTGCTCGGGCACACACCCGTCAAGTTAAGGAGATTCAACTGAGGAAGCACAAGGGAACTGCAGGGAGACCACATATTTTCAGATGAACATGAGAGGGCGGAAGGCTGCCTAATACTGAAGCACCCTCAAACATCAAACCATATGCAACAACTAGTACAAGCATTCCTGGGGAAAGGTCTGCAGCAGACGGATTTGCATACAGTGATGTCATCCAAGCAATGGGCATAGTTGGCTGCAACCCTCGTCTGCATATGAAAAGAGAAAATGGTCACGCAGGGCATGGCGGCCTTTGTGGGGTTGCGCTTGGATGACCCCTAGATCGCTTTATACACCCCCATCAGTGTGGGGCTCATGTTGGCCATGCCCAAGCCCCTGAAGCATTCAAGCTGATTTCTTGCAGCAGCTGGACCCAGTAACAGCTCCAGAGTTGCTCTACAAGACAAGTAAAAGGGTGTGAGCCCTGCAGCACCACCTGTAGTTTGCATACACACATATATAGGACAGCATCTCTTATATGCCCCAGGGGCAATAAAATAGTAGCCTTATCTAGGGTATCCGTCCATGCCGCTACAGCACTACACACCAAGGCCGACGCAATTGCCGGTCTGAGTAAGGTACCTGAATGTGTATAAATGGACTTCAGGGTAATCTCCTGTTTGCGGTCAGCAGACTCTTTGAGGGTAGCCGTATCCTGGGACGGGAGGGCTACCTTCTTGGATAAGCGTGTTAATGCTTTGTCCACCCAAGGGGAGGATTCCCATCGTAACCTATCCGTTGATGGGAAAGGGGAATCCTTTTGGAAATCTGCAGGAGATTCCCAAGCTTTTTCACATAACTCGTTCAGCTCGTGTGAGGGGGGAAAGGTTACCTCAGGCTTCTTTCCCTTGTACATATGTACCCTCTTGTCAGGGACAGGGGGCTCCTCTGTGATGTGCAAAACATCTTTTATTGCCATAATCATATATCAAATGTATTTTGCCAATTTTGGCTGTAACTTTGCATCATCGTAATCGACACTGGAGTCAGAATCCGTGTCGGTATCTGTGTCAACAATCTGGATAGTGGGCGCTTATGAGACCCTGACAGTCCCTGCGACATAGGATTAGGCATTGGTTGAGACCCTGACTGTCCCAAAGCTTCTGCCTTGTCTAATCTTTTGTGCAATGAGTTTACACTAGCATTTAAAACATTCCACATATCCATCCAATCAGGTGTCGGCGGAGACACCACGTTCATTTGCTCCCGCTCCTCTCTAATATAGCCTTCTTCCTCAGACATGTCGACACACGCGTACCGACACACCACACACACAGGGAATACTTTTACTGAAGACATTTCCCCCACAAGGCCCTTTGGAGAGACAGAGAGAGAGTATGCCAGCACATACCCCAGCGCTATATAACCCAGGAATAGCACAGTAACTTAATGTTTGAACAATCGGTGAGGGGGAACATCTTGAAACCCCAGTTTGTACCCTTGGGACACTATTTGTAAAACACACGAGTCCATGTCCGAATGAATCCAGAACTGACTGAAGAGTTTTAGACGTGCCCCCACTGGTGCGGGCTCCTGCAAGAGAGCCCCAGCGTCATGCAGTGGATTTGGCAGAAGCAGAGGATGATCTCTGCTCCTGCGATCTTGAAGAGGATGCAGACCTCTTCTCTCTTCTCCTTCCTCTACCTGCAAAGAAAGGGGAATCTTAACTTCTTGCATATCTATTGGGCCGAAATGACTGCATCAGATAATGATGCGTCTTCATCCGTTGGGAGGGAACATAGGGCAAGAAGGTTGACTTACCTGCGGGAGCTGCCGAGATCAAATTAACTAGGCAGTCACCAAACAAGGCTTCACCTTCATAGGGAAGAGACTCCCTTTCTTCTTGGAGTCAGCATCAGCATTCTCTTGGTGAATCCACAATGCCCTCCTATCCGACACTGCCATGAAATTGGCCCGTGAACTCAAGAGTCCTATATCCCTTGCAGACTCACGTAAGTATGCTGCAGTGTCCTTGATATGATACAACGTAAGGAGTATCCCATCTCTCCAGGGTATCTATATCGGATGACAAGGTATTCGACCAATTCTTGAATACTACTACTCACCCATGCACATGTAATGGCAGGTCTAAGTAATGTACCCGTGGTTACATAACTAGAAATAATGTAGCTTCCTGCATACAATTCGCTGGATTTGTGACAGGGCCCCGTGCAGAACAGGGGGCGACTCCCACTTTATTCTGTCCGCGGCGGGAAATGAATAAACAACCAGAATCCTTTTGGGGATTTGAAACCATCTTGTCGAGCTGGCCCAGACTTTCTCAAACAGAGATGGAGGAACGTTACATCAGCTTTCATTATATATCTATATATACATACATATAGACCCCTTTGTCAGGAACAGCAGGGTCTTCAGTGATTTTAATATGTCCTTAATATCCACAATCATGTACTGAATGCTCCTTGCCAATATTGGATCTAATCAGGAAACATTATGGTCGACATAAGTATCAGTATCCGTGTCAGTATCAGTGTGTAGTAACTGGGCAAAATACAAAAACAACGTCACCGCAGTGGCTCATGTAAACCGCCAAGGCGGCACAAGAAGCAGAGTGGCGATGGCACAAGCCACCAGAATTCTTCTCTGGGTGGAGAATCACGCAAGCGCACTGTCAGCAGTGTTCATTCCGGGAGTGGACAACTGGGAAGCAGACATCCTCAGCAGACACGACCTACATCCGGGAGAGTGGGGACTTCATCAGGAAGTCTTTGCACAGATTACAAGTCGGTGGGAACTGCCACAGATAGACATGATGCCGTCCTGGCTCAACAAAAAGCTACAGAGGTATTGCGCAAGGTCAAGAGACCCTCAGGCAGTAGCTGTAGACGCCCTAGTGACACCGTGGGTGTTCCGGTCGGTCTATGTATTTCCTCCTCTTCCTCTCATACCCAAGGTGTTGAGGATAATAAGACAAAGAGGAGTGAGAACAATCCTCATTGTTCCAGATTGGCCACGGAGGACCTGGTATCCGGATCTGCAGGAAATGCTCACAGAAGATCTGTGGCCTCTCCCTCTAAGACAGGACCTGTTGCATCAGGGGCCCTGTCTGTTCCAAGACTTACCGCGGCTGCATTTGACGGCATGGCGGTTGAATGCCGGATCCTAGCATTCCGGTTGAGGTCATCCCTACGCTGATAAAGGCTAGGAAGGATGTAACGTTAAAACATTACACCGTATATGGCGAAATTATGTTTCTTGGTGTGAGGCCAGGAATGCTCCTACGGAAGAATTCCATCTGGGCCGTTTCCTTCACTTCCTACAAACTGGAGTGAATTTGGGCCTAAAATTAGGCTCTATTAAGGTCCAGATTTCAGCCTTATCCATTTTCTTTCAAAAAGAATTGGCTTCTCTTCCAGAAGTTCAGACTTTTGTAAAAGGAGTGCTGCATATTCAGCCTCCTTTTGTGCCTCCGGTGGCACCTTGGGACCTTAACGTGGTGTTAAGTTTTCTAAAATTACACTGGTTTGAACCACTTAAAACAGTGGAGTTAAAATATCTCACATGGAAGGTGGTCATGTTATTAGCCTTGGCTTCGGCTAGGCGAGTGTCGGAATTAGCGGCTTTGTCACATAAAAGCCCATATTTGGTATTCCATGTGGATAGAGCGGAATTGCAGACCCGTCCTCAATTCCTACCAAAAGTGGTCTCATCTTTTCATATGAACCAACCTATTGTGGTGCCTGTGGCTACGCGTGACTTGGAGGATTCCGAGTTACTTGATGTGGTTAGGGCTTTGAAAATTTACGTGGCCAGGACGGCTAGAGTCAGGAAAACTGAAGCGCTGTTTGTCCTGTATGCAACCAACAAGATTGGTGCCCCTGCTTCAAAGCAGGCTATTGCTCGCCGGATTTGTAACACGATTCAGCAAGCGCATTCTATGGCTGGATTGCAGTTACTGAAATCGGTCAAGGCCCATTCCACGAGGAAAGTGGGCTCTTCTTGGGCGGCTGCCCGAGGGGTCTTGGCACTACAGCTGTGTCAAGCTGCTACTTGGTCGGGTTCACACACCTTTGCAAAATACTATAAGTTTGATACCCTGGCTGAGGAGGAACTCATGTTTGCTCAATCGGTGCTGCAGAGTCATCCGCACTCTCCCGCCCGTTTTGGAGCATTGGTATAATCCCCATGGTCCTTACGGAGTCCCCAGCATCCTCTAGGACGTTAGAGAAAATAAGATTTTAAACCTACTGGTAAATCTTTTTCTCGTAGTCCGTAGATGATGCTGGGCGCCCGTCCCAAGTGCGGACTACTTCTGCAATACTTGTATATAGTTATTGCTTCAATAAGGGTTATGTTATAGTTGCATCGGTCCTGCACTGATGCTATGTTGTTTTTTCATTCTGATAACTGGGTAGTTTATCACAAGTTATACGGTGTGATTGGTGTGGCTGGTATGAATCTTGCCCTGGATTAACAAATTCCTTTCCTCATACTGTCCGTCTCCTCTGGGCACAGTTTCTCTAACTGTGGCATAGAGGGAGGAGCCAGTGCACACCCAGAACTAAAGTCTTTCTTAAAGTGCCCATGTCTCCTGTGGAGCCCGTCTATCCCCATGGTCCTTACGGAGTCCCCAGCATCCTCTACGGACTACGAGAAAAAGATTTACCGGTAGGTTTAAAATCTTATTTTCTACTTTATTCTTTTCTATCCTAGTTTATTACGACCAACTCTCATCCAAGGAGTTTGATATTCTACTACCTGCATGCAATTTAAATTGCTTAAATTGTTTATATGGTTGATTTGTCCTTCACAATCCATAATCTGCAACTTGGATGTACTTGTGTCATTGAAAATCTTATAATAAAAATGTATATACAGATACTCAACCTGTATATTGAAAAAAAAAAAAAGTTATAAGACATATGCATTCAATATTTGAAGAAACAAAATAAAATAAAGCTATCTATTGGGTTTCACTAACAAGCACATTGGAAGACTTGACTACTGTTAAAAGACATGCATTACATGGTATAGAGCCACAAACCACAATGTAGTAAAATAAAAACAAACTTACATGTGTATCAAACCTATGTGAGGCTTACATTGATAGTGCAAGATCAACACTCTATCAACTGTGCAAACTAGACTGCACATAAATGCCATAAAATTTATCTGAGATTTTAGTAAATAAGGCCCGTTGCTGTCCGGGTCACGCAGCCGTCACGGCCCGCCCCCATACGGTCCGGTCATGTCTGCGTTGTCCTGACTGTGCCCCCAAAATGGCGGCACAACGCCGCTGGCCCGACTCCTCCTGCCCAGTGACCGCCTCTGCCTGTCAATCAGGCAGAGGCGCTCACTGGGCAGAGATGCTGATCGCATCTCTGGCATGTGCCGGTGCACTGCGGCACCAGCACACACGCACTTCAGACCTGATCTCCTGTTGTGTGAATATGCACAGCAGGGATCAGGTCTGAATTAGGCCCTATATACAGCTGTCAGTAAGGCAGGGATGTGCTGCTGCCAGTGAGGCAGGGATGTGCTGCTGGTAGTGAAGCAGTGATGTGCTGCTGTCAGCGAAGCAGTGCTGTGCTGCTGTCAGCGAGACAGGGATGTGCTGCTGTTAGCGAGGCAGGGATGTGCTGCTGTTAGCGAGGCAGGGATGTGCTGCTGTCAGCGAAGCAGGGATGTGCTGCTGTGCATATTCACACAACAGGAGATCAGGTCTGAAGTGCGTGTGTGCTGGTGCCACTACATTGTGGTTTGTGGCTCTATACCATGTAATGCATGTCTTTTAACAGTAGTCAAGTCTTCCAATGTGCTTGTTAGTGAAACCCAATAGATAGCTTTATTTTATTTTGTTTCTTCAAATATTGAATGCATATGTCTTATAACTTTTTTTTTTTTTCAATATACAGGTTGAGTATCTGTATATACATTTTTATTATAAGATTTTCAATGACACAAGTACATCCAAGTTGCAGATTATGGATTGTGAAGGACAAATCAACCATATAAACAATTTAAGCAATTTAAATTGCATGCAGGTAGTAGAATATCAAACTCCTTGGATGAGAGTTGGTCGTAATAAACTAGGATAGAAAAGAATAAAGTAGAAAATAAGATTTTAAACCTACCGGTAAATCTTTTTCTCGTAGTCCGTAGAGGATGCTGGGGACTCCGTAAGGACCATGGGGATAGACGGGCTCCACAGGAGACATGGGCACTTTAAGAAAGACTTTAGTTCTGGGTGTGCACTGGCTCCTCCCTCTATGCCACAGTTAGAGAAACTGTGCCCAGAGGAGACGGACAGTATGAGGAAAGGAATTTGTTAATCCAGGGCAAGATTCATACCAGCCACACCAATCACACCGTATAACTTGTGATAAACTACCCAGTTCCCAGTCACCGCTGCCTCAGTCAACCACTATATCTGCGATCCCTGCCTCAGTCACCCACTATACCAGTCACCCCTGCTTTAGTCACCCACTGTCACCCTATCACCCCTGCTTCAGTCACCCACTATCCCTGTCAACCCTGCCTCAGTCACCCACTATCTCCCAGTCACCCCTGCCTCAGTCAGCCACTATCCCTGTCACCCCTGCCTCAGTCTCTTACTGTCCCTGTCACCCCTGCCACAGTCATCCACTATCTCCCTATCACCCCTGCCTTAGTCATTTATTATACCTGTCACCCACTTTCTTCCCATACTTACCCAACCCCTTCCTATCACCCCTCCCTCAGTAACCCACTATCTCCCTGTCACCCACTATCTCCCAGTCACCCCGGCCTCAGTCACCCACTATCTCCCACTCATACATGCTTCAGTCACCCACTATCTCCCAGTCATCCCTGCCTCAGTCACCTACTGACACCAGTGCAGACATTTCTGCTGCGGCCTCTCCACTCTCCAGCGTGAACGTCCTGACGACTGAGGAAATCCGCTTCCTAGTTGAGGACTCCGGGAATGAACACTGCCGATATTGCTGTCAGATGACTTTCTACCCAACGGAGGATTTTTGATACTTCCAGCTTTGCCATGCAGTTTCGAGTGCCGCCTTGATGATTTGTGTACACTACCGTGGTGGCGTTGTCAGATTGTACTTGAACAGGCCTGTTCTGTACTAGAGGCAGGGCCAGTGTCAATTAATTGAACACTGCCTGCAATTCCAGAATGTATATCAGGAGGAGAGATTCCTCCCTGGTCCACCGACCCTGGAGAAAGTGTTGCTCCAACACCATGGCCCAGCCCAAAAGACTGGCATCCATTGTCAGGAGGACACAGTTGGAGATCCAGAAGGGATGGCCCCTGCTCAACTGTTGGTCCTGTAGCCACCAGCTCAGTGTCAGACGAACCTCCGGAGTCAAGGAGATCATTTGAGACATCATCCGATGAGGCAGGCCGTCCCACTTGGAGAGGATTAACCTCTGCAGAGGGCGGTAATGAAATTGAGCGTACTCTACCATATCGAAAGCCGACACCATGAGGTCTAGTACTTGCATCGCTGTGTGTATCAACACTCTTGGGCGAGAGAGGACGATACTGTCCTGAATTTTCAGGACTTTCTCTGGAGACAGAAACAATTGTTGGCTGTGTGTGTCCAGCAGTGCCCCTAGGTGCACAATGTTCCGAGCAGGGACCAGCGAGGACTTTTTTCAGTTGATGAGCCACCCGTGGACTTTTAGGAATTGGACCGCCAGTTCCAGATAACTGTGGAGAACCTCTTGGGAGTTCACCAGGATCAGCAAGTCGTCCAGATTTGGCAGGATCCTGATTCTCTGATGGTGAAGGGTCGTCATCACGGCCATGACCTTGGTGAATATCCGAGGTGCCGTGGCCAAACCAGAAGGCAGGACTTGAAATCCAAAAACAAACCAGGCACAACACTGCTTAGCTTCCATCATCAGATGAGATTGGACCAGTGGCGTAACTACTGCCCCCGCAGTCCTCGCGGTGGCTTGGGGGCGAGGGGCTGCGGGGGCGCCACTGATTTACAGCAGACTGACATGCGGACGAGCGTCCGCATGTCAGTCTGCAGTCTCCTTCCCTCCGCCGCTTTTTGGAGGGACACGGAGGGCACACAGCGCGCCTCCCTGTGTCCCTCCTGCTGCATCATCTCCGGCGGCCGCGGGTCTAATAGGGGGAAGTGCCGTCCGTGAGCTCTAATTGGCTCACGAACTGGCACTTCCCCCTATTAGACCGGCGGCCGCCGGAGATGATGCAGCAGGAGGGACACAGGAGAGACGAGCTGTGCCCTCCGTGTCCCTCCAAAAAGCGACGGCGGGGGGGGGGGGGGGGGTAAATATCTGGCACTGGGGGCATATATGGCACGGGGGGGGGAGGGAGGAATATCTGGCACTGGGGCATTTCTGGCACTGGGGGGAATATCTGGCACTGGGGGCATATCTGGCACTGGGGGGGATATCTGGCACTGGGGCATATATGGCACTGGGGGGGAATATCTGGCACTGGGGGCATATATGGCACTCGGGGGGGGATCTGGCACTGGGGGCATATATGGCACGGGGGGCATATATGGCACTGGGGGGAATATCTGGCACTGGGGGCATATATGGCACAGGGGGGGAATATCTGGCACTGGGGGCATATGTGTACCTGGCACATGGGGACGACGACTATATTTGGCACTGGGGCATGTAAGTACCTGGCACCGTGGGGGAATATCTGGCACTGGGGACATATGTGGCACTGGGAGCACAGCCCTAGCAACAAGGACTACCTCCTAGCAACGAGCATGACACCCAGTGCATGAAACATCTGGCAACGAGCATGACACCCAGTGCATGAAACACCTGGCAACGAGCATGACACCCAGTGCATGAAACCCCTGGCAACGAGCATGACACCCTGAGCATGAAAACCCCTGGCACCGTGCATGGAACCAAGAGCATGAAACCCCTGGCAACGAGCATGACACCCAGTGCATGAAACCCCTGACAACGAGCAGGTAATTGAAAAGTAATTAGAAGCCTTACTGTAGGACTTAATGTGTAATGGGCATTACGGTGTGTGGCATAATGTATCACGGACATTGCGGTGTGTGTCATAATGTGTCGCAGGCATTACGGTGTATGGTATACTATATCGCGGGCATTGTGATATGTGGTATAATGTCTCAGGGTCATTGCAGTGTGTGGCATAATGTATCACGGACATTGCGGTGTGTGTCATAATGTGTCAGGCATTACGGTGTGTGGTATACTATATCACGGGCATTGTGGTATGTGGTATAATGTCTCAGGGTCATTGCAGTGTGGCATAATACATAACGGGCATTGCGATGTGTGGCATAGGGTATAACGGGCAGGTCATTGCGGTATGTGTCACAGGCATTACGGTGTATGGTATACTATATCACGGGCATTGTGGTATAATGTCTCAAGGTCATTGCAGTGTGTGGCATAATGTGTCACAGGCATTGTATGTGCTATAATGTATCGGGCATTGCAGTGTGTGGCATAATGTATCACGGACATTGCGGTGTGTGTCATAATGTGTCACAGACATTGTATGTGCTATAATGTATCAGGGGCATTGCAGTGTGTAGCATAATGTATAACGGGCATTGCGATTCCTGTCATAATGTGTCACAGGCATTACGGTGTGTGGCATAATGTGTCACAGACATTACGGTGTGTGGCATAATGTGTCGGGGGCATTACAGTGTGTGCATATTGTGTCGTGCATTATTGTGTGCGGCATAATGTCTAAGGGCCATTGCAGTATGTGGCATAATGTATACTGGGCATTACTATAAGGAGGAAAAATGACAAATAATGTAAGGGGCATGAATCAGGATTATTTTTCTTTCCTGTGGTGGCCAACGTATGGGCGTGCAGGTTGCAAAACTGGGGTATAAGGTAGTCTTTTCCTGCAATGCCACGCCCCTTTATGTGAAACCACGCCCACTCCAACAAAACCACGCCCCTTTTTTGACGCGCGCGCCTTAGGCGCGCGCATATTTATCCCTTTCTTGCTCCCAATTATGAAGCATGAAGGGGGGGGGGGGGGGCGCCGAAGAATTTCTTGGCTTGGGGGAGAAAAATTTCTAGTTACGCCACTGGATTGGACATATCCAGTGTGGTGCGGCTGTAGATGATTTTTGCTGTTTCTAACTTCTACATCAATGAATAAGTTTCAAAATAGAATGCATCAAGAGAACGGTGTTGGTAGTATAAAACTACCTACAGCACCTGGTATTCCCAGGTGGTCTCACATCCAAGAACAAACCAGGCCTAAGATCAGGTGATATTGGGCATATACAGTGTGGTGTGGCTGTAGATGAGCTTAGTGGTTTCTGTTAGAGTTCTTCTACTTCTAACTACTCGTACATAAATGAATAAGCGGACGATTTATTAAACCTGGTGAAATGATAATTTGCATGGTGATAAAGTACCAGCCAATCAGCTCCTAATTGCCATGTCACAGGCTGGGTTTGAAAAATGACAGTTAGGAGCTGACTGGCTGGTACTTTATCACCTTGCACTTTATCAGTTCACCAGGCTTAATAGATCTGCCCCAATGTTTCAAAATGGAATGCATCAAGAGAACGGTGTTGGTATTGTAAAAATACACACAACTCCTGGTATTTCCTGGTGGTCTCCCATCCAAGTACTAAAACCAGGACCAACACTGCTCAGCTTCCATGATGAGGAGAGATTGGGCAAATCCAGTGTGCTGTGGCTGTAGATGAGCTCGTGGTTTCTGTTAGAGCTCTTCTACTTCTAACTTCTGGTACATAAAAGAATATGTGTAAAAATTAAATGTACAGTACCAAGAAAAGGGTGTTGATAGTTTAAAAACACCTAAAGAATCTGATAATACATGGATGGGAGACTGCTTGGTAGTAACAAAGTCCAATACTGCTTTGCTTCAAAGATCAAATGAGATTGGGCATATCCAGTGTGGTGTGGCTTTAGATAAGCTTTGTGGTTTCTGTTAGAGCTCTTCTACTTCTAACTACTGGTACATTAATGAATATGTATAAGGTTGTAGTTTATCCAATATCCCTTTACTACCTTACCCCCCCCCCTCCCCTCCCCTCCCCTCCTTAGAGCTTCCTTTGTTCTCTCCTCCTCGTGTGTGCGTTATTTGTTTTCTCATACGTCCTAGAGGATGCTGGGATCACATTAAGAACCATGGGGTATAGACGGGATCCGCAGGAGACATGGGCACTTTAAGACTTTCAAAGGGTGTGAACTGTCTCCTCCCTCTATGCCCCTCCTCCAGACTCCAGTTTTAGAATTGTGCCCAGTGAGACTGGATGCACTACAGGGGAGCTCTACTGAGTTTCTCTGAAAAGACTTATGTTAGTTTTTCTTATTTTCAGGGAGGCTGCTGGCAACAGTCTCCCTGCTTCGTGGAACTTAGGGGAGAGAAGTATGACCAACTTCTAGTGAGTTCAATGGCTCTGCTTCTGGCTGACAGGACACCATTAGCTCCTGAGGGTGCTGATCGCTGGGTACGCCTAGATGCCCACTCCCGTAGCCTGCCATCACCCCCTTACAGAGCCAGAAGTCAGAAGACAGGCGAGTAGCAGAAGAACAGAAGACTTCTTCTCCAGTGACGGCATTCTGAGGTACCACGCAGCGAGCGGAATGCTGTGCGCCATGCTTCCACACAAACACAGGCACTGCAGGGTGCAGGGCATGTGGGTGGGTGGGGGGGGGCACCGTGGGCAGCATAAATTCCTCACAAAAGGCTGGCAAAAGTGGACATTAGTGCCTGGGCACTGTCCTTACCCCGCCAGCGTAATTAATTATTTGTTTCTGAGCGGGACAGAAGCGTGCCATTACAGCGGCGGGGCTTCTTCCTCACCTCACCAGCACATCTATAGAGCATTACAAGTCTATCACTATAGAGTTTATTATTTCCCAGACTGTGTACTTTTGGCGCTGGGTTGTGAGCTGAAAAATCCTCTCTGTCCCTCTGACAGATTTACTGTAGGTCTATCCCCCATAAGCCGATGTGTCTGTGGGTACTTGGTACATGTGTGTCAACATGTCGGTCGCTGAATGTTTTTCCCAAGAGGAAACTATATTAGGAATGCAGACATATGATGGTGGCCCTGTTGGCACCACCAATAACTGACTGGGTGAAAGTTTCAATAATATCAGAGTGAGGTTGGTTAAATCTGTGTCCCAGACACAGACGTAGAGAATAGATGTGATGGCGTTACCTATGGAGAAGCTGCGACATGACATCCTAGGACACGATACTGCACCATGCATCACCGTTATATTTCAGTGTGCCTTGTCAATATTTAAATCTTGTTCTGTGAGACGTGAGTTGTAAATTGCTAGGAGGTAGTCCTTGTTGCATGGCTGTTGAACACCGGATCCTGAAGGAAAAGGGCATTCCGGAGGAAGTCATTCCTACGCTGATCAAAGCCAGGAAGGACGTGACCGCAAAACATTATCACCACATATGGCGAAAATATGTTGCTTGGTGTGAGGACAGGAAGGCCCCAACGGAGGAATTTCAACTGGGTCGATTCCTGCACTTCCTACAGTCAGGGGTGAATATGGGCCTCAAATTGGGGTCCATTAAGGTCCAGATTTCGGCTCTGTCGATTTTCTTCCAAAAAGAACTGGCTTCCCTGCCGGAAGTTCAGACTTTTGTTAAAGGAGTGCTGCATATTCAGCCTCCTTTTGTGCCTCCAGTGGCACCTTGGGATCTCAACGTGGTGTTGGATTTCCTTAAATCACATTGGTTTGAGCCACTTAAAACCGTGGAGTTAAAATATCTCACGTCGAAAGTGGTCATGCTATTGGCCCTGGCTTCGGCCAGGCGTGTGTCAGAGTTGGCGGCTTTGTCATGTAAAAGCCCTTATGTGATTTTCCATATGGATAGGGCGGAATTGAGGACTCATCCCCAATTTCTGCCTAAGGTGGTTTCAGCGTTTCATTTGAACCAACCTATTGTGGTGCCTGCGGCTACTCGGAACTTGGAGGATTCCAAGTTGCTGGATGTAGTCAGGGCCCTGAAAATTTATGTTTCCAGAATGGCTGGAGTCAGGAAAACTGACTCGCTGTTTATCCTCTACGCACCAAACAAGATGGGTGCTCCTGCTTCAAAGCAGACTATTGCTCGCTGGATATGTAGCACAATTCAGCTTGCACATTCTGCGGCGGGACTGCCGCATTCTAGATCAGTAAAAGCCCATTCCACGAGGAAGGTGGGCTCTTCTTGGGCGGCTGCCCGAGGGGTCTCTGCTTTACAACTTTGCCGAGCTGCTACTTGGTCGGGGTCAAACACATTTGCAAGATTTTACAAGTTTGACACCCTGGCTGAGGAGGACCTGGAGTTCGCTCATTCGGTGCTGCAGAGTCATCCGCACTCTCCCTCCCGTTTGGGAGCTTTGATATAATCCCCATGGTCCTTACGGAGTCCCAGCATCCACTTAGGACGTCAGAGAAAATAAGATTTTACTCACCGGTAAATCTATTTCTCGTAGTCCGTAGTGGATGCTGGGCGCCCATCCCAAGTACTTGTACATAGTTATTGTTAACAAAAGGGTTATTGTTGAGAGCCATCTGTGCAGAGGCTCCGTTGTTGTCATACTGTTAACTGGGTATAATATCACGAGTTGTACGGTGTGATTGGTGTGGCTGGTATGAGTCTTACCCGGGATTCAAAATCCTTCCTTAGTGTCAGCTCTTCCGGGCACAGTATCCTAACTGAGGTCTGGAGGAGGGTCATAGGGGGAGGAGCCAGTGCACACCAGGTAGTCCTAAAGCTCTCTTTAGTTGTGCCAAGTCTCCTGCGGAGCCGCTATTCCCCATGGTCCTTACGGAGTCCCAGCATCCACTACGGACTACGAGAAATAGATTTACCGGTGAGTAAAATCTTATTATATATATATATATATATATATATATATATATATATATGACTTGGGGTTTGTTTTATTAGATAGAGCATGTCCCTGTGAAGTGCCTTTTGGGGTTGTGGTTTTTCAGAAAGTTACAGGTTTTTTTTAATTAAGAGAAATATGCCCCATTATAGAGATCGGGCATTTCAATTTGTTGCGCCTGCGCAGTGGCCGCCAGCAGGGGGTGTACTAGAGTGCCTTCTCTTGAGAGCCGCAATGTGGCCGCCTTCTCCCCGGTTATTCTGTAAATAGGAAAATAACCTCACAGGTTCACATAGGGCAGAGTTGCCACTACTAGTGCAGGGCTGTAACTTACAGTACTAAGGAAAAGCCATATACTAAAGCGGCACGGTGACCTCACCCCTCTCAGAGACACCAGGGCGCAGCACACTGGTACACACACCTGTTAGCTCAGGGCAGCACTATAGGACCCTCCTGTAATGCTGTGCTGGCGGCGTGTAGTGATCAGGGCACTGGGAGACTGGCTGGCTGGTCTCCGTCTCTGTTGCCTATAGAACTTCCACCTCTGTTATATATCAGGGCTGCTCTCCTGTTGTTATGATTCCAATACTCTGGTCTGGGGATATCTTATAGCAAGGACCTGAGTACTGGAACGTAATGCTTGGAAAGGGAGTGGGAACGGGAATAGCCCCTGGCGCCCTATCTCCGTTGTCTCGCCCGTGCTGTCAGAAATCTCTTGCGAGACTATGGTTGCTTGGGCCCATGGCAGCCGCGTTTGAAGGGCGGATTACGTCTGCCCAACTCCGATGCCCCCTCAGGTCTTAATGGGAGACAAAGAGAAATCCGAGACAGGGTGATAACAAGGGGCCCTCTACTAAACAACAAAGCCAGGGGCTCAAAACTAACTTTAAACTAGAGTATGTGCGGAAAACCGCCAGGGAAAAGGACAACCAAAATACCCACTTGTCCACTCTTCTACCCGGCACCGGCGAGTTCCGGAGAGGAGTGTGGGAGCGTAAACCTCCGCAAATGCACCAACACAGAATACAAAATAAAGCGGCCTAGGCCGCAGCACGCGGCAGAGCCGCCACTCACGAAAACCACACGAGATCCTCTAGCGACTGTTGCGGGTAAATGAGGACTGGAAGACTCCTTGGGAAGAGATGACAACACTAAGATTCAGGAACTCTGAGGACAGGAATGACCGGACACAGCAGAACTGGAACAGACGTCAGCAAACCAAAGCAGCATGCAGGAAGCTATTACCGGCGTCTGTGTGAAGCACTGAGAAGGTATTTAGCAGGGAGTCCTTCAATCAGAAGTTCAGAGCCTGATTAGCACAATGCCGTGCAGCTGCCTTGCTGCACGACCAGAAGACAAGTGTGTGTGTGTAGTTCACTTGATTGACCCTGCAAGGGGAGCGCAGTCCGTCCGTGGCGTCCCCGTTGCTAGGGTCCAGGCGGCTCAGCGCGCCCGGCGTCCTAGCGTTGCTAGGGAGCCGGCGGCTAGCACGCTCGGCGTCCCTAGTTGCTAGGCGCCGGGCCGCGAGGACATCGCGGACCACGGCGCCTAACACCTGTGTGTTCTCTTCCTCTCCTACCTCACACTGGAACTGGCCGCCCAGAGAACGAGAGGGCAGCGGCTGACATCAGAGAGGGTGCAGCAATCTGTGTGGGCAGAGCCCCTCACAGCAAGGTGTCCTTATGCTGTGCCCCGTGTAATCACTGTGATCCATACAGACTCTCACCCTGGTATGCTCTCTATTATTTATTTTTTTACACTGCGGCATGCTCGAGGGAAGGGAGCAGGCACCACCCCACCGCCACTACTCCTCCGCCAGCATCACTGCCGAGCCGGTCAGTGTTCCGGCGGCAATGAGCAGTAGGCAGCCACCAGCAACAACAGTCAGGAAGCTGTTACTCCCGGCAGCAGTAGCGTCAAGCTGCAATTCAGCCAGCGGCACGATGATCCGGGAGACAGTGGCAGCACAGGGAAGCAGTACCCCCTCCAATCGCAGCACCAACTAGGAGACTGAGGCAGCAACCTGCCCCCAGCAGCAGCACCACCCTGATGATAGGTAAGATGCATTTTGGTGTCACAAGAAGGTGGCCGGAGTAGTGGCTGGCTGTGGTCACACCCCGGGGAAAAGTGATAGTGATTTCAGTGTTCCCTTGCGCGGGGATTGGATGTGTAGATGTATGGAGGCTATGTATGTATAGATGTGAGCGGCAGTGTGCGGATGTATGAGAGCGGCAGTGTGCGGATGTATGAGAGCGGCAATGTACGGCTGTATAACTGCGTCGGTGTGCGGCTGTATGAGTGCGATGGTGTGCGGCTGTATGCGTGCGGCGGTGTGCTGCTGTAAGAGTGCGGCAGTCTGCGGCTGTAAGAGTACGGCTGTAAGAGTGCGGGGTTGTACGGATGTATGAGAGCGGGGTTGTACGGATGTATGAGAGCGGGGTTGTACGGATGTATGAGAGCGGGGTTGTACGGATGTATGAGAGCGGCAGTGTATGGATGTATGAGAGCAACAGTGTACAGTTGTGTGAGAGCGGCAGTGTGCGGATGTATGAGAGTGGCGGTGTACGGATGTATGAGAGCGGCAGTGTATGGATGGCAGCGTCATAGGGAGGGATGTCGGAATGCTGTTATAGGGTTCCTAATACAAAATGCCACGTTGGGCTTGATGGGCAGGTAGTGCGGCAAGCACACCCAAATTGGCATCTGACGTCGCCTGCAGTCCACACTGTTGTGAGGAGTCAGAGTTAATTTTGACTGTGTAGTGTACTCACAGAGGACCTACCGCCCGTCCCCTCCTCGCATCTGAGCAGCAGGTCAGGCTCTTATTTTCTTTTTAATCAGGAGAGGCCGAGTGAACTGTGAGCAGGGGGGCAGAGCTACATGGGACCCAGAGGGGCTGCTGTGCTGTCAGAGAGGGAGAGGAAGAGAGAGATGAAGCTACTGCAGATCCCCAGCTGATTGTGAGGTGCCGGGTTGAAGGGTGATGTGATCACCCTTCTCCCTCGCTGCCGCTGGGGACCGCATCTAGGCTTCCTCCATCGAGGGCATGCGGCGCAGCAGTGGGCAGCGTGTAATGAGTTTGTCTGACTCATTATACTGCTGCCTGTTGTGGACACCTCCGTCCGTACGGACTGGTGTACATGCCCAGCACAGAGGTGACAGTGTTGGTGGAAGTGCTGCCCAGTTCTGACCCTGCAGGCCTCCCTGATCTGACTGCGGCCGCTGCTACTGCTGCGGCCCGAAACCCCTGCCGGTCCCCTCCATAGACTTCTGCCTGTCCAGCGCTGAGGTACTAGGGGTATCCCAGCTGCGGGAAGGGTATGTCTCTGGCTTTCTCTCCGGCAGGGGAAGGTGACAGCGGCGGAGGAAGTGTTGCCCACCTCAGACACTGCAGGCCTCTCCGATCCAGCTGCGGCCACAGCTGATGCTGCCAGAACCCCCTGCTGGTCTCCTTTGTTGACTGCCGCATGGCCAGTGCTGAAGTACTGGGGGTAGGCCAGCTACGGGAAGAGTGTCTCTGCCTCGGGCTCTCTCTCTCTCTGTCAGGGGAAGGAAGGGCTGATTCTCTGGCACAACAGGGAGGGCTAGGCTGCAGGAACACAGCACTGGAAGAAACAGGAGGCCGAACTCATGACCAAAAAGTGAGCAGTGCAGTGATCAGCCCCCTAGTCTTTCCCTCTCTCTGGGTGCAGAGCTGTATTCTACAGAGAGAGCTGGGATGGGAAGAAGGGGAACGGCACCTGACACACACATACACGCGCGGCACCTGACACACACATACACGCGCAACACCTGACACACACACATACACGTGCGGCACCTGACACACACACACGTAGCATCAGACACAATAAAATAAACATGCAGCACTTGACCCACACATACACGCGCAACACCTGACACACACACATACACGTGCGGCACCTGACACACACACGTAGCATCAGACACAATAAAATAAACATGCAGCACCTGACCCACACATACACGTGCAACACCTGACACACACACATATACACGTGCGGCACCTGACACACACACGTACCATCAGACACAATAAAATAAACATGCAGCACCTGACACATGCATATACACGCAGCACCTGACACATGCATATACACGCAGCACCTGACACATACATATACACGCACACCATCAGACACACACATACACACGCAGTGCCTTACTCACACACACATAGACACGTGCAGCACCTGACACAGACATACGTATTCATGCACAGCACCAGACATACACTTGTACACACGCGGAGCACCTGATACTCACACACATATACACCCGCAACACCTGACACACACACACACACGTGCGGCAGCTGACGCATACACACGCACCATCAGACACACTCATATATACACGCAGCACCTGACACACACATACACACAGGAGCTGACACACACATACACAGGCAGCACCTGACACACACACACATATACACGCGCAGCACCTGACACCACGCACTCACACGTACAAGCAATGCATTTCACGCCTACCTCCAGCCTCAGTTACAGGCTGCTGCCGCCTACCCCCCTCCCTGCATCAGCTGCAAAGGCAGCAAAATATTTTGACCAAAGTCTAAAGGCCCGTACACATTAAACGATGTCGCTCTGTGAGCGACATCGTCTAATGTTTCCCCTCCCGGGCCGGCCGGCGGCCGACTGTACACACTGAGCGATATGACCGCTCATATCGCTCAGTGACGTCACGCCCCCGCCAGCCCTGCATGAAGGTCGTGGACGACAGTCCACATCCTTCCTGCATGCCCTACCGACAGCGAAGATTGTTGCCGACCCGCGGGGCCGCGCATCGTTTGTCGCTGGCTGCATACACACTTAACGATAAAATGAGCGACGTCGCTCATTAAATCGTTAAGTGTGTACGGACCTTAAACAATTTGGTTTGGTTAATAAAATAATTTTGCACAGAACAGTGATGTTATACGAACATTTTCATTAAACATTTAAAAAATCAAATGTTTATTCTTACAGTGAAATTTTACATTTCTGAATAAAAAAAATAAATTTAAAAAAAGCGATGAAATTCCATAGACAAAAAACCTTATGGTTTCACATGTCCCATTAAGGCTTCTTAGACATGATCGAAATTTCAGAAACCTGTTGTAACTCTTCCACTCAAACTCCAAAAAGCAATGAAATTCCGATCATTAAGGCTGACGCCTTAATGGACGTGTTCCTTGCGCAATACAGATATGGTATGCCATCACAGCCTGTGGGTAAGTGCAGATTCAGCACTCTCACAGAGTGAGATTGCTGTCACTCACACAATGGTGGAGCTGCTAATTCACAGATTTGTGTGCTCATTGGAATACACACATGCAGTCTATGCAACTGAAGGTCTGAGCAGTTTTGTGGTGCTCCCATCCCACACAGTGCCCACAACCATCCCATTCAGTCAACACAACAAAGCCACCTTGTTACAACATCCTTCTAACTCCATACATCCATCTCACTTAGTATACACATTTAGCTCCCTCAAACATGTCTATGCAACTGAAGGTCTGAGCGGAAGACAAAGCTGCTCAGATGAGGTAAGAGTGTTGTTGATTGGAGGGAGGAGAGCGGTGTGGATGGGGGAACTGAAGTGTGTGGATAGAGGGAACACTAAGCAGCACTAATGGGGGGGACAGAGAAACACAGGGGGTAATTCAGACCGCAGCAGCAGCAGCGATTGCAGTCTGAATTAGTTTGTGAGGTGCGCACGTGCAATGGCCGCACTGCGCGTGCGTACCCCAGGAGCCCAGTGAGATGCTATCACCCTGCCTGATTGATAGGCAGAGGTGGTTGCGGGGAAGGAGGGGGGCGTGCAAACAGCATTAGAATGCCATTGGCAGGGCATGGTCTGCACAACGGAGGCGTTTCCGGACCACTGGGGGGTGGGCTGTGGCGGTTATCCCCCTGCCAAGAGCGCAGGATCCACTAAATTTACCTTCAGGATGTCAGCTACATGAATAGGGTAAGAGTGGTGTGGATAGGGGGTAGATTAAGCAGCAAGTATGGGAAGGGAGACAGAGCGGTGCAGATGGGGGAAATGGTGCAGATGGGTTGAAAACACTGGCATGGATGGGTAGAAAACTGGTGCAGATGGGAGAGAAGACAGTGTGCCATGTACTGGAGGAGGCAGAGTGACGTTGAAGAAGGAAACACTGAGCAGCACAGAGAGAAGGAAACGGTGGTACAGACAATGCACAGGTGGGGAAAGACAGATGGTACAGATAAGTTAGTACAGACTAGCACAGATGGGAGAACACAGCAGTAGGGATTGGGGAAGACCGGGCAGCATGGGGGTGTATAGGGGAAGTAAGTGTAGATGCATAGACCGTAGATGGGGTATTATAGTTTAGCAATTAACCAAGATGTTTGAGGGAGCTAAATGTGTATACTAAGTGAGATGGATGTATGGAGTTAGAAGGATGTTGTAACAAGGTGGCTTTGTTGTGTTGACTGAATGGGATGGTTGTGGGCACTGTGTGGGATGGGAGCACCACAAAACTGCTCAGACCTTCAGTTGCATAGACTGCATGTGTGTATTCCAATGAGCACACAAATCTGTGAATTAGCAGCTCCACCATTGTGTGAGTGACAGCAATCTCACTCTGTGAGAGTGCTGAATCTGCACTTACCCACAGGCTGTGATGGCATACCATATCTGTATTGCGCAAGGAACACGTCCATTAAGGCGTCAGCCTTAATGATCGGAATTTCATTGCTTTTTGGAGTTTGAGTGGAAGAGTTACAACAGGTTTCTGAAATTTCGATCATGTCTAAGAAGCCTTAATGGGACATGTGAAACCGTAAGGTTTTTTGTCTATGGAATATATATATATATCACAAACATATATGATTCATACATATATCACACACACATACATGATACATACATGAGAAAGACCTGGGATGGTGATGAGGCCAGGGCCCCCTGCTGATGTTGCATTGAGGAAGGCAGTGTTCCAGGGCGGATGCCAGTCGGGGAGAGCGCCGCGCAGCCCGGGAAAAATACTGCTGAGGAGCTACATCTGGAAGAGCCCCTGGGAGGGAGAGTGCCACATGCCCCATCCTGCGCGGCAGACTCTGCAGGCCTGCACATGGGAAGGGAGGTCTCTGGCCACACATACTCACCCTTCTGCTGAAGCCCCGCTGCTGTCCCCATCAGCAATCTCCAGCGGGGAGCGGGGCCAGGATGAACCTCAACCTGTGAGAACTATCTTCATGATCAAGAGATCTCATATGCAAGATAAGTATGTGTTGGGATAGGGCTGGGGAGGGCGGCTGCTCGGGCACACCCCCGTCAAGTTAAGGAGATTTAACTGAGGAAGCACAAGGGAACTCTCGTCTGGGGACAACAACTGCAGGGAGACCACATCTTTTCAGATGAACATGGGAGGGCGGAAGGCTGCCTAATACTGAAGCACCCTCAGACATTAAACCATATGCAACAACTATTGCAATCATTCCTGGGGGAAGGTCTGCAGCAGACGGATTTGCATACGGTGATGTCATCCAAGCAGTGGGCCAAAGTTGGCTGGAACCCTCATCTGTATATGAAAAGAGAAAAGGGGCATGCAGGGCATGGCGGCCTTTTGCGGCGCTTGGATAACCCCAAGTTTGCATTAAACACCCCCACCCTCCTTCGGTGTGGGGCTCATGTTGGCCATGCCCAAGCCCCTGAAGCATTCAAGCTGATTTCTTGCAGCAGCTGGGCACTGTAACAGCTTCAGAGCTGCTCTACAAGACAAGTAAAAGGGTGTGGGCCCTGCAGCACCACCTGTAGTTTGCATACACACATATATAGGACAGCATCTCTTATATGCCCCAGGGTCAATAAAATAGTATCCTTATCTAGGGTATCCATCCCCTCAGATAAGGTATTTGTCCATGCCGCTACAGCACTACACACCCAGGCCGACGCAATTGCCGGTCTGAGTAAGGTACCTGAATGTGTATAAATGGACTTCAGGGTAATCTCCTGTTTGCGGTCAGCACACTCTTTGAGGGTAGCCGTATCCTGGGACGGGAGGGCTACCTTCTTGGATAAGCGTGTTAATGCTTTGTCCACCCTAGGGGAGGATTCCCATCGTAACCTATCCGTTGATGGGAAAGGATACGCCATAAGAATCCTTTTGGAAATCTGCAGTCTTTTATCTGGAGATTCCCAAGCTTTTTCACATAACTCGTTCAGCTCGTGTGAGGGGGGAAAGGTTACCTCAGGCTTCTTACCCTTGTACATATGTACCCTCTTGTCAGCGACAGGGGGTTCCTCTGTGATGTGCAAAACATCTTTTATTGCCATAATCATAAATCGAATGGATTTTGCCAATTTTGGCTGTAACTTTGCATCATCGTAATCGACACTGGAGTCAGAATCCGTGTCGGTATCTGTGTCAACAATCTGGGATAGTGGGCGCTTATGAGACCCTGACAGTCCCTGCAACATAGGATCAGGCATGGGTTTAAACCCTGACTGTCCCAAAGCTTCTGCCTTGTCTAATCTTTTGTGCAATGAGTTTACACTAGCATTTAAAACATTCCACATATCCATCCAATCAGCTGTCGGCGGAGACACCACATTCATTTGCTCCCGCTCCTCTCTAATATAGCCTTCTTCCTCAGACATGTCGACACACGTGTACCGACACACTACACACACAGGGAATGCTTTTTCTGAAGACAGTTTCCCCACAAGGCCCTTTGGAGAGACAGAGAGAGAGTATGCCAGCACACCCCCCAGCGCTATATAACCCAGGAATAAAACAGTAACTTAATGTTTGCCCAGTAGTGCTGCTGTATGTAATTTGCGAATTATGTGCCCCCCCCTCTTTTCAACCCTCTTGTCTAACGTGGTATAAGCAGGGTAGAGTCCGGGGAGCTTCCTCTCAGCGGTGCTGTGGAGAAAAAATGGCGCTGGTGAGTGCTGAGGGAGAAGCCCCGCCCCCTCGGAGGCGGGCTTCTGTCCCGCTTAAACTGTAAAATTGGTGGGGGCTTATACATATATAAAGTGCCCAGCTGTATATATGTTATATTTTTGCGAAAGAGGTTTATATTGCTGCCCAGGGCGCCCCCCCTGCGCCCTGCACCCTTACAGTGACCGGAGTATGTGAGGTGTATGGGAGCAAAGGCGCACAGCTGCAGTGCTGTGCGTTACCTCAGTGAAGATCATGAAGTCTTCTGCCGCCTCTGAAGTCTTCTTTTCTTCTCATACTCACCCGGCTTCTATCTTCCGGCTCTGCGAGGGGGACGGCGGCGCGGCTCTGGGACGGACGGCGAGGGTGAGATCCTGCGTACCAATCCCACTGGAGCTAATGGTGTCCAGTAGCCTAAGAAGCAGGACCTTGCAACTCAGAGAGCAGGGCTGCTTCTCTCCCCTCAGTCCCTCGATGAGGGAGTCTGTTGCCAGCAGTGCTCCCTGAAAATTAAAAACCTAACAAAATACTTTCTGTCAGAAAGCTCAGGAGAGCTCCTGAAAAGCACCCAGTCTCCACTGGGTACAGTATCAAACTGAGGTCTGGAGGAGGGGCATAGAGGGAGGAGCCAGTGCACACCCAGAACTAAAGTCTTTCTTAAAGTGCCCATGTCTCCTGCGGAGCCCGTCTATCCCCATGGTCCTTACGGAGTCCCCAGCATCCTCTAGGACGTTAGAGAAAATAGGATTTTAATACCTACCGGTAAATCCTTTTCTCTTATTCCGTAGAGGATGCTGGGCACCCGTCCCAGTGCGTACTGTGTCTGCAGTTATTAAATGGCCCTTAACTCCAGAACATTTATGTGGAGATGAAAACATCCAAGGAAGACTTGACCATCTTCCTTGGATGTTTTCCCCCTGTGTGACTGCTCTCCAGCCTCGGAGGGTTGCATCCGTGGTCCCTAGGATCCCGTCCTGGATCCCGAACCATCGCCCCTCTAGGTGGTGAGAACTGTGCAGCCACCAATGGAGTGAGATTCTGGTCTTGGAAGACAGGATTATCCTCCGGTGCATGTGTAGGTGGGATCCGGACCACTTGTCCAACAGGTCCCACTGGAACACTCTGGCATGGAACCTGCCAAACTGAATGGCCTCGTAGGCCGCAACCATCTTCCCCAGCAACTGAATGCATTGATGGATTAACACTCTTGCTGGTTTCAGAATTTGTTTGACCAGACTCTGGATCTCCAGAGCCTTTCCACTAGAAGAAAACCTCTTCTGTGTCCAGTATCACTCCCAAAAACAACAACCGCGTCATTGGGACCAACTGCGATTTTGGCAAGTTTAGGAGCCAACCATGTTGTTAAAGAACTGTCAGGGAGAGTAGATGTTTTGCACCAACTGGTCCCTGGATCTCGCCTTTATCAGGAGATCATCCAAGTACGGGATAATTGTGACTCCTTGCTTGCGAAGGAGGACCATCATTTCCGCCATCACCCTGGTGAAAATCCTCGGAGCCGTGGACAGACCAAACGGCAACGTCTGAAATTGGTAATGACAATCCTGAATTGCAAACCTCAGGTAGCTTGATGCAGTGGCTAAATGGGAACATATAAGTAGGCATCCTTTATGTCTACCAAAACCATGAAATCTCCTTTATCCCCCGGACTGGAGATCACTACCCTGAGAGATTCCATCTTGAAATTGAATTTCTTTAGGTAGAAATTAAGGGATTTCAGATTTAAGATTGGTCTGACTGAGCCGTCCGGCTTCGGGACCACGAAGAGGCTTGAATAAAAACCTTCTCCCTGCTGACTAAGGCTGATTTGAACAATCGGTGAGGGGGAACGTCTTGAAACCCCAGTTTGTACCCTTGGGACACTATTTGTAAAACCCACGAGTCCAGGTCCGAATGAATCTAGAACTGACTGAAGAGTTTTAGACGTGCCCCCCACTGGTGCGGGCTCCTGCAAGAGAGCCCCAGCGTCATGCAGTGGATTTGGCAGAAGCAGAGGACGATCTCTGCTCCTGCGATCTTGAAGAGGCTACAGACCTCTTCCCTCTTTTCCTTCCTCTACCTGCAAAGAAAGGGGAATCTTAACTTCTTGCATATCTATTGGGCCGAAATGACTGCGTCAGATAATGATGCGTCTTCATCCGTTGAGAGGGAACATAGGGCAAGAAGGATGACTTACCTGCGGGAGCTGCCGAGATCAAATTAACTAGGCCGTCGCCAAACAAGGCTTCACCTTCATAGGGAAGAGACTCCCTTTCTTCTTGGAGTCAGCATCAGCATTCCCTTGGTGAATCCACAATGCCCTCCTATCCCAAACTGCCATGAAATTGGCCCGTGAGCACTTGTGCCCGGTGTAGGATTTTTAAATATGTGTAGTTTACTGTATGCAAGGGTTTAAAACCTTTTAGGAACTGAGATCTAAGGTGTATTACATGTAGTTTAAAAAAAACAAAAAAGGTTTATTTTATGGCAGTAGTTTCCAAACTGGGGTTCTTGCACTGGTAGCATAGTTTGGTGGTCCAGGACCAATTAAAATTATTTATACTTTATTAAAGTGGCAAAACCATTCCCTCACAACATAACTGAACCTGAGGATGACATGCTATAAACACAATTTACTTAATTTTATATTTTTTTCTGAATTTCTCAATAAAAAAAACTTTGGCCTAGGGGTGCCGTGAAACAAATTTTGATACTCTAGGGCAGGGGTGTCAAACCCATGGGCCGCATGCCGCCCCCAATGCATCCTTTTGTGGCCCACAGGCCGAGGTCCGACAGGGGTCCTTTTGTGGCCCGATCACCTTGCTTAGAGCGAGGGCAGGAGAGTGCAGCCAGAGTCTTTGCTTTCTATGTGCGGCACCATCTTCCCGAAGAGATCACCGGGAAGATAGTGCCCCTTCCACTGGCTACAGCACAGGTATACTGGGGTGGGGTAGCAAACTGGGGGCCCCAATGGGCCCCTCCAGCAGTCCCTCTACCAAAACACGTCTTTTGGTGGTTTTGCGGTGTTGTTATAACTACATGGTGACGATACTGTAGCACAGAGATTTTCAACCATTTACAACTCACGTCACACAGAACAAGATTTAAATATTGACAAGGCACACTGAAATATAATGGTGATGCATGGTGCAGTATCGTGTCCTAGGATGTCATGTCGCAGCTTCTCCATAGGTAACGCCTGAACAGGCCCGGTGACAGGGGGGACAAAGGGGACACTTGTTCAGGGCTCCAAGTATTAAGAACAGAAATAATGGGGCCACAGTGCCAATATTGCTTTTTAAAGTGTATCCACCAACTGCTCAATTTAAGCAGGAAAACAATTAACAGGCCAACTAAACCCTCCCCCCTCCTTTTACCCCATCACTTTGTCCAGTCCCTGTGGTCCATACTGTATTGCCATTATTATGCATTTTGCTGTGCTGGCCCTTTTCTGAATGTCCCTGCCACCGCCACCGAAGAGCTGGATAGCCCAGTATGAAAACCACCTGCCGGCCTCACTGACGGTCCGAGTCAAAGGCTCCATTTTTTTTAAAGATCCCTCTGCCAAGTTAAGGGGGGGTTGAGGGGGCCCCAGAGATATCAGTGTACTGGGCCCCGAGATTTCTGTTGCTGGCCCTGACCCTCAGGGGTGTATCTACCCCTTGGCCAGGATGGCACTTGCCAGGGGCACCATCCAGCTGTGCCAACCGTGGCTAAGGGATAGAGTTCTGCAGTCTCGAAAGGGCGCCATGGCAATCAGCGTGGGACTGAACAATTAGACGGTGAGGGAAGGATACTGAAATTGTCCCAACCCTGTTACAGTTTGAAACGCCCCTCAACTGCTGTCCACTGCTTCACTCCTAGCTCTGCCCCTTTGAAATTATTAATCCCTACCCCCCGGTAGGCGGAGTTCTCCAGGCCCATACTCAGGAGTCACCACTGCTGTACATTATGTGCCGGTTGTAGAGGCAGAGCGGGGAACATCAGAGAACGCCACAAATTACACAGTGGGCAAGGAGATGGCTGGAGACAGCTGCACAGCCATGCCTTGCAAGTTCGAGAGAGCTGTTGAATTTCAGCACTTCAAGTCAGAGCCTGCCCCCTGCTGCCCAAGCAGTCCGTGACAGTTAGTGTCGAGGAGGGGGGGATTTGTGCATGTGTGCTATCAGTGTGTGTGTGGGGGGGGTGGGGGGGTGGAGGATGTGTGTGACTGTGAGGGAGCTGTCAGTGTCAGTGGGGAGAGGAGCAGGAGGGAGTTGTCAGTGTGTGGAAGTGATGAGAGTTGTCAGTACTGGGGAAATGTGTGTGTGTACTAGATTTAGGAGTGTGTGTTTGTGAGAGGTTTCAGTTGGGGAATTAGAGTTCATACAGTAATTAAATGTTTTCATATTGAGAACTACATCTCCCAGCATATACAGTGTGCTGGGGATGCTAACAAGCTTTATTTAAAAGTTTAAAAAACATTGCTTTTATGACTGCAATGGTTAAAAAGGGAGAGCTATAAATCAATTTATCAGTGAATGATCGCAGTTTGAGCTGTTACATTTTACTGAACCACCTATCCCTCCACACTCACTACCTGTCCTCAGGATACATTTACCATCCCGGCAGACGGTATACCGGCGGTCATTTGACCGATGTTGGAATCCTGACACCACTTGGGAGACTGGTGCCGGCACACAGACAGCCAACATCCCGAAGGCGAGTATTGGAGGGAGGGTTAGGACCGGGGGAGCGGGTGTTAGGGAAGGCACTAGGAGGGGGGGGGGGTTAGTCCTAGCTGCCACCCCCTGAGGGTTAGCCCTATCCGCCGCCCCCACAGAGGATTAGGATTAGGTATCATGTGACTGCTGGAATCCCGAGCGCCGGATGCCATACCCAACCCCCTTTACTTTTTCAGGCATTTCTATCTCTCCTCTCTCTATGGTGTTCCGATTGCCCACTTTCCCTTGTGCTTTTCTCTCTCTCTCTCTCCTTTGTTTAGAGCATCAGTTTCTGTAGTCCACTTTATCCTTATTTTTTCCAGTGTTTCACTATCTCTCTGATGTAATGAGGATGTATGGTCTAGAGGGATCAGTAATGCATTGTACTGTATAGAGGCGTCAGGGATGTAGCGTAGGGTATAGAGGCGTCAGGGATGTAGCGTAGGTTATAGAGGCATCAGGAATGTAGCGTAGGGAATAGAGGCATCAGGGATGTAGCGTAGGGTATAGAGGCGTCAGGGATGTAGCATAGGGAATAGAGGCGTCAGGGATGTAGCGTAGGGAATAGAGGCGTCAGGGATGTAGCGTAGGGAATATAGGCATCAGGGATGTACTAGCAGGTATATAGAGGTCAGTGTACTGTATAGAGGGGTCAGTAATGCAGTGATGGTTATAGAAAGGTCAGTGATGTAGTGTAGGGTATAGAGGGGTCAGTTATGTAGTGTGGGGTAAAGAGGGGTCAGTAAAGATACTAAGCTGAAGTACTTAGAACACTTCTTGAATTAAGACACAACCTGCAAGAAAAAGTATGCAATATGGGTGAAAAGGCAAATGTCAGAGGTCTGATACAAGTGACCAGCTCCACACCTTGCACCACATAGCGATATGTTAAACTGGGATATGTTCTTTTTTGGTGTGTGTGTGTGTGTGTGTGTGTCTGTGTGTGTATGTGTGTGTGTGGGGGGGGGGGGTGCCAAAGGAAATTTTTGCCATTGGCTCCTTTGGTCTAGAACCAGCCCTGATCACAAAATATTTTTGTCTGAGCAGACTGGACACTGATCAGCGTTGGCTCATTCTCAGCCCCCCGCCCAGCCTCTGCTGCCAACAGACTGCTATTAGCTAGTTAACCTTCTGCCTTCCCTATCTATGACAAAGACTTCTGCTAATGCTACCAGACTGTTCCCAGTGGCTTCACACCAACAGTGAATCCCAGCCGATGATGTAGGGCAGCGTGTGGGGGAGGGGGTCAGTTGCTGTGGCTCCAACATGGTAACCGCCAATGGACTGCAATGCTTTATCGATAGGGGGGGCGCCAGTGCCTTACTTTGCCAGGGGCGCTTGGACCCCTAGCTACACCTCTGTTGACCCTAACCGATACCCCTAAACTAACCATAATTCCTGCAGTAAAAATCCATGTTTCTATGTATATAGGGGGTCATTCCGAGTTGATCGCATGCTGCCGTTGTTCGCTGCGTAGCAATCAGTTGAAAAAAAATGGCTAATCTGTGCATGCGCATGCTCCGTAATGTGCATGCGCATCGTACGAGTACAAAGTCCATTGTGGTTTTGCACTAGTTCTAGCGATTATTCCAATCACAGAACAGGCCACAAGGAGATTGACAGAAAGAGGGCGTTTCTGGGTGTCAACTGACCGTTTTCAGGGAGTGCTTGGAAAAATGCAGGCGTGGCAGAAGAAATGCAGACGTGGCTGGGCATTCGCTGGATGGGTGTGTGACATCAAAAGCCGTCCCTCGGTTGTTAGAATCAACGCACACGAAGTGTAACTACAGTGCTGGTCTTATTTTGAAACGATTTTGCAGGCGCTCTGCTACTCAAGTATTCGCACTTCTCCAAAGTGAATATACACTCTCCAGTGGGCAGCGACAATGCGTTTGCATGGCTGCTAAAAACTGCTAGCGAGCAATCAACTCAGAATGACCCCCATAGTGTATTGCAAGAAAATATCTGTAAATCCAATGGTACCGTAAGTGCGGTATATACTCGCACTTCTTTGCGGGGTGAGAACATCTCCCCTAAGTGAAGTCAGCCCTATGAATAGAGTTTGTGTGATCCCTGTGCAGCAGTCACAGAAAGGGTTCATCTCTGCAGTTTGTCACTCAAATTACATTGCTGCATTTTTTCTAGAAGTGGATCTGAGAGCTGTTACCCGCAGACCAGCTACAATAATTATCCTGGGTACTCACTAGACCAGTGGTTTCTTAAACTGCACCCTGGGGTGCCTCAGGACACTTGCAGGGGTGCCTTGGATTGGTGGTCCAGGACCAATTCAAAATATTTATAGTTAGTGTTATAGGCAAAACCAGTGCTGTTGGCTGGCAATCATAACATATGTGCACAAGCAGAAGCAAATCCTGTCCCCTACCAAAGGGCCAGTGCTAGGGTGTTTGGCGCCTCCCTGCAAACTATTAATTTGGGCCCTCTCTCCAATACTTAATAAAGGGACAGTGCGCTCCTTAAAAAAAGAAGGTGTGGTATCACAAGGAAGGGGCATGGCCACACAATAGCACCCCAAATCAAAATACGCCACACAGTAGCACTATCTTATTGTCATTACACCGCATGTAATAATAATAATAATAATACCCACAGTCGCAGTGCCCTTTATACACATAACCACCATATCAGTGCAGCTTACATACATAATGCCAACAGTAGCAGTGCCCCTTCTACACATGCCCATGGTGGCAATCCTTTACATGGCAAATATCAACCTGGTTTTGCCATGTAAAGGATTGCCACTTTAAAAACAAACAATCAAACAAAAACAAAAAAAAACAACAGGAAAAAACACAAAATCTCTCACTTTCTGATTCTCACACCCTATTACATTCCTCCCTATATATTTAAATGTTTCTATTACTGTATGTTCCCTCTTCCCTTCTCCAAACTATACACATCAACATTTTTTTGTATTTCCAGGTAAGTTTTGTGATGTAGGCCATGCACAATTTTAGTTGCCCTAATGTATTTACAGCCTTCTGGAGATATGGCTTCTGGAACTGAACACAGGATTCTAAATGTGGCTGTACCAAGGACCTATACAGTGGCATTACAGGTTGAGTATCCCTTATCCAAAATGCTTGGGACCAGAGGAATTTTGGATATCGGATTTTTCTGTATTTTGGAATAATTGCATACCATAACGAGATATTATGGTGATGGGACCTAAATCTAAGCACAGAAGGCATTTATGTTTCATATACACCTTATACACACAGCCTGAAGGTCATTTTAGCCAATATTTTTTATAACTTTGTGCATTAAACAAAGTGTGTGTACATTCACAGAATTCATTTATGTTTCATATACACCTTATACACACAGTCTGAAGTTCATTTAATACAATATTTTTAATAACTTTGAGTATTAAACAAAGTTTGTGTACACTGAGCCATCAAAACACAAAGGTTTCACTATCTCAGTCTCACTCAAAAAAGTCCGTATTTCGGAATATTCCGTATTTCGGAATATTTGGATATGGGATACTCAACCTGTATTACTTTTTTCTGCTACTGGTTCTTTAACCTATGCAAACAAGCATCTGACTTGCCTTTCCTATTGCTTTGTTACATTGCTTACCTGAAATAGTAATACTTAGATAGCTTTCCTCTTGCCATTATAATGCCCTTAATATTATAGTTAGCCTTTGCATTTTTGAGACGTGTATGATTTTGCATTTTTTGGCATTAAATGTTGCCATGTTCTTGACCATTCCTCTAGTCCAGGGGCGGAACTGCCAGAGACAACGGAGTCAGTTGCCGCCGGGCTCCAGCCCTAAAGGGGCTTCCTCCATTGCCCCCCGGCTGTTACGTGCCCTTCCTACTAAATAGACAAAGGCGCTACCAGCAGGGTCTCGCAGTTTGTACATTCCATGCCGTAACACCCTTCTTTCCACCTTCACAATGAAGCTATTGGTACTTTGCAAAAAAAAAAAAATTATTAGCATTGCAACTCAGCAGATCAATGCAGTGTGCAGCCACACACTCCATATATCTGCTCAGCCACAAAGCTGATTATTTCTTCACAAAGTACAAGGTGAGCTCCAAATAGAGTTCTCTAGCTTAGATTATACCTTTCTATGCAAGGGTAAATAGCTCAATTGTTTGACTGCAATGCCACAGGAAATGGTTTGGATCCAAGACAGTGTGACTGAATAATAAAGAAACCTTAAGATGAGTTCATGAATGTTGTATAAGTATTAGTGAGAGAAGGGGTCAGGAGCATGCTAGGCTGCAAAAAATAAGGTAGGCTGCAAGTGAAAGTAATGATCTCCTATATATTTTCCCAGATCTGTCACTCTGTGTGGCTAACTCTGGGGGAAGTCACAGCAATTAGCGGAGACGGCAACTGCAGGACGATACACCAGTGCCAGCAGCAGACCGTAACAAAGTGACAGATCAAGGAGAATATATAGGAGGTAGGGAGGTGGCCATGGTACATGGCTGGCCAAGGGACACTAGCTCATGTACCCCTTTACCACTGAGGCTGGCCACCAAGGATGGACCTGTCACCAGTGCACATGCAATAACCTCTTCTGCTGCCCTCTTTGCAACTCAGATTGCCCAGTGCTCCCCTTCGCTAACAGTCCACAAAGTTTCCCCATCTCACGATCTGCCTCCTCACCCCCACTTTCATCTCTACAGCACACGCGCATATCATACAAGATCCCATCATGCGTACGTAGGTCTGAAATGCAAGAGGGAGGTTGGGGGGAGATTGGCATGCGCCAGCAACACCACACAGCTCACTGTGACCACAGTGGAGAGGCGCTGCAACAGGACAATACACCAACCTCGGAGCAAGGAACTGCGTCGGTCAGGAGGAGAACTATTTCAATAGCATAAAAAGGTTAATGCGTCCCACCCTATGGACACCAGACTCATCAAGTCACTGTTGCCAGAGTCTCATACAATGACTCTGAACCTCTAAGCACACTATTTGACAGTCCACACCCTGCTGTGCCTATTACCCATCTCCTCCACCACCCTCAACACTGACCCACACATCATTCACCCACAAAGATACAATAAAGGTAGTTTGGATAAATTAGCTAAATGAAATGGATTTAACCAATTTATCTAAATGACCATTTTTGGATGTTTTCCAGTGTTTGTGAGCAAATGGTCAATTGTCATTTGCTGCCACATATTAGCATAATTTTGTTTCAACTAGAAAAAAAAATTGGACAGATAATCTAAGTGTGGATCCAGTTTAAAGGTCCGTATTCACGGCCCGATTTTGGGGAGAGATGTGTGCTGAGCGAACTGCTCAGCACACATCTCTCCACCCGCTCAGCACAGCGTGATGTGTGCTGAGCATACGGGGGGTGGGGGGGCGCTCATTTCACCCCCTGTGTAGGGCATTCTGTGTGTATCCAGCTTAACAGGTGTGAGCATCATACAACTACTGACTTGCGAGTAACTATACAGCAGCTCCATACCTTGTGACTTGAAGAAACACCAGTTAACCCCGGGAATGCTGCAGTCAAAGCAACAATTCCTCTTCTTACATTCCGCTGCACTTATTGTGGGGTAGCCGCAATCCCTTCTGCTGTACGGTTCCACATTACATTGTTTCTTGTCACTTCCTGTTGATGCAGTAAGGAAACATCCAGGAATTACAGCAGCTTAGTTTTTTTTTTTTTAACTGGGGCAATTTAGCTAGATCACAGGGCAATTTAGCTCCTTTGGTCCTTTTTTAGGACCCGTTAATCAGACAGTTGAGCAAACTGAAAAACAGCTAACAGGAAATTTCCACTTAAATGGTATTTTCTAATCTTATCTGACCATGACTAAGAATAAAGGATACACAAGATAAACTCTTAGAGCCATGGACCTTATCCATGTTTAAGCTCCATCAAATCTGTAATCAATAGCACTACATGCTCCCACTTTACCACTGTACTATATACTCTACCTGTGTTTTTAAGGTAAAAACACCATTTAACCCCAGTGACACTTGAATTAAAGCAGCAGCCTCTGGAATAGCATTCCTTAGCATTAATCCCAGGAAATCTGCAATCTTCACGCTCTTTGATAGCCATGCTACATTGCTGTTTACTTGGATGGAGCAGAGAGCACAACATCAGGACATAGGAAATATTACAATGCATGATAAGAAAGGTGTGAGCTCTACAGCAAGGCCTCTAACCCTTCGCCAGTGCCAAATACATAGGGCTTAACTCAGATCTGATCACAGCAGCAAATTTATTAGCTAAAACCATGTACACTGCAGGGGGGGGGGGGGTATAATATGTGCAGAGAGAGTTAGATTTTGGTGCGGTGTGTTCAAACTGAAATCTAAATTGCAGTGTAAAAACAAAACAGCCAGTATTTACCCTGCACACAAACAATATAACCCACCTAAATCTCTCTGCAAATGTTATATCTGCCCCCCCATCCCTGCAGTGCACATGGTTTTGCCCACTAGCTAACAAATTTGCTGCATCTGGGAATTACAGCATCTTAATATTTCTTTTTACAGAAGGTTCAGCAAATTAAATTATTTAGTGAAATACTGTAATCATAACAGTTACAGGGATATTGTAGGTAGATTTATTGTCAGTGGATAAATGTAAAAATTAAACCCTTAGGCATAGTTCCAAAATGCTGTCATTGCAATCCAGATTTTAAGGATATCATGCTTGAGCACAGGTGACTTAATTAGAACTTCGGTCAATGTGAATTAACCATTGGACTCAACCATGGTTATCCTTAAAACCCAGGGGTCTATTTAAGATCGATCTTAATCGATGTTGGGCTTCCAGGTTGAAAAAAACACACACATTTACTAACATTTTAAAATTTATATAAAAAAATCATCTGTTCGTAAATGCAGTGCACATGGTTTTGCCCAACTGCTAACAAAAATCCTGCTGCGATCAACTCAGAATTACCCCCCATGGCCCTCATTCCGAGTTGTTCGCTCGCAAGCTGCTTTAAGCAGCATTGCACACGCTAAGCTGCCGCCTACTGGGAGTGAATCTTAGCATCTTAAAATTGCGAATGAAAGATTTGCAATATTGCGATAAGACATCTCTGTGCAGTTTCTGAGTAGCTCGAGACTTACTCTGCCAGTGCGATCAGTTCAGTGCTTGTCGTTCCTGGTTTGACGTCACAAACACACCCAGCGTTCGCCCAGACACTCCTCCGTTTCTCCAGCCACTCCCGCGTTTTTCCCAGAAACGGTAGCATTTTTTCCCACACGCACCTAAAGCGGCCTGTTTCCGCCCAGAAACACCCACTTCCTGTCAATCACATTACGATCACCAGAACGATGAAAAAACCGTGAGTAATATTCCTAACTGCATAGCAAATTTACTTGGCGCAGTCGCAGTGTGAACATTGCGCATGCGCATTAAGCGGAAAATCGCTGCGATGCGAAGAAAATTACAGAGCGAACAACTCGGAATGACCACCTATGTGCACTGCAGGGAAGGCAGATTTAACATGTGCAGAGAGAGTTAGATTTGGGTGTGGTGTGTTCAATCTGCAATCTAATTTGCAGTGTAAAAATAAAGCAGTCAGTATTTACCCTGCACAGAAACAAAATAACTCACCCAAATCTAACTCTTTCTGCACATGTTATATCTGCCTCCCCTGCAGTACACATGGTTTTGCCCAACTGCTAACAAAATTCCTGCTGCGATTATCTTGGAATTACCCCCATCGATTGATGTTTTCACACTGCTCGTGTATATAAGACATAGGGCCTAATTCAGTTTGGATCGTAATACGCGTTCCAACCGCAAAACCTATGAAGAGGATGGGGGCATATACGCAGGGTCCATCCTGTGCGTGTGCCTACATTTTCTCCGGGTGCCCCGCAGAAAATGCGAATGCCTCTGCCTGTCAATCAGTAGAGGGCGTACCTTCGCAGGTATATCGCGATCATGAGCCATGTCTCCCATTTTTGTCATTATAGGTGCTCTGTGAGCTGCTGGCCATGCCCCAGCCCCTCTGTCTCCCGTGAATAGACATTGAGGCTTATTCAGACCAGGTTATTGAGCTTAATACTATAGGATCAAAATTACCCCCAAATTCTATGATTTTAGCTGTTTGAGGTTTTTAAAAAAAATCACCCGAATACAAAATCCGAAAGGGTGGTTTTGCCAAAACGCGTCCGTATCCAAAACACAACTGCGGATCCGAAACCAAAACCAAAACATGAAACACGAACAATGCCCGCTGCACATCTCTAGTTAGGGGAGAAGCATGTAGCCTTGTAGACTATGCACAGCTATATCTAGAAAAATATATGATCTAATCTTTAACCAACCAATGCAAGAAAGTATTTAATGTGAAAATACGAAACACTAGACTAATTGGAGGTGCGCCCTAAAGCAAATTACAATGTTAGGATTAGGGGGTTCGGAAAGACCTCTAGTGTAAACACTACTATATACATTTTAAGATAGGAAGGTACAAATTACATATTCACATTGCATCTATGGGCTGGATTCAAATGTCCCTTTCCTCCCTCAATCGTGCCCGTCAGCAGCTATTCTAATGTTGCTGCCAACGGGTGCGACATGTTTATTTCAGCTCGCTACCCCCAGGGGAAACAAGCTGAAATGTGTGCAAAGAGACCCATTTGGGCAACCAAACGGTGTCTTTTCATGATCGCGCCCATTACTTTATTCAGGTTTAGGTGCTTTGTGCACCTAAACCAGAGTGTAATGGGCGCAATAATTGAGGGCATTTGAATTTCCCTTATATGTGTGTGTGTGTGTGTGATATACACACAGACACACATACTGTATTTCTTTATATAATGGACACCTCAGTTTCTATTCATTCATGTCCTGCCCCCTACTCTGTCAGACCCCTTCCCCTCTACTTTTCTGACCCCAAACGCCACTCATTCTTGTTGAGTGCTGGTGGGCCCATTCAGAATTTTGCTATGGGGCCCACAAAGGTCTAGTTACGCCACTGGGCAGGGTTATAGAGGAGGCGGTGCAAGGCATCCTGGGAACAGTCAAAGCTTTAGCCTGTTGGTGCCTTGGATCAAGATCCAACTCTACACCCCGATGTTAGTGTAGTGCCTTTTGGGGTTAAGGTTTTACAGAAAGTTACAGGTTTTTTTAATTTAGTAAAATATGCCCCATTTTAAAGATAGGGCATTTACATTTGTTGCACCTGTGCAGTACATAGCAGCCTGCAGGGCATGTACAGTGGCTTCATTTGGGTGCACATACATTGCCGGCTCCTGGTCGCAAACTGAAATTATTGTGTGTAAGTGGAATTAGCGGTGTTTATGTAATACAGGGGGGTTGGGGAGGTTTGTGGTTGGTGGGGGGCACGCTGTGCGATTATTATCCTGCATCTATACATACATGCGCTAACACCTGGACATACACTGATGTACCCACACCTAATATCCATACATACACGCCCTGACACCTGGACATACACCAACATTTCCACACCTGCATCTATACATACACATGCTGACACCTGGACATACACCAACATACAAGCACCTGCATCTATATATACACGCGCTGACAAATGGACATACACCGACGTACCCACACTTGCATCTATACATACATGCACTGACATCTGGACATACAAGCACCTGCATCTATACATACACGCGCTGACACCTGAACCTACACTGACCTTCCCACACCTGCATCTATACATACACATTCTGACACCTGGACATACACAGACGTACCCACACCTGCATCTATACATACACGCGTTGACACCTGGACGTACACTGACGTACACACACCTACATCTATATATGCATGGATGCAAATGTGGGTACGTCTGTATACGTCCAGGTGTTAGCATGTGTATGTATAGATGTTAGGTGTGGGTACATCAGTGTATGTCCAGGTGTCAGCACATGTATGTATAGATTCACATGTGGGTAAGCCGGTGTACGTCCACGTGTCAGCATGTGTAGGTATAGATGCAGGTGTGGGTACGTTGGTGTACGTTTAGGGGTCAGCGTGTTTATGTATAGATGTTGGTGTGTGTATGTCAGTGTACGTACAGATATAGGTGTGTGTATGTATGTATGTATGTATGTATATGTATAGAGGAAGGTGTGATACATACATATAACACATACATGATAGATACATACATATATCACACACACGATAGATAGATAGATAGATAGATAGATAGATAGATAGATAGATAGATAGAACACATACATACAAGATAGATAGATACATATATATACACACACATACGATAGATAGATAGATAGATAGATAGATAGATAGATAGATAGATAGATAGATAGATAGATAGATAGATACACATATATATATATATATCACAAACATATATGATTCATACATATATCACACACACATACATGATACATACATGAGAAAGACCTGGGATGGTGATGAGGCCAGGGCCCCCTGCTGATGTTGCATTGAGGAAGGCAGTGTTCCAGGGCGGATGCCAGTCGGGGAGAGCGCCGCGCAGCCCGGGAAAAATACTGCTGAGGAGCTACATCTGGAAGAGCCCCTGGGAGGGAGAGTGCCACATGCCCCATCTTGCGTGGCAGACTCTGCAGGCCTGCACATGGGAAGGGAGGTCTCTGGCCACACATACTCACCCTTCTGCTGAAGCCCCGCTGCTGTCCCCATCAGCGCTCTCCAGCGGGGAGCGGGGCCAGGATGAACCTCAACCTGTGAGAACTATCTTCATGATCAAGAGATCTCATATGCAAGATAAGTATGTGTTGGAATAGGGCTGGGGAGGGCGGCTGCTCGGGCACCCCCCCGTCAAGTTAAGGAGATTTAACTGAGGAAGCACAAGGGAACTCTCGTCTGGGGACAACAACTGCAGGGAGACCACATCTTTTCAGATGAACATGGGAGGGCGGAAGGCTGCCTAATACTGAAGCACCCTCAGACATTAAACCATATGCAACAACTATTGCAAGCATTCCTTGGGGAAGGTCTGCAGCAGACGGATTTGCATACGGTGATGTCATCCAAGCAGTGGGCCAAAGTTGGCTGGAACCCTCATCTGTATATGAAAAGAGAAAAGGGGCATGCAGGGCATGGCGGCCTTTTGCGGCGCTTGTATAACCCCAAGTTTGCATTAAACACCCCCACCCTCCTTCGGTGTGGGGCTCATGTTGGCCATGCCCAAGCCCCTGAAGCATTCAAGCTGATTTCTTGCAGCAGCTGGGCACTGTAACAGCTTCAGAGCTGCTCTACAAGACAAGTAAAAGGGTGTGGGCCCTGCAGCACCACCTGTAGTTTGCATACACACATATATAGGACAGCATCTCTTATATGCCCCAGGGTCAATAAAATAGTATCCTTGTCTAGGCTATCCATCCCCTCAGATAAGGTATTTGTCCATGCCGCTACAGCACTACACACCCAGGCCGACGCAATTGCCGGTCTGAGTAAGGTACCTGAATGTGTATAAATGGACTTCAGTGTAATCTCCTGTTTGCGGTTAGCACACTCTTTGAGGGTAGCCGTATCCTGGGACGGGAGGGCTACCTTCTTGGATAAGCGTGTTAATGCTTTGTCCACCCTAGGGGAGGATTCCCATCGTAACCTATCCGTTGATGGGAAAGGATACGCCATAAGAATCCTTTTGGAAATCTGCAGTCTTTTATCTGGAGATTCCCAAGCTTTTTCACATAACTCGTTCAGCTCGTGTGAGGGGGGAAAGGTTACCTCAGGCTTCTTTCCCTTGTACATATGTACCCTCTTGTCAGCGACAGGGGGTTCCTCTGTGATGTGCAAAACATCTTTTATTGCCATAATCATAAATCGAATGGATTTTGCCAATTTTGGCTGTAACTTTGCATCATCGTAATCGACACTGGAGTCAGAATCCGTGTCGGTATCTGTGTCAACAATCTGGGATAGTGGGCGCTTATGAGACCCTGACAGTCCCTGCAACATAGGATCAGGCATGGGTTGAAACCCTGACTGACCCAAAGCTTCTGCCTTGTCTAATCTTTTGTGCAATGAGTTTACACTAGCATTTAAAACATTCCACATATCCATCCAATCAGCTGTCGGCGGAGACACCACATTCATTTGCTCCCGCTCCTCTCTAATATAGCCTTCTTCCTCAGACATGTCGACACACGTGTACCGACACACTACACACACAGGGAATGCTTTTTCTGAAGACAGTTTCCCCACAAGGCCCTTTGGAGAGACAGAGAGAGAGTATGCCAGCACACCCCCCAGCGCTATATAACCCAGGAATAAAACAGTAACTTAATGTTTGCCCAGTAGTGCTGCTGTATGTAATTTGCGAATTATGTGCCCCCCCCCCACCCCTCTTTTCAACCCTCTTGTCTAACGTGGTATAAGCAGGGTAGAGTCCGGGGAGCTTCCTCTCAGCGGTGCTGTGGAGAAAAAATGGCGCTGGTGAGTGCTGAGGGAGAAGCCCCGCCCCCTCGGAGGCGGGCTTCTGTCCCGCTTAAACTGTAAAATTGGTGGGGGCTTATACATATATAAAGTGCCCAGCTGTATATATGTTATATTTTTTGCGAAAGAGGTTTATATTGCTGCCCAGGGCGCCCCCCCTGCGCCCTGCACCCTTACAGTGACCGGAGTATGTGAGGTGTATGGGAGCAAAGGCGCACAGCTGCAGTGCTGTGCGTTACCTCAGTGAAGATCATGAAGTCTTCTGCCGCCTCTGAAGTCTTCTTTTCTTCTCATACTCACCCGGCTTCTATCTTCCGGCTCTGCGAGGGGGACGGCGGCGCGGATCTGGGACGGACGGCGAGGGTGAGATCCTGCGTACCAATCCCACTGGAACTAATGGTGTCCAGTAGCCTAAGAAGCAGGACCTTGCAACTCAGAGAGTAGGGCTGCTTCTCTCCCCTCAGTCCCTCGATGAGGGAGTCTGTTGCCAGCAGTGCTCCCTGAAAATTAAAAACCTAACAAAATACTTTCTGTCAGAAAGCTCAGGAGAGCTCCTGAAAAGCATCCAGTCTCCACTGGGTACAGTATCAAACTGAGTTCTGGAGGAGGGGCATAGAGGGAGGAGCCAGTGCACACCCAGAACTAAAGTCTTTCTTAAAGTGCCCATGTCTCCTGCGGAGCCCGTCTATCCCCATGGTCCTTACGGAGTCCCCAGCATCCTCTAGGACGTTAGAGAAAATAGGATTTTAATACCTACCGGTAAATCCTTTTCTCTTAGTCCGTAGAGGATGCTGGGCACCCGTCCCAGTGCGTACTGTGTCTGCAGTTATTAAATGGCCCTTAACTCCAGAACATTTATGTGGAGATGAAAACATCCAAGGAAGACTTGACCATCTTCCTTGGATGTTTTCCCCCTGTGTGACTGCTCTCCAGCCTCGGAGGGTTGCATCCGTGGTCCCTAGGATCCCGTCCTGGATCCCGAACCATCGCCCCTCTAGGTGGTGAGAACTGTGCAGCCACCAATGGAGTGAGATTCTAGTCTTGGAAGACAGGATTATCCTCCGGTGCATGTGTAGGTGGGATCCGGACCACTTGTCCAACAGGTCCCACTGGAACACTCTGGCATGGAACCTGCCAAACTGAATGGCCTCGTAGGCCGCAACCATCTTCCCCAGCAACTGAATGCATTGATGGATTAACACTCTTGCTGGTTTCAGAATTTGTTTGACCAGACTCTGGATCTCCAGAGCCTTTCCACTAGAAGAAAACCTCTTCTGTGTCCAGTATCACTCCCAAAAACAACAACCGCGTCATTGGGACCAACTGCGATTTTGGCAAGTTTAGGAGCCAACCATGTTGTTGAAGAACTGTCAGGGAGAGTAGATGTTTTGCACCAACTGGTCCCTGGATCTCGCCTTTATCAGGAGATCATCCAAGTACGGGATAATTGTGACTCCTTGCTTGCGAAGTAGAACCATCATTTCCGCCATCACCCTGGTGAAAATCCTCGGAGCCGTGGACAGACCAAACGGCAACGTCTGAAATTGGTAATGACAATCCTGAATTGCAAACCTCAGGTAGCTTGATGCAGTGGCTAAATGGGAACATATAAGTAGGCATCCTTTATGTCTACCAAAACCATGAAATCTCCTTTATCCCCCGGACTGGAGATCACTACCCTGAGAGATTCCATCTTGAAATTGAATTTCTTTAGGTAGAAATTAAGGGATTTCAGATTTAAGATTGGTCTGACTGAGCCATCCGGCTTCGGGACCACGAAGAGGCTTGAATAAAAACCTTCTCCCTGCTGACTAAGGCTGATTTGAACAATCGGTGAGGGGGATACTGTAGCACAGAGATTTTCAACCATTTAGTTAATTTGATCTCGGCAGCTCCCGCAGGTAAGTCAACCTTCTTGCCCTATGTTCCCTCTCAACGGATGAAGACGCATCATTGTCTAACGCAGTCATTTTGTCCCAATAGATATGCAAGAAGTTAAGATTCCCCTTTCTTTGCAGGTAGAGGAAGGAGAAGAGGGAAGAGGTCTGTAGCCTCTTCAAGATCGCAGGAGCAGAGATCGTCCTCTGCTTCTGCCAAATCCACTGCATGACGCTGGGGCTCTCTTGCAGGAGCCCACACCAGTGGGGGCACGTCTAAAACACTTCAGTCAGTTCTGGATTAATTTGGACCTGGACTCGTGGGTTTTACAAATAGTGTCACAAGGGTACAAACTGGGGTTTCAAGACGTTCCCCCTCACCGATTGTTCAAATCGGCCTTAGTCAGCAGGGAGAAGGTTTTTATTCAAGCCTCTTCGTGCTCCCGAAGCCGGACGGCTCAGTCAGACCAATCTTAAATCTGAAATCCCTCAATTTCTACCTAAAGAAATTCAATTTCAAGATGGAATCTCTCAGGGTAGGGATCTCCAGTCCGGAGGAAGGAGATTTCATGGTTTTGGTAGACATAAGGATGCCTAATTACATGTTCCCGTTTAGCCACTGCATCAAGCTACCTGAGGTTTGCAATTCAGGATTGTCATTACCAATTTCAGACGTTGCCGTTTGGTCTGTCCACGGCTCCGAGGATTTTCACCAGGGTGATGGTGGAAATGATGGTTCTCCTTCGCAAGCAAGGAGTCACAATTATCCCGTACTTGGATGATCTCCTGATAAAGGCGAGATCCAGGGACCAGTTGGTGCAAAACATCTACTCTCCCTGACAGTTCTTCAACAACATGGTTGGCTCCTAAACTTGCCAAAATCGCAGTTGGTCCCAATGACGCGGTTGTTGTTTTTGGGAGTGATACTGGACACAGAAGAGGTTTTCTTCTAGTGGAAAGGCTCTGGAGATCCAGAGTCTGGTCAAACAAATTCTGAAACCAGCAAGAGTGTTAATCCATCAATGCATTCTGTTGCTGGGGAAGATGGTTGCGGCCTACGAGGCCATTCAGTTTGGCAGGTTCCATGCCAGAGTGTTCCAGTGGGACCTGTTGGACAAGTGGTCCGGATCCCACCTACACATGCACCGGAGGATAATCCTGTCTTCCAAGACCAGAATCTTACTCCATTGGTGGCTGCACAGTTCTCACCTCCTAGAGGGGCGATGGTTCGGGATCCAGGACTGGATCCTAGGGACCATGGATGCAACCCTCCGAGGCTGGGGAGCAGTCACACAGGGGGAAAACATCCAAGGAAGATGGTCAAGTCAGGAAAGTTTTCTCCACATAAATGTTCTGGAGTTAAGGGCCATTTAATAACTGCAGACACAGTACGCACTGGGACGGGTGCCCAGCATCCTCTACGGACTAAGAGAAAAGGATTTACCGGTAGGTATTAAAATCCTATTTTCTCTAACGTCCTAGAGTATGCTGGGGACTCCGTAAGGACCATGGGGATAGATAGGCTCCGCAGGAGACATGGGTACTTTAAGAAAGACTTTAGTTCTGGGTGTGCACTGGCTCCTCCCTCTATGCCCCTCCTCCAGACCTCAGTTTGATACTGTGCCCAGTGGAGACTGGGTGCTTTTCAGGAGCTCTCCTGAGCTTTCTGACAGAAAGTATTTTGTTAGGTTTTTAATTTTCAGGGAGCACTGCTGGCAACAGACTCCCTCATCGAGGGACTGAGGGGAGAGAAGCAGCCCTACTCTCTGAGTTGCAAGGTCCTGCTTCTTAGGCTACTGGACACCATTAGCTCCAGAGGGATTGGTATGCAGGATCTCACCCTCGCCGTCCGTCCCAGAGCCGCGCCTCCGTCCCCCTTGCAGAGCCGGAAGATAGAAGCCGGGTGAGTATGAGAAGAAAAGAAGACTTCAGAGGCGGCAGAAGACTTCATGATCTTCACTGAAGTAACGCACAGCACTGCAGCTGTGCGCCATTGCTCCCATACACCTCACACACTCCGGTCACTGTAAGGGTGCAGGGCGCAGGGGGGGGGGGGCACCCTGGGCAGCAATATAAACCTCTTTTTGGCAAAAATATAACACATATACAGCCGGGCACTGTATATATGTATGAGCCCCCGCCAATTTTACAGTTTAAGCGGGACAGAAGCCTGCCGCCGAGGGTGCGGGGCTTCTCCCTCAGCACTCACCAGCGCCATTTTTTCTTCACAGCACCGCTGAGAGGAAGCTCCCCGGACTCTCCCCTGCTTATACCACGGTAGACAAGAGAGTTGAAAAGAGGGGAGGGGGGCACATAATTTGGCGCAAATTACATGCTGCAGTACTACTGGGCAAACATTAAGTTACTGTGTATTCCTGGGTTATATAGCGCTGGGGTGTGTGCTGGCATACTCTCTCTCTGTCTCTCCAAAGGGCCTTGTGGGGAAACTGTCTTCAGAAAAAGCATTCCCTGTGTGTGTGGTGTGTCGGTACACGTGTGTCGACATGTCTGAGGAAGAAGGCTATATTAGAGAGGAGCAGGAGCAAATGAATGTGGTGTCTCCGCCGACAGCTGATTGGATGGATATGTGGAATGTTTTAAATTCTAGTGTAAACTCATTGCACAAAAGATTAGACAAGGCTGAAGCTTTGGGACAGTCAGGGTCTCAACCCATGCCTGATCCTATGTTGCAGGGACTGTCAGGGTCTCATAAGCGCCCACTATCCCAGATTGTTGACACAGATACAGACACGGATTCTGACTCCAGTGTCGATTACGATGATGCAAAGTTACAGCCAAAATTGGCAAAATCCATTCGATATATGATTATGGCAATAAAAGATGTTTTGCACATCAGAGAGGAACCCCCTGTCCCTGACAAGAGGGTACATATGTACAAGGTGAAAAAGCCTGAGGTAACCTTTGAGGGGGTCACACGAGCTGAACGAGTTATGTGAAAAAGCTTGGGAATCTCCAGATAAAAGACTGCAGATTTCCAAAAGGATTCTTATGGCGTATCCTTTCCCATCAATGGATAGGTTACGATGGGAATCCTCCCCTAGGGTGGACAAAGCATTAACACGCTTATCCAAGAAGAAAGCCCTCCCGTCCCAGTATACGGCTACCCTCAAAGAGTCTGCTGACCGCAAACAGGAGATTACCCTGAAGTCCATTTATACACATTCAGGTACCTTACTCAGACCGGCAATTGCGTCGGCCTGGGTGTGTAGTGCTGTAGCGGCATGGACGGATACCTTATCTGAGGGGATGGATACCCTAGATAAGGATACTATTTTATTGACCCTGGGGCATATAAGAGATGCTGTCCTATATATGTGTGTATGCAAACTACAGGTGGTGCTGCAGGGCTCACACCCTTTTACTTGTCTTGTAGAGCAACTCTGGAGCTGTTTCTGGGTCCAGCTGCTGCAAGAAATCAGCTTGAATGCTTCAGGGGCTGGGGCATGGCCAACATGAGCCCACACTGATGGGGGGTGGGGGTGTATAAAGCGATTTAGGGGTCATCCAAGCGCAACCCCACAAAGGCCGCCATGCCCTGCGTGACCCTTTTCTCTTTTCATATGCAGACGAGGGTTGCAGCCAACTATGCCCACTGCTTGGATGACATCACTATATGCAAATCCATCTGCTGCAGGCCTTCCCCCAGGAATGCTTGCAGTAGTTGTTGCATTTGGTTTGTTGTTAGGGGGTGTTTCAGTATTAGGCAGCCTTCTGCCCTCCCACATTCGTCTGAAAATGTGTTCTCCCTGCAGTTGTTGTTCCCAGATGAGAGTTCCCTTGTGCTTCCTCAGTTGTATCTCCTTAACTTGACAGGGGTGTGCCCGAGCAGCCGCCCTCCACAGCCCTATCCCAACACATACTTATCTTGCATATGAGATCTCTTGATCATGAAGATAGTTCTCACAGGGTGAGTTTCATCCATTACATTTTAAAGTAGGAAGGTACAAATTACATATTCAAATTACATATATGTGCTGGATTCAAATGTTTTCCCCCCTTCCTTTCTCAATTGTGCCCATCAGCAGCTATTCTAATGTTGCTGCCAATGGGTGTGACGCATTCATTTCTTCTGTGGGGTACACTGGACTCCACAAGGATTCACATTGTATGTACACCAGAGTAGGATCTTGATCTGAGGCACCCACAGGCTCAAAGCTTTTGACTGTTCCCAAGATGCTCAGCGCCCCCTCCTCTATAACCTCGCTTCCATGAACAGGGAGCTCAGTTTGTAGTTGGTGCCTTCAGTAGCAGGCCACTTAACAGGGGGCTGCCTCAGGCAGCCTATTCTTAGCTATTAATTTTGGCAAGAAAAGAATAACTTTTTTTATAAGAATCTACAAGGGCTGCAGCAGGCTAGGTCTAATAGACCTCTTTACTGCAGCTCCATCACTCCCAGTGGCGCAGTATACTCCCGTGCCCCGGTTGCTGGGTCACTGCAGCGGAGGCTCCGGTTTCTTCCTAAGGTCAGTCACACACACACCGCCCTCCGGGATCACGAGGCCGCTGATGGGGGCGGGCCGTGTGCGCACTGGCGTGGACACTGATTACTGGGCAGCCGCTCCACTAGCCACCAGGGACAGTTAAGGAGCACAGCTCTGGGGTTTTTTCTCCTATATTAACCCCATTTTGTACTACCCGCAGTGCATTGTGATAGGTAATGGGGCCTGATTCAGGTTGGATCGCAATCCAACTGCAAAAACTGCTAAGAGCATACGCATCCGCCTGCATTTTCTGCGGCACCCCGCAGATAATGCGATCACCTCTGCCTGTGAATCGGTGAAGGGGGGGGTGGAGGGGGGTCAACAACACTCCATTTCCAAGTCGGAGATGGAGCGGTGCGGGGGCACGGTTTCAAAATGGGGTCGGCAACGGAGAAACAGGAGGCGTGGTCAGAGCAGCTGCATGACATCACATGGGCCGGACTCTGCCAGTGGAGCCCCAGCGTCATGAGGTAGATTTTGTAGAGGCCGGGGAGGACTTCTGTTCCTGGGAACTAGCTGTGTTGTGCAGCTTTATTCCTCTGCCCCTACCTCTGGCAAGAAAGGACGCACCTCGCACTTTCTTGTTTCTTTGTGACCGAAAGGACTGCATTTGATAATGCGGAGCTTTCTTATGCTGTGAGGGAACATAAGGTAAAAAATTTGATTTTCCAACTGTAGCTGTGCGTGTTAATGCTTTGTCCATCCTACGGGAGGATTTCCATCGTAACCTATCCGTTGATGGAAAAGGATACGCCATAAGAATCCTTTTGGAAATCTGCAGTCTTTTATCTGGAGATTCCCAAGCTTTTTCACATAACTCGTTCAGCTCGTGTGACCCCCTCAAAGGTTACCTCAGGCTTCTTTCCCTTGTACATATGTACCCTCTTGTCAGGGACAGGGGGTTCCTCTGTGATGTGCAAAACATCTTTTATTGCCATAATCATATATCGAACGGATTTTGCCAATTTTGGCTGTAACTTTGCATCATCGTAATCGACACTGGAGTCAGAATCCGTGTCGGTATCTATGTCAACAATCTGGGATAGTGGGCGCTTATGAGACCCTGACAGTCCCTGCAACATAGGATCAGGCATGGGTTGAGTCCCTGACTGTCCCAAAGCTTCAGCCTTGTCTAATCTTTTGTACAATGAGTTTACACTAGCATTTAAAACATTCCACATATCCATCCAATCAGGTGTCAGCGGAGACACCACATTCATTTGCTCCCGCTCCTCTCTAATATAGCCTTCTTCCTCAGACATGTCGACACATGTGTACCGACACACCACACACACAGGGAATACTTTTTCTGAAGACAGTTTCCCCACAAGGCCCTTTGGAGAGACAGAGAGAGAGTATGCCAGCACACTCCCCAGCGCTATATAACCCAGGAATAACACAGTAACTTAATGTTTGTCCAGTAGCGCTGCTGTATGTAATTTGCGCCGAATTATGTGCCCCCCCTCTCTTTTCAACCCTCTTCTCTACCGTGGTATAAGCAGGGGAGAGTCCGGGGAGCTTCCTCTCAGCGGTGCTGAGGAGAAAAAATGGCGCTGGTGAGTGCTGAGGGAGAAGCCCCGCCCCCTCGGCGGCGGGCTTCTGTCCCGCTTAAACTGTAAAATTGGTGGGGGCTCATACATATATACAGTGCCCAGCTGTATATATGTTATATTTTTGCCAAAAAGAGGTTTATATTGCTGCCCAGGGCGCCCCCCCTGCGCCCTGCACCCTTACAGTGACCGGAGTATGTGAGGTGTATGGGAGCAATGGCGCACAGCTGCAGTGCTGTGCGCTACCTCAGTGAAGATCATGAACTCTGTGGAGCCCGTCTATCCCCATGGTCCTTACGGAGTCCCCAGCATCCTCTAGGACGTTAGAGAAACTAGGATTTTAATACCTACCGGTAAATCCTTTTCTCTTAGTCTGTTGAGGATGCTGGGCACCCGTCCCAGTGTGTACTGTGTCTGCAGTTATTAAATGGCCCTTAACTCCAGAACATTTATGTGGAGACAACTTTCCTGACTTGACCATCTTCCTTGGACGTTTTCCCCCTGTGTGACTGCTCCCCAGCCTCGGAGGGTTGCATCTGTGGTCCCTAGGATCCAGTCCTGGATCCCGAACCATCGCCCCTCTAGGAGGTGAGAACTGTGCAGCCACCAATGGAGTGAGATTCTGGTCTTGGAAGACAGGATTATCCTCCGGTGCATGTGTAGGTGGGATCCGGACCAATTGTCCAACAGGTCCCACTGGAACACTCTGGCATGGAACCTGCCAAACTGAATGGCCTTGTAGGCCACAACCATCTTCCCCAGCAACTGAATGCATTGATGGATTAACACTCTTGCTGGTTTCAGAATTTGTTTGACCAGACTCTGGATCTCCATAGCCTTTCCACTGGAAGAAAACCTCTTCTGTGTCCAGTATGTGTTATGATTCCAGCACTCTGGTCAGAGAAGATCTTATGGCAAGGACCGGAGCACTGGAACGGAATGCTGGGGAAGGGAGCAGGACAGGAAAATAGCCCCTGGCGCCCTAACTCTGTTGTCTCGCCCGTGTTGTCAGAAATCCCCTGCGAGACTATGGTTTCTTGAGCCCTTGGCAGCCGCGTTTGAAGGGCGGATTATGTCTGCCCAACTTCGATGCCCCCCGGTCTTAATGAGAGACAAAGGGAAACCCGAGACAGGGTGATAACAAGAGGCCCTCTAACTAAACAACCAGGCCAGGGGCTAAGCAAACTCAAAACTATAATATGTGCGGAGAAACCGCCAGGAAAAAGGACAACCAAAATATCCACTTGTCCAATTCTCCTACCCGGCACCGCCGAGTACCAGAGAGGACTTGTGGAAGCGGAACCCTCCGCAAATGCTCCAAACACAAAATATAAAAGGTAAAGCGGCTGAGCCGCAACACACGGCAGAGCCGCAACTCACGAACACCACTGGATATAAAACGGTGATCAGTCAGGACTCCAGGGAACCAAACGACCTCTTGGGATGAGATGACAACTCCCGAATACCGGACTTCTGCGGACTGGAATGACCGGATACAGCAGGACTGGAAACAGACTCTCAGCAAACAAATCTACAAAGAAATATAACTGCATCAATTGTATTCTGACTAAAATGATCTTATTTGGTTCTAGATTTAAGAGTTTTTTTGAAATACTTTAAGATTTAGAGATTATTTGGTATTAGGTTGGGTAATTTTACTGTCTATATTCATGGATTTCTACAGATCTGAATGGTCAATCTGGCATTAATATATGGTTAAAAGAGCTTCTTGGTTTTAAGGGTAATAAAAATTCCATGAGCATCATTCTCATAAGAGTAATAAAAATTAGGAGGTTTATGAAAGATTTATAAACATAATGATTGAGAGTATCGTTATTGTTTAATCGTGATTTAAAGTAACTTCTGGCTATGAGACATTGGTTTTTATATTATTGTTTTTTAATAGTTCATTTAAGTGTATTTTAAATAATTCGAGTCCACTCTCCTTTGTTTCTCTGCAAATGTGTTAATATATATATGTATAAGAAATTTTTTGACTGCCACTGCTTGAATAGGAGTCTGCAAGTCATTAATAGATTAAATTAAATGATGGCAGCTGAGCTCCTTCTGATTACAAGTGATTACCAACAGACAGGTGTATTGCCAATTAAGGAAGCAGAGGAGTATAAAGGAGACCAGGGGCTCTAGAGGCGGTACTTCTGAGGAAACAGCCCCAGGATTGAGGCTGAGAAACGCGTCAAGCAATCCGTCTGATTACATTGCCCGACATTCTGCATGGCATCCAGCTAACCATCACGAACAGAGACTGATTTCTGCAGCACGTCCCCGACAGCATCCGCCACTCAGCGCCTCACCCAGCATCTGTTCGGCATTTGGCTCACCGCACCAAACGGAGATTCAGCTTATGACAGCTAGCAGTATGCTCCAGGTGAAGCTTGATGGAAAGTGGTGAGAGAGCATTATAGTCTTTGAATTTTTATGCCGATCTGAATGAGACTGTGAGCATTTTATCTATTATTTCTCACAAGCCCTGCACATTCTGTTGCAGTGTCCCAGAGCGGGCAGCCGGCGCCCTACGGACATAACACAATTGTTGCCCATTGCATAAGTTGGGTTAAGTATAATAACAGACTCCAAAATAGCGTCACATGCTTAATCTGTTATTGTGCAATTATAAGCTTCATAAGAAAAGCTGATCAATTCTGGACGGCATTATTGAGAAATAAGAGCTAAATAGGGATTTCACAAATAATGGAGCGGATGACATCAATGTGAATAATCCCTATATACATCACGGATGAACTTTTAAACCCTCTACCAATATATGGTTTCAAGTGTTTCAATCAGCCCACGCGTGGAGCTTACTCTAAGGAATTCCTGTTAATCACAAGAGTTACTATACATTATATAAAGGGTAGATTGATACATTGTTCCAAAGGAGACCTTAGTGAGGAATACAAATTGTTACATGTTTTGATGTGTTGCTGCTAAAAGATTTTTTAAAGTCACAGGATGTTTAGGTTTTCTCATAATTTTTATATATGAATAAGGTCATTTTTAATAAAATATATTAATACTTTAGTGACAGCGCTTCTCTCTGTGGTTCTCAGCAAACAAAGGCAGCATGCAGGAAGCTATTACCGGCATCTGTGAGAAGCCCTGGGAGTGTATTTAACAAGGAGTCCTCCAATCAGCTGCTAAAGGCTGATTAGAATAAATGCCGTGCAGCTGCCTTGCTGCACGGCCAGAGAGCAGGTGAATATCTTAATTTCCTAAAGCCTAGCAACGGGGAACGCGGTCCACCAGTGGCGTCCCCGTTGCTAGGGTCCGTGCGGCTCAGCGCGCCCGGCGTCTAGCGTTGCTAGGGAGCCGGCGGCTGTACGTGCACGGCATCTCTAGTTGCTAGGCGCCGGGCCGCGCAGACCATCAAGCGGACCCCGGCGCCTAACAGTACCCCCCCCTTGAGGAGGGGTCAAGGAACCCCTAAAGCCAGGTTTCTGAGGAAATTCCCGAAAAAATGCCCTCTTGAGCCTCGGGGCATGAAGATCCTTATCCTGGACCCAAGACCTTTCCTCCGGACCATAGCCTTTCCAGTGAACCAGAAAATACAGCCGATCCCGGGACAATTTGGAATCGAGAGCCTTCTCTACCAAGAACTCCTGTTGTCCCTGTACATCCACTGGAGATCTACCCTGAGAGATCTTCCGAGGAAATCTACTGGAAGAAACGTATTGTTTCAACAGGGAACAATGAAACGTATTTCCAATCCTGAGAGATCTTGGTAAACGTAACCGAAAGGCAACTGGGTTGACTCTTTTAATAATAAGAAATGGCCCAATAAATTTGGGTCCCAGTCTAGCTGAGGATTGTCGAAGCCTGATGTTGCGAGTCGACAACCACACCCTATCTCCCACCTTAAAAGTGCAAGGACGTCGGAGCCTGTCAGAAAATTTCTTCTCTCGAAAGGCCGCTTTTCTGAGAGCAAGGTGCACCTTTTTCCAAATGGCTCTGAGATGGGAGGTTAAGGTAAGCGAGGAGACTGAGGAATGATGAAAAAAAGAATTAGCTCTGGGGTGAAAACCAAAAACTGAAAAGAATGGAGACTCTTTAGTGGAGGAATGACAAGAATTATTGTAAGCAAATTCAGCCAACGGAAGAAACTCGGACCAATCATTCTGGAGTTTGGCTGAATACAAGCGCAAATATTGTTTCAATGATTGGTTAACTCGTTCGGTTTGCCCGTTGGATTGTGGGTGGTAACCGGATGTTAACGACAATTTCATCTTCAATGAGGCACAAAAACATTTCCAGAATTGTGCGATGAATTGTGGACCCCGATCAGAAACAATATCAGTAGGCAACCCATGAAGCCTGAATACATGGCGGAGAAACAAAACTGCCAACCCTTGGGCAGAAGGCAATCGGGGAAGAGCAATAAAATGAGCCATTTTACTAAAACGGTCCACTACCACCCATATGACTCGGAATCCGGCTGAAAGGGGAAGGTCAACCACAAAATCCATGGAAATATGAGACCACGGCCTGAGAGGAACATTTAAGGGCATAAGTTGCCCGATGGGCAAGGAACGGGGAACCTTATGCTGTGCACAAACCTGACATGAATAAACAAATTCCTTGACGTCTTTAGAAAGACCAGGCCACCATACTGAGCGAGAGACTAACTCCAATGTCTTAGAGACTCCTGGATGCCCTGAAACTTTGTTATCATGGAATTCCGTTAAAACAGTAACTCTCAAAAACTCAGGGACGTAAAGACGACCAGCAGGGGTAATTCTAGGAGCTTGGTGTTGAAGCTGTTTTAACTGGGTAAATAAATCTTGTGTGAGGCCCGCCCAGATGACCGAAGATGGAAGTATGGGGGTAACAGGATTGTTATTGTGAACCGGAAGAAAGCTATGTGACAGGGCATCAGCCTTAGTATTCTTGGAACCAGGCCTGAAAGTGATTATAAATTTGAAACGCGTAAAAAATAATGCCCAACGTGCCTGCCGGGCATTAAGCCGCTTAGCCGATTCAATCTATTGCAGGTTCTTATGGTCAGTCAATACCGAAATAGTATGTTTTGCTCCCTCCAGCCAATGCCTCCACTCCTCGAAAGCCCATTTTACCGCCAGTAACTCCCGATTACCAACGTCATAGTTGGATTCAGCGGAGGAGAATTTCCTGGACATAAAGGCACAAGGATGTAACTCCAGAGACTCCGGATCCTTTTGAGAAAGGATAGCCCCAACTCCAACCTCCGAGGCATCAACCTCCACCACAAAGGGCAATTCCGGATTAGGAAGTCTGAGGACTGGAGCCGAGACAAAGGCTTGTTTCAAGGCCCGGAAGGACAACTCAGCTTCACGCGACCAGTTGGTAGGATCCGCTCCTTTCTTTGTCAGAGCTACAATGGGAGCAACCAGGTCAGAAAAAGAATGAATGAACCTCCTATAATAATTCGCAAACCCTAAAAAACGCTTAATTGCTTTTAAATTGGTGGGTTGCGCCCAACTAAGGATGGCCTGGAGTTTCTTTGGTTCCATGGAAAATCCCTGAGGGGAAATTATGTACCCTAAAAAAGATACTTCCGTGACATGAAACTCACACTTCTCCAGCTTGGCATATAAATGATTCTCACATAACTTTTGAAGAACCAGACGCACCTGGGTAACATGTTGTTCCATTGATTTAGAAAAAATCAGGATGTCGTCTAAGTAAACGACCACGAATTTCCCTAGGAAGTCACGGAGCACATCGTTAATGAGGTCTTGAAAAACTGCCGGAGCATTGGACAGGCCGAACGGCATCACCAGGTATTCGTAGTGACCCGACTGAGTACTGAAGGCCGTTTTCCACTCATCTCCAGATTTAATTCGGATGAGGTTGTACGCTCCTCTAAGGTCAATTTTAGAAAAAAATCACAGCAGAACGTAACTGATCAAAGAGTACAGAAATCAACGGCAAAGGATAGGTGTTTTTAACTGAGATCTTATTCAGGGCTCTAAAATCAATGCAAGGTCTAAGCGAGCCATCCTTTTTCTCCACAAAGAAGAAGCCTGCACTTAAAGGAGATTTTGATGGTCTAATAAATCCTTTCTCAAGGCTCTCCTTTACATAATCATTCATAGCCGCAGTTTCTGGCCCGGATAATGCATATAATCTTCCCTTTGGCAATGCGGCACCAGGAATTAACTCAATAGCACAATCATAAGGCCGATGGGGAGGCAGAATGTCCGCATTGCCTTTGGAGAAAACATCAGCAAACTCCTGGTATTCCACCGGAATGAGTTCTGGAATGATAGCTGCTACTCTGACTGGAAACGTGATACATTCCTTATCACAAAAAGTACCCCAATGTGAAATCTCCCCCGACCGCCAATCAATGGTGGGATTATGAAAGGCCAGCCAAGGGTGACCCAGAACAACTGGAACTGCTGGGCAATGTGTAAGAAAGAACTCGATTTTCTCGGAATGTAGAGCTCCTACTGTAAGTAGTACAGGAGGTGTACGGAGAGAAATAATCCCATTAGACAGCGGACTCCCATCTAAGCCATGCATGGTGACACACCTACCCAAAGGTAACTGAGGAATGCCTAAGGCCTTAGCCCAAGTTAAATCCATAAAGTTTCCTGCAGCTCCACTGTCAACAAAAGCCGACACCAAAGAACTGAGGCTGCCAAAGGAAACTTTAACTGGGACTAAAAGGGAGTTATTCGAGGAGATAAGCTGCAGACCTAGGTGAACCCCCTCACAATTCACCTGGTCAAAGCGTTTCCCGACTTGTTCGGACAATTACGAGCAAAATGTCCCTTACCCCCACAGTACAGACAAAGACCAGAATTTTGCCTTCTGGCTCTTTCTTCAGGAGACAGCCGGGAGAGACCCATCTGCATGGTCTCCTCTACGTCTTCAGGAATGGAATATACACACGGACTTGACCTTACAGGTGCTCCTTTTTCAGCCCTCCGCTCTCTGAGACGACGATCAATCTTAATAGAAAGCTCCATGAGTTTATCGAGAGTCTCAGGAGCGGGGTACTGAAGGAGACTGTCTTTTATAGACTCTGATAAGCCGAGGCGAAACTGACTGCGCAGGGCTGGGTCATTCCAGCCACAGTCGTTCGACCAACGGCGAAACTCCGTACAATAAACCTCTGCAGGATTTCTACCCTGTCTGAGAGCGCGCAACTGACTTTCAGCGGACGCCTCTCTATCAGGGTCATCATACAAGAGCCCTAAAGACTCAAAAAAAGCGTCAATTGACAACAATGCCGGATCCTCTGCTCTTAAACCAAATGCCCAGGTCTGAGGATCCCCCTGGAGCAAAGAAATAATAAACCCGACCCGCTGAGATTCAGTACCCGAGGAAGTCGGTCTTAAACGAAAATAAAGTTTACAGGATTCTTTAAAATTAAAAAAACTCTTTTCTATCACCAGAAAAACGGTCAGGCAAATGCATCTTTGGTTCAGGGACTACCCTTGGGGAAGCTCGCAAAAGATCTTCCTGCGACTTCACCCGAAGAGAAAGATCCTGAACCATCTGAGTAAGTTCTTGAATCTGGCTGACTAAGAGCTGACCAGGATTTGGCCCTAAACCTGTTGGATTCATGAGGCCGATAAACTCTCACAAAACTGAATGAGCAAAAATTAAACCCTGTTTAATTTTAAGTTTTGGTATGGCCGGTAATAATGTTATGATTCCAGCACTCTGGTCAGAGAAGATCTTATGGCAAGGACTGGAGCACTGGAACGGAATGCTGGGGAAGGGAGCAGGACAGGAAAATAGCCCCTGGCGCCCTAACTCTGTTGTCTCACCCGTGTTGTCAGAAATCCCCTGCGAGACTATGGTTTCTTGAGCCCTTGGCAGCCGCGTTTGAAGGGCGGATTATGTCTGCCCAACTTCGATGCCCCCCGGTCTTAATGAGAGACAAAGGGAAACCTGAGACAGGGTGATAACAAGAGGCCCTCTAACTAAACAACCAGGCCAGGGGCTAAGCAAACTCAAAACTATAATATGTGCGGAGAAACCGCCAGGAAAAAGGACAACCAAAATATCCACTTGTCCAATTCTCCTACCCGGCACCGCCAAGTACCAGAGAGGACTTGTGGAAGCGGAACCCTCCGCAAATGCTCCAAACACAAAATATAAAAGGTAAAGCGGCTGAGCCGCAACACACGGCAGAGCCGCAACTCACGAACACCACTGGATATAAAACGGTGATCAGTCAGGACTCCAGGGAACCAAACGACCTCTTGGGATGAGATGACAACTCCCGAATACCGGACTTCTGCGGACTGGAATGACCGGATACAGCAGGACTGGAAACAGACTCTCAGCAAACAAAGGCAGCATGCAGGAAGCTATTACCGGCGTCTGTGAGAAGCCCTGGGAGTGTATTTAACAAGGAGTCCTCCAATCAGCTGCTAAAGGCTGATTAGAATAAATGCCGTGCAGCTGCCTTGCTGCACGGCCAGAGAGCAGGTGAATATCTTAATTTCCTAAAGCCTAGCAATGGGGAACGCGATCCGCCAGTGGCGTCCCCGTTGCTAGGGTCCGTGCGGCTCAGCGCGCCCGGCGTCTAGCGTTGCTAGGGAGCCGGCGGCTGTACGTGCACGGCGTCTCTAGTTGCTAGGCGCCGGGCCGCGCAGACCATCATGCGGACCCTGGCGCCTAACAGTATGACTCCCAAAAACAACAACCGCGTCATTGGGACCAACTGCGATTTTGGCAAGTTTAGGAGCCAACCATGTTGTTGAAGAACTGTCAGGGAGAGTGCAATGTTTTGCACCAACTGGTCCCTGGATCTCGCCTTTATCAGGAGATCATCCAAGTACGGGATAATTGTGACTCCTTGCTTGCGAAGGAGAACCATAATTTCCGCCATCACCCTGGTGAAAATCCTCGGAGCCGTGGACAGACCAAACGGCAATGTCTGAAATTGGTAATGACAATCCTGAATTGCAAACCTTAGGTAGCTTGAGGCAGTGGCTAAATGGGAACATGTAAGTAGGCATCCTTTATGTCTACCAAAACCATGAAATCTCCGTCCTCCGGACTGGAGATCACTGCCCTGAGAAATTCCATCTTGAAATTGAATTTCTTTAGGAAGAAATTGAGGGATTTCAGATTTAAGATTGGTCTGACTGAGCCGTCCGGCTTCGGGACCACGAAGAGGCTTGAATAAAAACCTTCTCCCTGCTGACAAAGGCCAATTTGAACAATCGGTGAGGGGGAACGTCTTGAAACCCCAGTTTGTACCCTTGGGACACTATTTGTAAAACCCACGAGTCCAGGTCCGAATGAATCCAGAACTGACTGAAGAGTTTTAGACGTGCCCCCACTGGTGTGGGCTCCTGCAAGAAAGCCCCAGTGTCATGCAGTGGATTTGGCAGAAGCAGAGGACAATCTCTGGTCCTGCGATCTTGAAGAGGCTACAGACCTCTTCCTTTTCCTTCCTCTACCTGCAAAGAAAGGGGAATCTAAACTTCTTGCATATCTATTGGGCCAAAATGACTGCGGTAGATAATGATGCGTCTTCATCCGTTGACAGGGAACATAGGGCAAGAAGGTTGACTTACCATTGAAATGAGGATGCATCTTGCTGCCTTTCCAATGAAGCAAGTTTAATTTAGTAATAGGTGAAAAACCATCCTTACAAAGGTGTTAATCAGAGACTTGGCTTTGTGGACACTTTTCAGAGAACAAATTTGTTAGCATAAAAATAAAGCCAGAAAATGAAGAGCTGTTTAATCACGCAATTTGATTTTTTTGCCAGCATATTTCTTTTTCTCTGCAACCCACTGCTAAATTGTGATTCCTAGATGTTTTTATAAAATCACTGAATCAAATCTAACTCTGATTACATCAGAGAAGGCCAGGTACCCTACACCATAACAGGGGGTATGAAATTTGACTTGTCTACTTAAAGATCACCAAAATCTGATAACAAGGTCAAGTACGTCCCTGGGTGGGATTGAACCACCAACCTTTTGGTTAATAGCCGTACACACTAACTGATTGCGCCACAGAGACACATTGCAGAAGTATATACTGACAAGGGCTAATAAGCATTCATCTAAAACGTTTCCTAGAAAAACTTTAAAAAGTCAATAATCTGGAGAGTTTTTGTAAGATGTTTCTTCCATCAACCAACGAAGAAACACATTGGTACTTTCCCATGATGAGTGAGTGCTTCAGGATCTCTTGCACTTACATGTGCAGCAGAGTACAGCAATGGAAGCATGCTAGGCCCATAACCCAGAGGTAGGCAGATTGAAACTATCTTCTGCTATATGCATTTTTTTTTGTTAATTAAAGTAATCCAAAACTGGGATTGATATTTTGGCTCTTTTATTTTTACTTAAAGTACAACAACTTTTACCATTTTAATTTGTTTTAATAGTATATTGACAGTATTGTTTTCTTTCAAAAATCCACTTAATTTTCTTTACCCTATTATTAAAATGGTAATTGACAAAAACAAACTACATTGTCACCAGAAGAGCAATACAAAATGTACAAGTGATATATTAAAATCATATTTCCAGCTTGCATTTCAATGATGCATTGGGGCAACGATTTTGTGAGAAACATCTTCACCCTTAAATAAAGATTTTCTTAATTCCTTACCTGTGTGCTAATTAGATATCACCTTGTTTTCATATTAAACAGACTTCCACATGAGAAAGCAGCAAGGATGCAGTGGCGTTAATGTTTCCTGGTGTCAACTTGTATTATTTCAGTAGACATTGAAATGAGGATGCATCTTGCTGCCTTTCCAATGAAGCAAGTTTAATTTAGTAATAGGTGAAAAACCATCCTTACAAAGGTGTTAATCAGAGACTTGGCTTTGTGGACACTTTTCAGAGAACAAATTTGTTAGCATAAAAATAAAGCCAGAAAATGAAGAGCTGTTTAATCACTCAATTGGATTTTTCTGCCAGCATATTTTTTTTCTCTGCAACCCACTGCTAAATTGTGCTTCCTAGCTGTTTTTATAAAATCACTGAATCAAATCTAACTCTGATTACATCAGAGAAGGCCAGGTACCCTACACCGTAACAGGGGGTTTGAAATTTTGACTTGTCTACTTAAAGATCACCAAAATCTGATAACAAGGGAAATTAGGTCCCTGGGTGGGATTGAACCACCAACCTTATGGTTAATAGCCGTACATACTAATTGATTGCGCCACAGAGACACTTTGCAAAAGTCCATACTGACAAAGGCTAATAAGCATTCATCTAAAGCGTTTCCTAGAAAAACTTTAAAAAGTCAATAATCTGGAGAGTTTTTGTAAGATGTTTCTTCCATCAACCAACGAAGAAACACATTGGTACTTTCCCATGATGAGTGAGTGCTTCAGGATCTCTTGCACTTACATGTGCAGCAGAGTACTGCAATGGAAGCATGCTGGGCCCATAACCCAGAGGTAGGCAGATTGAAACTATCCTCTGCTATATGCATTTTTTTTTGTTAATTAAAGTAATCCAAAACTGGGATTGATATTTTGTCTCTTTTATTTTTACTTAAAGTACAATAACTTTTACCATTTTAATTTGTTTTAATAGTATATTGACAGTATTGTTTTCTTTCAAAAATCCACTTCATTTTCTTTACCCTATTATTAAAATGGTAATTGACAAAAACAAACTACATTGTCACCAGAAGAGCAATACAAAATGTACAAGTGATATATTAAAATCATCTTTCCAGCTTGAATTTCAATGATGCATTGGGTCAACAAATTTGTGAGAAACATCTTCACCCTTAAATAAAGATTTTCTTAATTCCTTACCTGTGTGCTAATTAGATATCACCTTGTTTTCATATTAAACAGACTTCCACATGAGAAAGCAGCAAGGATGCAGTGGCGTTAATGTTTCCTGGTGTCAACTTGTATTATTTCAGTAGACATTGAAATGAGGATGCATCTTGCTGCCTTTCCAATGAAGCAAGTTTAATTTAGTAATAGGTGAAAAACCATCCTTACAAAGGTGTTAATCAGAGACTTGGCTTTGTGGACACTTTTCAGAGAACAAATTTGTTAGCATAAAAATAAAGCCAGAAAATGAAGAGCTGTTTAATCACTCGATTGGATTTTTCTGCCAGCATATTTTTTTTCTCTGCAACCCACTGCTAAATTGTGCTTCCTAGCTGTTTTTTTATAAAATCACTGAATCAAATCTAACTCTGATTACATCAGAGAAGGCCATGTACCCTACACCATAAGAGGGGGTTTGAAATTTTGACTTGTCTACTTAAATATCACCAAAATCTGATCACAAGTTTAATTAGGTCCCTGGGTGGGATTGAACCACCAACCTTTCGGTTAATAGCCGAACACACTAACCGATTGCGCCACAGAGACACTTTGCAAAACGTGCCTACTGACAAAGGCTAATAAGCATACATCTAGAACGTTTCCTAGAAAAACATTAAAAAATCAATAATCTGGAGAGTTTTTGTAAGATGTTTCTTCCATCAACTAACGAATAAACACATTGGTACTTTCCCATGATGAGTGAGTGCTTCAGGATCTCTTGCACTTACATGTGCAGCAGAGTACTGCAATGGAAGCATGCTGGACCCATAACCCAGAGGTAGGCAGATTGAAACTATCCTTTGCTATATGCATTTTTTTTGTTAATTTAAGTAATCAAAACTGGGATTGATATTTTTGCTCTTTTATTTTTACTTAAAGTACAATAACTTTTACCATTTTAATTTGTTTTAATAGTATATTGACAGTATAGTTTTCTTTCAAAAATCCACTTAATTTTCTTTACCCTGTTATTAAAATGGTAATTGACAAAAAAAACTACATTGTCACCAGAAGAGCAATACAAAATGTACAAGTGATATATTAAAATCATCTTTCCAGCTTGAATTTCAATGATGCATTGGGGCAACAATTTTGTGAGAAACATCTTCACCCTTAAATAAAGATTTTCGTAATTCCTTACCTGTGTGCTAATTAGATATCACCTTGTTTTCACATTAAACAGACTTCCACATGAGAAAGCAGCAAGGATGCAGTGGCGTTAATGTTTCCTGGTGTCAACCTGTATTATTTCAGTAGACATTGAAATGAGGATGCATCTTGCTGCCTTTCCAATGAAGCAAGTTTAATTTAGTAATAGGTGAAAAACCATCCCTACAAAGGTGTTAATCAGAGACTTGGCTTTGTGGACACTTTTCAGAGAACAAATTTGTTAGCATAAAAATAAAGCAAGAAAATTAAGAGCTGTTAAATCAAGCAATTTGATTTTTTTGCAAGCATATTTCTTTTTCTCTGCAACCCACTGCTAAATTGTGCTTCCTAGATGTTTTTATAAAATCACTGAATCAAATCTAACTCTGATTACATCAGAGAAGGCCAGGTACCCTACACAATAAGAGGGGGTTTGAAATTTTGACTTGTCTACTTAAATATCACCAAAATCTGATAACAAGGTCAATTACGTCCCTGGGTGGGATTGAACCACCAACCTTTTGGTTAATAGCCATACACACTAACTGATTGCGCCACAGAGACACTTTGCGAAAGTGCATACTGACAAAGGCTAATAAGCATTCATCTAAAACGTTTCCTAGAAAAACTTTAAAAAGTCAATAATCTGGAGAGTTTTTGTAAGATGTTTCTTCCATCAACCAACGAAGAAACACATTGGTACTTTCCCATGATGAGTGAGTGCTTCAGGATCTCTTGCACTTACATGTGCAGCAAAGTACAGCAATGGAAGCATGCTGGGTTCATAACCCAGAGGTAGGCAGATTGAAACTATCCTCTGCTATATGCTTTTTTTTTGTTAATTAAAGTAATCCAAAACTGGGATTGATATTTTGGCTCTTTTATTTTTACTTAAAGTACAATAACTTTTACCATTTTAATTTGTTTTAATAGTATATTGACAGTATTGTTTTCTTTCAAAAATCCACTTCATTTTCTTTACCCTATTATTAAAATGGTAATTGACAAAAACAAACTACATTGTCACCAGAAGAGCAATACAAAATGTACAAGTGATATATTAAAATCATCTTTCCAGCTTGAATTTCAATGATGCATTGGGGCAACGATTTTGTGAGAAACATCTTCACCCTTAAATAAAGATTTTCTTAATTCCTTACCTGTGTGATAATTAGATATCACCTTGTTTTCGCATTAAACAGACTTCCACATGAGAAAGCAGCAAGGATGCAGTGGCGTTAATGTTTCCTGGTGTCAACTTGTATTATTTCAGTAGACATTGAAATGAGGATGCATCTTGCTGCCTTTCCAATGAAGCAAGTTTAATTTAGTAATAGGTGAAAAACTATCCTTACAAAGGTGTTAATCAGAGACTTGGCTTTGTGGACACTTTTCAGAGAACAAATTTGTTAGCATAAAAATAAAGCCAGAAAATGAAGAGCTGTTTAATCACTCAATTGGATTTTTCTGCCAGCATATTTTTTATCTCTGCAAACCACTGCTAAATTGTGCTTCCTCGCTGTTTTTATAAAATCAATGAATCAAATCTAACTCTGATTACATCAGAGAAGGCCAGGTACCCTACACCATAAGAGGGGGTTTGAAATTTTGACTTGTCTACTTAAAGATCACCAAAAGCTGATAACAAGATCAATTACATCCCAGGGTGGGATTGAACCACCAACCTTTTAGTTAATAGCCGTACACACTAACTGATTGCGCCACAGAGACACTTTGCGAAAGTGCATACTGACAAAGGCTAATAAGCATTCATCTAAAACGTTTCCTAGAAAAACTTTAAAAAGTCAATAATCTGGAGAGTTTTTGTAAGATGTTTCTTCCATCAACCAACGAAGAAACACATTGGTACTTTCCCATGATGAGTGAGTGCTTCAGGATCTCTTGCACTTACATGTGCAGCAAAGTACAGCAATGGAAGCATGCTGGGTTCATAACCCAGAGGTAGGCAGATTGAAACTATCCTCTGCTGTATGCTTTTTTTTTTTTATTAAAGTAATCCAAAACTGGGATTGATATTTTGGCTCTTTTATTTTTACTTAAAGTACAATAACTTTTACCATTTTAATTTGTTTTAATAGTATATTGACAGTATTGTTTTCTTTCAAAAATCCACTTAATTTTCTTTACCCTATTATTAAAATGGTAATTGACAAAAACAAACTACATTGTCACCAGAAGAGCAATACAAAATGTACAAGTGATATATTAAAATCATCTTTCCAGCTTGAATTTCAATGATGCATTGGGGCAACGATTTTGTGAGAAACATCTTCACCCTTAAATAAAGATTTTCTTAATTCCTTACCTGTGTGCTAATTAGATATCACCTTGTTTTCGCATTAAACAGACTTCCACATGAGAAAGCAGCAAGGATGCAGTGGCGTTAATGTTTCCTGGTGTCAACTTGTATTATTTCAGTAGACATTGAAATGAGGATGCATCTTGCTGCCTTTCCAATGAAGCAAGTTAAATTTAGTAATAGGTGAAAAACCATCCCTACAAAGGTGTTAATCAGAGACTTGGCTTTGTGGACACTTTTCAGAGAACAAATTTGTTAGCATAAAAATAAAGCCAGAAAATGAAGAGCTGTTTAATCACTCAATTGGATTTTTTTTGCCAGCATATTTTTTTTCTCTGCAACCCACTGCTAAATTGTGCTTCCTAGCTGTTTTTTATAAAATCACTGAATCAAATCTAACTCTGATTACATCAGAGAAGGCCAGGTACCCTACACAATAAGAGGGGGTTTGAAATTTTGACTTGTCTACTTAAATATCACCAAAATCTGATCACAAGGTCAATTACATTCCTGGGTGGGATTGAACCACCAACCTTTTGGTTAATAGCCTTACACACTAACCAATTGCACCACAGAGACACTTTGCAAAAAGTACATACTGACAAAGGCTAATAAGCATTCATCAAGAACGTTTCCTAGAAAAACTTTAAAAAGTCAATAATCTGGAGAGTTTTTGTAAGATGTTTCTTCCATCAACCAATGAAGAAACACATTGGTACTTTCCCATGATGAGTGAGTGCTTCAGGATCTCTTGCACTTACATGTGCAGCAGAGTACTGCAATGGAAGCATGCTGGACCCATAACCCAGAGATAGGTAGATTGAAACTATCCTCTGCTATATGCATTTTTTTTTGTTAATTAAAGTAATCCAAAACTGGGATTGATATTTTGTCTCTTTTATTTTTACTAAAAGTACAATAACTTTTACCATTTTAATTTGTTTTAATAGTATATTGACAGTATTGTTTTCTTTCAAAAATCCACTTCATTTTCTTTACCCTATTATTAAAATGGTAATTGACAAAAACAAACTACATTGTCACCAGAAGAGCAATACAAAATGTACAAGTGATATATTAAAATCATCTTTCCAGCTTGAATTTCAATGATGCATTGGGGCAACGATTTTGGGAGAAACATCTTCACCCTTAAATAAAGATTTTCTTAATTCCTTACCTGTGTGATAATTAGATATCACCTTGTTTTCACATTAAACAGACTTCCACATGAGAAAGCAGCAAGGATGCAGTGGCGTTAATGTTTCCTGGTGTCAACCTGTATTATTTCAGTAGACATTGAAATGAGGATGCATCTTGCTGCCTTTCCAATGAAGCAAGTTTAATTTAGTAATAGGTGAAAAACCATCCCTACAACGGTGTTAATCAGAGACTTGGCTTTGTGGACACTTTTCAGAGAACAAATTTGTTAGCATAAAAATAAAGCCAGAAAATGAAGAGCTGTTTAATCACTCAGTTGGATTTTTTTTGCCAGCATATTTTTTTTCTCTGCAACCCACTGCTAAATTGTGCTTCCTAGCTGTTTTTTATAAAATCACTGAATCAAATCTAACTCTGATTACATCAGAGAAGGCCATGTACCCTACACCATAAGAGGGGGTTTGAAATTTTGACTTGTCTACTTAAATATCACCAAAATCTGATCAGAAGTTTAATTAGGTCCCTGGGTGGGATTGAACCACCAACCTTTCGGTTAATAGCCGAACACACTAACCGATTGCGCCACAGAGACACTTTGCAAAAAGTGCCTACTGACAAAGGCTAATAAGCATACATCTAGAACGTTTCCTAGAAAAACATTAAAAAAGTCAATAATCTGGAGAGTTTTTGTAAGATGTTTCTTCCATCAACTAACGAATAAACACATTGGTACTTTCCCATGATGAGTGAGTGCTTCAGGATCTCTTGCACTTACATGTGCAGCAGAGTACTGCAATGGAAGCATGCTGGACCCATAACCCAGAGGTAGGCAGATTGAAACTATCCTTTGCTATATGCATTTTTTTTGTTAATTTAAGTAATCAAAACTGGGATTGATATTTTTGCTCTTTTATTTTTACTTAAAGTACAATAACTTTTACCATTTTAATTTGTTTTAATAGTATATTGACAGTATAGTTTTCTTTCAAAAATCCACTTAATTTTCTTTACCCTGTTATTAAAATGGTAATTGACAAAAAAAACTACATTGTCACCAGAAGAGCAATACAAAATGTACAAGTGATATATTAAAATCATCTTTCCAGCTTGAATTTCAATGATGCATTGGGGCAACAATTTTGTGAGAAACATCTTCACCCTTAAATAAAGATTTTCGTAATTCCTTACCTGTGTGCTAATTAGATATCACCTTGTTTTCACATTAAACAGACTTCCACATGAGAAAGCAGCAAGGATGCAGTGGCGTTAATGTTTCCTGGTGTCAACCTGTATTATTTCAGTAGACATTGAAATGAGGATGCATCTTGCTGCCTTTCCAATGAAGCAAGTTTAATTTAGTAATAGGTGAAAAACCATCCCTACAAAGGTGTTAATCAGAGACTTGGCTTTGTGGACACTTTTCAGAGAACAAATTTGTTAGCATAAAAATAAAGCAAGAAAATTAAGAGCTGTTAAATCAAGCAATTTGATTTTTTTGCAAGCATATTTCTTTTTCTCTGCAACCCACTGCTAAATTGTGCTTCCTAGATGTTTTTATAAAATCACTGAATCAAATCTAACTCTGATTACATCAGAGAAGGCCAGGTACCCTACACAATAAGAGGGGGTTTGAAATTTTGACTTGTCTACTTAAATATCACCAAAATCTGATAACAAGGTCAATTACGTCCCTGGGTGGGATTGAACCACCAACCTTTTGGTTAATAGCCATACACACTAACTGATTGCGCCACAGAGACACTTTGCAAAAGTACATACTGACAAAGGCTAATAAGCATTCATCTAAAACGTTTCCTAGAAAAACTTAATAAAGTCAATAATCTGGAGAGTTTTTGTAAGATGTTTCTTCTATCAACCAACGAAGAAACACATTGGTACTTTCCCATGATGAGTGAGTGCTTCAGGATCTCTTGCACTTACATGTGCAGCAGAGTACAGCAATGGAAGCATGCTGGGCCCATAACCCAGAGGTAGGCAGATTGAAACTATCCTCTGCTATATGCATTTTTTTGTTTGTTAATTAAAGTATTCCAAAACTGGGATTGATATTTTGGCTCTTTTATTTTTACTTAAAGTACAATAACTTTTACCATTTTAATTTGTTTTAATAGTATATTGACAGTTTTGTTTTCTTTCAAAAATCCACTTCATTTTCTTTACCCTATTATTAAAATGGTAATTGACAAAAACAAACTACATTGTCACCAGAAGAGCAATACAAAATGTACAAGTGATATATTAAAATCATCTTTCCAGCTTGAATTTCAATGATGCATTGGGGCAACGATTTTGTGAGAAACATCTTCACCCTTAAATAAAGATTTTCTTAATTCCTTACCTGTGTGATAATTAGATATCACCTTGTTTTCACATTAAACAGACTTCCACATGAGAAAGCAGCAAGGATGCAGTGGCGTTAATGTTTCCTGGTGTCAACTTGTATTATTTCAGTAGACATTGAAATGAGGATGCATCTTGCTGCCTTTCCAATGAAGCAAGTTTAATTTAGTAATAGGTGAAAAACCATCCCTACAAAGGTGTTAATCAGAGACTTTGCTTTGTGGACACTTTTCAGAGAACAAATTTGTTAGCATAAAAATAAAGCCAGAAAATGAAGAGCTGTTTAATCACTCAATTGGATTTTTCTGCCAGCATATTTCTTTTTCTCTACAACCCACTGCTAAATTGTGCTTCCTAGATGTTTTTATAAATCACTGAATCAAATCTAACTCTGATTACATCAGAGAAGGCCAGGTACCCTACACCATAACAGGGGGTTTGAAATTTTGACTTGTCTACTTAAAGATCACCAAAATCTGATAACAAGGTCAATTACGTACCTGGGTGGGATTGAACCACCAACCTTTTGGTTAATAGCCGTACACACTAACTGATTGCGCCACAGAGACACATTGCAGAAGTATATACTGACAAGGGCTAATAAGCATTCATCTAAAACGTTTCCTAGAAAAACTTTAAAAAGTTAATAATCTGGAGAGTTTTTGTAAGATGTTTCTTCCATCAACCAACGAAGAAACACATTGGTACTTTCCCATGATGAGTGAGTGCTTCAGGATCTCTTGCACTTACATGTGCAGCAGAGTACAGCAATGGAAGCATGCTGGGCCCATAACCCAGAGGTAGGCAGATTGAAACTATCCTCTGCTATATGCTTTTTTTTTGTTAATTAAAGTAATCCAAAACTGGGATTGATATTTTGGCTCTTTTATTTTTACTTAAAGTACAATAACTTTTACCATTTTAATTTGTTTTAATAGTATATTGACAGTATTGTTTTCTTTCAAAAATCCACTTCATTTTCTTTACCCTATTATTAAAATGGTAATTGACAAAAACAAACTACATTGTCACCAGAAGAGCAATACAAAATGTACAAGTGATATATTAAAATCATCTTTCCAGCTTGAATTTCAATGATGCATTGGGGCAACGATTTTGTGAGAAACATCTTCACCCTTAAATAAAGATTTTCTTAATTCCTTACCTGTGTGATAATTAGATATCACCTTGTTTTCGCATTAAACAGACTTCCACATGAGAAAGCAGCAAGGATGCAGTGGCGTTAATGTTTCCTGGTGTCAACTTGTATTATTTCAGTAGACATTGAAATGAGGATGCATCTTGCTGCCTTTCCAATGAAGCAAGTTTAATTTAGTAATAGGTGAAAAACCATCCTTACAAAGGTGTTAATCAGAGACTTGGCTTTGTGGACACTTTTCAGAGAACAAATTTGTTAGCATAAAAATAAAGCCAGAAAATGAAGAGCTGTTTAATCACTCAATTGGATTTTTCTGCCAGCATATTTTTTTTCTCTGCAAACCACTGCTAAATTGTGCTTCCTCGCTGTTTTTATAAAATCAATGAATCAAATCTAACTCTGATTACATCAGAGAAGGCCAGGTACCCTACACCATAAGAGGGGGTTTGAAATTTTGACTTGTCTACTTAAAGATCACCAAAAGCTGATAAGATCAATTACATCCCTGGGTGGGATTGAACCACCAACCTTTTAGTTAATAGCCGTACACACTAACTGATTGCGCCACAGAGACACTTTGCGAAAGTGCATACTGACAAAGGCTAATAAGCATTCATCTAAAACGTTTCCTAGAAAAACTTTAAAAAGTCAATAATCTGGAGAGTTTTTGTAAGATGTTTCTTCCATCAACCAACGAAGAAACACATTGGTACTTTCCCATGATGAGTGAGTGCTTCAGGATCTCTTGCACTTACATGTGCAGCAAAGTACAGCAATGGAAGCATGCTGGGTTCATAACCCAGAGGTAGGCAGATTGAAACTATCCTCTGCTGTATGCTTTTTTTTTTTAATTAAAGTAATCCAAAACTGGGATTGATATTTTGGCTCTTTTATTTTTACTTAAAGTACAATAACTTTTACCATTTTAATTTGTTTTAATAGTATATTGACAGTATTGTTTTCTTTCAAAAATCCACTTAATTTTCTTTACCCTATTATTAAAATGGTAATTGACAAAAACAAACTACATTGTCACCAGAAGAGCAATACAAAATGTACAAGTGGTATATTAAAATCATCTTTCCAGCTTGAATTTCAATGATGCATTGGGGCAACGATTTTGTGAGAAACATCTTCACCCTTAAATAAAGATTTTCTTAATTCCTTACCTGTGTGCTAATTAGATATCACCTTGTTTTCGCATTAAACAGACTTCCACATGAGAAAGCAGCAAGGATGCAGTGGCGTTAATGTTTCCTGGTGTCAACTTGTATTATTTCAGTAGACATTGAAATGAGGATGCATCTTGCTGCCTTTCCAATGAAGCAAGTTTAATTTAGTAATAGGTGAAAAACCATCCCTACAAAGGTGTTAATCAGAGACTTGGCTTTGTGGACACTTTTCAGAGAACAAATTTGTTAGCATAAAAATAAAGCCAGAAAATGAAGAGCTGTTTAATCACTCAATTGGATTTTTTTTGCCAGCATATTTTTTTTCTCTGCAACCCACTGCTAAATTGTGCTTCCTAGCTGTTTTTTATAAAATCACTGAATCAAATCTAACTCTGATTACATCAGAGAAGGCCAGGTACCCTACACAATAAGAGGGGGTTTGAAATTTTGACTTGTCTACTTAAATATCACCAAAATCTGATCACAAGGTCAATTACGTTCCTGGGTGGGATTGAACCACAAACCTTTTGGTTAATAGCCTTACACACTAACCAATTGCACCACAGAGACACTTTGCAAAAAGTACATACTGACAAAGGCTAATAAGCATTCATCAAGAACGTTTCCTAGAAAAACTTTAAAAAGTCAATAATCTGGAGAGTTTTTGTAAGATGTTTCTTCCATCAACCAATGAAGAAACACATTGGTACTTTCCCATGATGAGTGAGTGCTTCAGGATCTCTTGCACTTACATGTGCAGCAGAGTACTGCAATGGAAGCATGCTGGGCCCATAACCCAGAGATAGGTAGATTGAAACTATCCTCTGCTATATGCATTTTTTTTTTGTTAATTAAAGTAATCAAAAACTGGGATTGATATTTTGTCTCTTTTATTTTTACTTAAAGTACAATAACTTTTACCATTTTAATTTGTTTTAATAGTATATTGACAGTATTGTTTTCTTTCAAAAATCCACTTCATTTTCTTTACCCTATTATTAAAATGGTAATTGACAAAAACAAACTACATTGTCACCAGAAGAGCAATACAAAATGTACAAGTGATATATTAAAATCATCTTTCCAGCTTGAATTTCAATGATGCATTGGGGCAACGATTTTGTGAGAAACATCTTCACCCTTAAATAAAGATTTTCTTAATTCCTTACCTGTGTGATAATTAGATATCACCTTGTTTTCACATTAAACAGACTTCCACATGAGAAAGCAGCAAGGATGCAGTGGCGTTAATGTTTCCTGGTGTCAACCTGTATTATTTCAGTAGACATTGAAATGAGGATGCATCTTGCTGCCTTTCCAATGAAGCAAGTTTAATTTAGTAATAGGTGAAAAACCATCCTTACAAAGGTGTTAATCAGAGACTTGGCTTTGTGGACACTTTTCAGAGAACAAATTTGTTAGCATAAAAATAAAGCCAGAAAATGAAGAGCTGTTTAATCACTCAATTGGATTTTTCTGCCAGCATATTTTTTTTCTCTGCAACCCACTGCTAAATTGTGCTTCCTAGCTGTTTTTATAAAATCACTGAATCAAATCTAACTCTGATTACATCAGAGAAGGCCAGGTACCCTACACCGTAACAGGGGGTTTGAAATTTTGACTTGTCTACTTAAAGATCACCAAAATCTGATAACAAGGGAAATTAGGTCCCTGGGTGGGATTGAACCACCAACCTTATGGTTAATAGCCGTACATACTAATTGATTGCGCCACAGAGACACTTTGCAAAAGTCCATACTGACAAAGGCTAATAAGCATTCATCTAAAGCGTTTCCTAGAAAAACTTTAAAAAGTCAATAATCTGGAGAGTTTTTGTAAGATGTTTCTTCCATCAACCAACGAAGAAACACATTGGTACTTTCCCATGATGAGTGAGTGCTTCAGGATCTCTTGCACTTACATGTGCAGCAGAGTACTGCAATGGAAGCATGCTGGGCCCATAACCCAGAGGTAGGCAGATTGAAACTATCCTCTGCTATATGCATTTTTTTTTGTTAATTAAAGTAATCCAAAACTGGGATTGATATTTTGTCTCTTTTATTTTTACTTAAAGTACAATAACTTTTACCATTTTAATTTGTTTTAATAGTATATTGACAGTATTGTTTTCTTTCAAAAATCCACTTCATTTTCTTTACCCTATTATTAAAATGGTAATTGACAAAAACAAACTACATTGTCACCAGAAGAGCAATACAAAATGTACAAGTGATATATTAAAATCATCTTTCCAGCTTGAATTTCAATGATGCATTGGGTCAACAAATTTGTGAGAAACATCTTCACCCTTAAATAAAGATTTTCTTAATTCCTTACCTGTGTGCTAATTAGATATCACCTTGTTTTCATATTAAACAGACTTCCACATGAGAAAGCAGCAAGGATGCAGTGGCGTTAATGTTTCCTGGTGTCAACTTGTATTATTTCAGTAGACATTGAAATGAGGATGCATCTTGCTGCCTTTCCAATGAAGCAAGTTTAATTTAGTAATAGGTGAAAAACCATCCTTACAAAGGTGTTAATCAGAGACTTGGCTTTGTGGACACTTTTCAGAGAACAAATTTGTTAGCATAAAAATAAAGCCAGAAAATGAAGAGCTGTTTAATCACTCGATTGGATTTTTCTGCCAGCATATTTTTTTTCTCTGCAACCCACTGCTAAATTGTGCTTCCTAGCTGTTTTTTTATAAAATCACTGAATCAAATCTAACTCTGATTACATCAGAGAAGGCCATGTACCCTACACCATAAGAGGGGGTTTGAAATTTTGACTTGTCTACTTAAATATCACCAAAATCTGATCACAAGTTTAATTAGGTCCCTGGGTGGGATTGAACCACCAACCTTTCGGTTAATAGCCGAACACACTAACCGATTGCGCCACAGAGACACTTTGCAAAACGTGCCTACTGACAAAGGCTAATAAGCATACATCTAGAACGTTTCCTAGAAAAACATTAAAAAATCAATAATCTGGAGAGTTTTTGTAAGATGTTTCTTCCATCAACTAATGAATAAACACATTGGTACTTTCCCATGATGAGTGAGTGCTTCAGGATCTCTTGCACTTACATGTGCAGCAGAGTACTGCAATGGAAGCATGCTGGACCCATAACCCAGAGGTAGGCAGATTGAAACTATCCTTTGCTATATGCATTTTTTTTGTTAATTTAAGTAATCAAAACTGGGATTGATATTTTTGCTCTTTTATTTTTACTTAAAGTACAATAACTTTTACCATTTTAATTTGTTTTAATAGTATATTGACAGTATAGTTTTCTTTCAAAAATCCACTTAATTTTCTTTACCCTGTTATTAAAATGGTAATTGACAAAAAAAACTACATTGTCACCAGAAGAGCAATACAAAATGTACAAGTGATATATTAAAATCATCTTTCCAGCTTGAATTTCAATGATGCATTGGGGCAACAATTTTGTGAGAAACATCTTCACCCTTAAATAAAGATTTTCGTAATTCCTTACCTGTGTGCTAATTAGATATCACCTTGTTTTCACATTAAACAGACTTCCACATGAGAAAGCAGCAAGGATGCAGTGGCGTTAATGTTTCCTGGTGTCAACCTGTATTATTTCAGTAGACATTGAAATGAGGATGCATCTTGCTGCCTTTCCAATGAAGCAAGTTTAATTTAGTAATAGGTGAAAAACCATCCCTACAAAGGTGTTAATCAGAGACTTGGCTTTGTGGACACTTTTCAGAGAACAAATTTGTTAGCATAAAAATAAAGCAAGAAAATTAAGAGCTGTTAAATCAAGCAATTTGATTTTTTTGCAAGCATATTTCTTTTTCTCTGCAACCCACTGCTAAATTGTGCTTCCTAGATGTTTTTATAAAATCACTGAATCAAATCTAACTCTGATTACATCAGAGAAGGCCAGGTACCCTACACAATAAGAGGGGGTTTGAAATTTTGACTTGTCTACTTAAATATCACCAAAATCTGATAACAAGGTCAATTACGTCCCTGGGTGGGATTGAACCACCAACCTTTTGGTTAATAGCCATACACACTAACTGATTGCGCCACAGAGACACTTTGCGAAAGTGCATACTGACAAAGGCTAATAAGCATTCATCTAAAACGTTTCCTAGAAAAACTTTAAAAAGTCAATAATCTGGAGAGTTTTTGTAAGATGTTTCTTCCATCAACCAACGAAGAAACACATTGGTACTTTCCCATGATGAGTGAGTGCTTCAGGATCTCTTGCACTTACATGTGCAGCAAAGTACAGCAATGGAAGCATGCTGGGTTCATAACCCAGAGGTAGGCAGATTGAAACTATCCTCTGCTATATGCTTTTTTTTTGTTAATTAAAGTAATCCAAAACTGGGATTGATATTTTGGCTCTTTTATTTTTACTTAAAGTACAATAACTTTTACCATTTTAATTTGTTTTAATAGTATATTGACAGTATTGTTTTCTTTCAAAAATCCACTTCATTTTCTTTACCCTATTATTAAAATGGTAATTGACAAAAACAAACTACATTGTCACCAGAAGAGCAATACAAAATGTACAAGTGATATATTAAAATCATCTTTCCAGCTTGAATTTCAATGATGCATTGGGGCAACGATTTTGTGAGAAACATCTTCACCCTTAAATAAAGATTTTCTTAATTCCTTACCTGTGTGATAATTAGATATCACCTTGTTTTCGCATTAAACAGACTTCCACATGAGAAAGCAGCAAGGATGCAGTGGCGTTAATGTTTCCTGGTGTCAACTTGTATTATTTCAGTAGACATTGAAATGAGGATGCATCTTGCTGCCTTTCCAATGAAGCAAGTTTAATTTAGTAATAGGTGAAAAACTATCCTTACAAAGGTGTTAATCAGAGACTTGGCTTTGTGGACACTTTTCAGAGAACAAATTTGTTAGCATAAAAATAAAGCCAGAAAATGAAGAGCTGTTTAATCACTCAATTGGATTTTTCTGCCAGCATATTTTTTATCTCTGCAAACCACTGCTAAATTGTGCTTCCTCGCTGTTTTTATAAAATCAATGAATCAAATCTAACTCTGATTACATCAGAGAAGGCCAGGTACCCTACACCATAAGAGGGGGTTTGAAATTTTGACTTGTCTACTTAAAGATCACCAAAAGCTGATAACAAGATCAATTACATCCCAGGGTGGGATTGAACCACCAACCTTTTAGTTAATAGCCGTACACACTAACTGATTGCGCCACAGAGACACTTTGCGAAAGTGCTTACTGACAAAGGCTAATAAGCATTCATCTAAAACGTTTCCTAGAAAAACTTTAAAAAGTCAATAATCTGGAGAGTTTTTGTAAAATGTTTCTTCCATCAACCAACGAAGAAACACATTGGTACTTTCCCATGATGAGTGAGTGCTTCAGGATCTCTTGCACTTACATGTGCAGCAAAGTACAGCAATGGAAGCATGCTGGGTTCATAACCCAGAGGTAGGCAGATTGAAACTATCCTCTGCTGTATGCTTTTTTTTTTTTATTAAAGTAATCCAAAACTGGGATTGATATTTTGGCTCTTTTATTTTTACTTAAAGTACAATAACTTTTACCATTTTAATTTGTTTTAATAGTATATTGACAGTATTGTTTTCTTTCAAAAATCCACTTAATTTTCTTTACCCTATTATTAAAATGGTAATTGACAAAAACAAACTACATTGTCACCAGAAGAGCAATACAAAATGTACAAGTGATATATTAAAATCATCTTTCCAGCTTGAATTTCAATGATGCATTGGGGCAACGATTTTGGGAGAAACATCTTCACCCTTAAATAAAGATTTTCTTAATTCCTTACCTGTGTGCTAATTAGATATCACCTTGTTTTCGCATTAAACAGACTTCCACATGAGAAAGCAGCAAGGATGCAGTGGCGTTAATGTTTCCTGGTGTCAACTTGTATTATTTCAGTAGACATTGAAATGAGGATGCATCTTGCTGCCTTTCCAATGAAGCAAGTTAAATTTAGTAATAGGTGAAAAACCATCCCTACAAAGGTGTTAATCAGAGACTTGGCTTTGTGGACACTTTTCAGAGAACAAATTTGTTAGCATAAAAATAAAGCCAGAAAATGAAGAGCTGTTTAATCACTCAATTGGATTTTTTTTGCCAGCATATTTTTTTTCTCTGCAACCCACTGCTAAATTGTGCTTCCTAGCTGTTTTTTATAAAATCACTGAATCAAATCTAACTCTGATTACATCAGAGAAGGCCAGGTACCCTACACAATAAGAGGGGGTTTGAAATTTTGACTTGTCTACTTAAATATCACCAAAATCTGATCACAAGGTCAATTACATTCCTGGGTGGGATTGAACCACCAACCTTTTGGTTAATAGCCTTACACACTAACCAATTGCACCACAGAGACACTTTGCAAAAAGTACATACTGACAAAGGCTAATAAGCATTCATCAAGAACGTTTCCTAGAAAAACTTTAAAAAGTCAATAATCTGGAGAGTTTTTGTAAGATGTTTCTTCCATCAACCAATGAAGAAACACATTGGTACTTTCCCATGATGAGTGAGTGCTTCAGGATCTCTTGCACTTACATGTGCAGCAGAGTACTGCAATGGAAGCATGCTGGACCCATAACCCAGAGATAGGTAGATTGAAACTATCCTCTGCTATATGCATTTTTTTTTGTTAATTAAAGTAATCCAAAACTGGGATTGATATTTTGTCTCTTTTATTTTTACTAAAAGTACAATAACTTTTACCATTTTAATTTGTTTTAATAGTATATTGACAGTATTGTTTTCTTTCAAAAATCCACTTCATTTTCTTTACCCTATTATTAAAATGGTAATTGACAAAAACAAACTACATTGTCACCAGAAGAGCAATACAAAATGTACAAGTGATATATTAAAATCATCTTTCCAGCTTGAATTTCAATGATGCATTGGGGCAACGATTTTGGGAGAAACATCTTCACCCTTAAATAAAGATTTTCTTAATTCCTTACCTGTGTGATAATTAGATATCACCTTGTTTTCACATTAAACAGACTTCCACATGAGAAAGCAGCAAGGATGCAGTGGCGTTAATGTTTCCTGGTGTCAACCTGTATTATTTCAGTAGACATTGAAATGAGGATGCATCTTGCTGCCTTTCCAATGAAGCAAGTTTAATTTAGTAATAGGTGAAAAACCATCCCTACAACGGTGTTAATCAGAGACTTGGCTTTGTGGACACTTTTCAGAGAACAAATTTGTTAGCATAAAAATAAAGCCAGAAAATGAAGAGCTGTTTAATCACTCAGTTGGATTTTTTTTGCCAGCATATTTTTTTTCTCTGCAACCCACTGCTAAATTGTGCTTCCTAGCTGTTTTTTATAAAATCACTGAATCAAATCTAACTCTGATTACATCAGAGAAGGCCATGTACCCTACACCATAAGAGGGGGTTTGAAATTTTGACTTGTCTACTTAAATATCACCAAAATCTGATCAGAAGTTTAATTAGGTCCCTGGGTGGGATTGAACCACCAACCTTTCGGTTAATAGCCGAACACACTAACCGATTGCGCCACAGAGACACTTTGCAAAAAGTGCCTACTGACAAAGGCTAATAAGCATACATCTAGAACGTTTCCTAGAAAAACATTAAAAAAGTCAATAATCTGGAGAGTTTTTGTAAGATGTTTCTTCCATCAACTAACGAATAAACACATTGGTACTTTCCCATGATGAGTGAGTGCTTCAGGATCTCTTGCACTTACATGTGCAGCAGAGTACTGCAATGGAAGCATGCTGGACCCATAACCCAGAGGTAGGCAGATTGAAACTATCCTTTGCTATATGCATTTTTTTTGTTAATTTAAGTAATCAAAACTGGGATTGATATTTTTGCTCTTTTATTTTTACTTAAAGTACAATAACTTTTACCATTTTAATTTGTTTTAATAGTATATTGACAGTATAGTTTTCTTTCAAAAATCCACTTAATTTTCTTTACCCTGTTATTAAAATGGTAATTGACAAAAAAAACTACATTGTCACCAGAAGAGCAATACAAAATGTACAAGTGATATATTAAAATCATCTTTCCAGCTTGAATTTCAATGATGCATTGGGGCAACAATTTTGTGAGAAACATCTTCACCCTTAAATAAAGATTTTCGTAATTCCTTACCTGTGTGCTAATTAGATATCACCTTGTTTTCACATTAAACAGACTTCCACATGAGAAAGCAGCAAGGATGCAGTGGCGTTAATGTTTCCTGGTGTCAACCTGTATTATTTCAGTAGACATTGAAATGAGGATGCATCTTGCTGCCTTTCCAATGAAGCAAGTTTAATTTAGTAATAGGTGAAAAACCATCCCTACAAAGGTGTTAATCAGAGACTTGGCTTTGTGGACACTTTTCAGAGAACAAATTTGTTAGCATAAAAATAAAGCAAGAAAATTAAGAGCTGTTAAATCAAGCAATTTGATTTTTTTGCAAGCATATTTCTTTTTCTCTGCAACCCACTGCTAAATTGTGCTTCCTAGATGTTTTTATAAAATCACTGAATCAAATCTAACTCTGATTACATCAGAGAAGGCCAGGTACCCTACACAATAAGAGGGGGTTTGAAATTTTGACTTGTCTACTTAAATATCACCAAAATCTGATAACAAGGTCAATTACGTCCCTGGGTGGGATTGAACCACCAACCTTTTGGTTAATAGCCATACACACTAACTGATTGCGCCACAGAGACACTTTGCAAAAGTACATACTGACAAAGGCTAATAAGCATTCATCTAAAACGTTTCCTAGAAAAACTTAATAAAGTCAATAATCTGGAGAGTTTTTGTAAGATGTTTCTTCTATCAACCAACGAAGAAACACATTGGTACTTTCCCATGATGAGTGAGTGCTTCAGGATCTCTTGCACTTACATGTGCAGCAGAGTACAGCAATGGAAGCATGCTGGGCCCATAACCCAGAGGTAGGCAGATTGAAACTATCCTCTGCTATATGCATTTTTTTGTTTGTTAATTAAAGTATTCCAAAACTGGGATTGATATTTTGGCTCTTTTATTTTTACTTAAAGTACAATAACTTTTACCATTTTAATTTGTTTTAATAGTATATTGACAGTTTTGTTTTCTTTCAAAAATCCACTTCATTTTCTTTACCCTATTATTAAAATGGTAATTGACAAAAACAAACTACATTGTCACCAGAAGAGCAATACAAAATGTACAAGTGATATATTAAAATCATCTTTCCAGCTTGAATTTCAATGATGCATTGGGGCAACGATTTTGTGAGAAACATCTTCACCCTTAAATAAAGATTTTCTTAATTCCTTACCTGTGTGCTAATTAGATATCACCTTGTTTTCACATTAAACAGACTTCCACATGAGAAAGCAGCAAGGATGCAGTGGCGTTAATGTTTCCTGGTGTCAACTTGTATTATTTCAGTAGACATTGAAATGAGGATGCATCTTGCTGCCTTTCCAATGAAGCAAGTTTAATTTAGTAATAGGTGAAAAACCATCCCTACAAAGGTGTTAATCAGAGACTTTGCTTTGTGGACACTTTTCAGAGAACAAATTTGTTAGCATAAAAATAAAGCCAGAAAATGAAGAGCTGTTTAATCACTCAATTGGATTTTTCTGCCAGCATATTTCTTTTTCTCTACAACCCACTGCTAAATTGTGCTTCCTAGATGTTTTTATAAATCACTGAATCAAATCTAACTCTGATTACATCAGAGAAGGCCAGGTACCCTACACCATAACAGGGGGTTTGAAATTTTGACTTGTCTACTTAAAGATCACCAAAATCTGATAACAAGGTCAATTACGTACCTGGGTGGGATTGAACCACCAACCTTTTGGTTAATAGCCGTACACACTAACTGATTGCGCCACAGAGACACATTGCAGAAGTATATACTGACAAGGGCTAATAAGCATTCATCTAAAACGTTTCCTAGAAAAACTTTAAAAAGTTAATAATCTGGAGAGTTTTTGTAAGATGTTTCTTCCATCAACCAACGAAGAAACACATTGGTACTTTCCCATGATGAGTGAGTGCTTCAGGATCTCTTGCACTTACATGTGCAGCAGAGTACAGCAATGGAAGCATGCTGGGCCCATAACCCAGAGGTAGGCAGATTGAAACTATCCTCTGCTATATGCTTTTTTTTTGTTAATTAAAGTAATCCAAAACTGGGATTGATATTTTGGCTCTTTTATTTTTACTTAAAGTACAATAACTTTTACCATTTTAATTTGTTTTAATAGTATATTGACAGTATTGTTTTCTTTCAAAAATCCACTTCATTTTCTTTACCCTATTATTAAAATGGTAATTGACAAAAACAAACTACATTGTCACCAGAAGAGCAATACAAAATGTACAAGTGATATATTAAAATCATCTTTCCAGCTTGAATTTCAATGATGCATTGGGGCAACGATTTTGTGAGAAACATCTTCACCCTTAAATAAAGATTTTCTTAATTCCTTACCTGTGTGATAATTAGATATCACCTTGTTTTCGCATTAAACAGACTTCCACATGAGAAAGCAGCAAGGATGCAGTGGCGTTAATGTTTCCTGGTGTCAACTTGTATTATTTCAGTAGACATTGAAATGAGGATGCATCTTGCTGCCTTTCCAATGAAGCAAGTTTAATTTAGTAATAGGTGAAAAACCATCCTTACAAAGGTGTTAATCAGAGACTTGGCTTTGTGGACACTTTTCAGAGAACAAATTTGTTAGCATAAAAATAAAGCCAGAAAATGAAGAGCTGTTTAATCACTCAATTGGATTTTTCTGCCAGCATATTTTTTTTCTCTGCAAACCACTGCTAAATTGTGCTTCCTCGCTGTTTTTATAAAATCAATGAATCAAATCTAACTCTGATTACATCAGAGAAGGCCAGGTACCCTACACCATAAGAGGGGGTTTGAAATTTTGACTTGTCTACTTAAAGATCACCAAAAGCTGATAACAAGATCAATTACATCCCTGGGTGGGATTGAACCACCAACCTTTTAGTTAATAGCCGTACACACTAACTGATTGCGCCACAGAGACACTTTGCGAAAGTGCATACTGACAAAGGCTAATAAGCATTCATCTAAAACGTTTCCTTGAAAAACTTTAAAAAGTCAATAATCTGGAGAGTTTTTGTAAGATGTTTCTTCCATCAACCAACGAAGAAACACATTGGTACTTTCCCATGATGAGTGAGTGCTTCAGGATCTCTTGCACTTACATGTGCAGCAAAGTACAGCAATGGAAGCATGCTGGGTTCATAACCCAGAGGTAGGCAGATTGAAACTATCCTCTGCTGTATGCTTTTTTTTTTTAATTAAAGTAATCCAAAACTGGGATTGATATTTTGGCTCTTTTATTTTTACTTAAAGTACAATAACTTTTACCATTTTAATTTGTTTTAATAGTATATTGACAGTATTGTTTTCTTTCAAAAATCCACTTAATTTTCTTTACCCTATTATTAAAATGGTAATTGACAAAAACAAACTACATTGTCACCAGAAGAGCAATACAAAATGTACAAGTGATATATTAAAATCATCTTTCCAGCTTGAATTTCAATGATGCATTGGGGCAACGATTTTGTGAGAAACATCTTCACCCTTAAATAAAGATTTTCTTAATTCCTTACCTGTGTGCTAATTAGATATCACCTTGTTTTCGCATTAAACAGACTTCCACATGAGAAAGCAGCAAGGATGCAGTGGCGTTAATGTTTCCTGGTGTCAACTTGTATTATTTCAGTAGACATTGAAATGAGGATGCATCTTGCTGCCTTTCCAATGAAGCAAGTTTAATTTAGTAATAGGTGAAAAACCATCCCTACAAAGGTGTTAATCAGAGACTTGGCTTTGTGGACACTTTTCAGAGAACAAATTTGTTAGCATAAAAATAAAGCCAGAAAATGAAGAGCTGTTTAATCACTCAATTGGATTTTTTTTGCCAGCATATTTTTTTTCTCTGCAACCCACTGCTAAATTGTGCTTCCTAGCTGTTTTTTATAAAATCACTGAATCAAATCTAACTCTGATTACATCAGAGAAGGCCAGGTACCCTACACAATAAGAGGGGGTTTGAAATTTTGACTTGTCTACTTAAATATCACCAAAATCTGATCACAAGGTCAATTACGTTCCTGGGTGGGATTGAACCACAAACCTTTTGGTTAATAGCCTTACACACTAACCAATTGCACCACAGAGACACTTTGCAAAAAGTACATACTGACAAAGGCTAATAAGCATTCATCAAGAACGTTTCCTAGAAAAACTTTAAAAAGTCAATAATCTGGAGAGTTTTTGTAAGATGTTTCTTCCATCAACCAATGAAGAAACACATTGGTACTTTCCCATGATGAGTGAGTGCTTCAGGATCTCTTGCACTTACATGTGCAGCAGAGTACTGCAATGGAAGCATGCTGGGCCCATAACCCAGAGATAGGTAGATTGAAACTATCCTCTGCTATATGCATTTTTTTTTTGTTAATTAAAGTAATCAAAAACTGGGATTGATATTTTGTCTCTTTTATTTTTACTTAAAGTACAATAACTTTTACCATTTTAATTTGTTTTAATAGTATATTGACAGTATTGTTTTCTTTCAAAAATCCACTTCATTTTCTTTACCCTATTATTAAAATGGTAATTGACAAAAACAAACTACATTGTCACCAGAAGAGCAATACAAAATGTACAAGTGATATATTAAAATCATCTTTCCAGCTTGAATTTCAATGATGCATTGGGGCAACGATTTTGTGAGAAACATCTTCACCCTTAAATAAAGATTTTATTAATTCCTTACCTGTGTGATAATTAGATATCACCTTGTTTTCACATTAAACAGACTTCCACATGAGAAAGCAGCAAGGATGCAGTGGCGTTAATGTTTCCTGGTGTCAACCTGTATTATTTCAGTAGACATTGAAATGAGGATGCATCTTGCTGCCTTTCCAATGAAGCAAGTTTAATTTAGTAATAGGTGAAAAACCATCCCTACAACGGTGTTAATCAGAGACTTGGCTTTGTGGACACTTTTCAGAGAACAAATTTGTTAGCATAAAAATAAAGCCAGAAAATGAAGAGCTGTTTAATCACTCAATTGGATTTTTTTTGCTAGCATATTTTTTTTCTCTGCAACCCACTGCTAAATTGTGCTTCCTAGCTGTTTTTTATAAAATCACTGAATCAAATCTAACTCTGATTACATCAGAGAAGGCCATGTACCCTACACCATAAGAGGGGGTTTGAAATTTTGACTTGTCTACTTAAATATCACCAAAATCTGATCACAAGTTTAATAAGGTCCCTGGGTGGGATTGAACCACCAACCTTTCGGTTAATAGCCGAACACACTAACCGATTGCGCCACAGAGACACTTTGCAAAAAGTGCCTACTGACAAAGGCTAATAAGCATACATCTAGAACGTTTCCTAGAAAAACATTAAAAAATCAATAATCTGGAGAGTTTTTGTAAGATGTTTCTTCCATCAACTAACGAATAAACACATTGGTACTTTCCCATGATGAGTGAGTGCTTCAGGATCTCTTGCACTTACATGTGCAGCAGAGTACTGCAATGGAAGCATGCTGGACCCATAACCCAGAGGTAGGCAGATTGAAACTATCCTTTGCTATATGCATTTTTTTTGTTAATTTAAGTAATCAAAACTGGGATTGATATTTTTGCTCTTTTATTTTTACTTAAAGTACAATAACTTTTACCATTTTAATTTGTTTTAATAGTATATTGACAGTATAGTTTTCTTTCAAAAATCCACTTAATTTTCTTTACCCTGTTATTAAAATGGTAATTGACAAAAAAAACTACATTGTCACCAGAAGAGCAATACAAAATGTACAAGTGATATATTAAAATCATCTTTCCAGCTTGAATTTCAATGATGCATTGGGGCAACAATTTTGTGAGAAACATCTTCACCCTTAAATAAAGATTTTCGTAATTCCTTACCTGTGTGCTAATTAGATATCACCTTGTTTTCACATTAAACAGACTTCCACATGAGAAAGCAGCAAGGATGCAGTGGCGTTAATGTTTCCTGGTGTCAACCTGTATTATTTCAGTAGACATTGAAATGAGGATGCATCTTGCTGCCTTTCCAATGAAGCAAGTTTAATTTAGTAATAGGTGAAAAACCATCCCTACAAAGGTGTTAATCAGAGACTTGGCTTTGTGGACACTTTTCAGAGAACAAATTTGTTAGCATAAAAATAAAGCAAGAAAATTAAGAGCTGTTAAATCAAGCAATTTGATTTTTTTGCAAGCATATTTCTTTTTCTCTGCAACCCACTGCTAAATTGTGCTTCCTAGATGTTTTTATAAAATCACTGAATCAAATCTAACTCTGATTACATCAGAGAAGGCCAGGTACCCTACACAATAAGAGGGGGTGTGAAATTTTGACTTGTCTACTTAAATATCACCAAAATCTGATAACAAGGTCAATTACGTCCCTGGGTGGGATTGAACCACCAACCTTTTGGTTAATAGCCATACACACTAACTGATTGCGCCACAGAGACACTTTGCAAAACTACATACTGACAAAGGCTAATAAGCATTCATCTAAAACGTTTCCTAGAAAAACTTAATAAAGTCAATAATCTGGAGAGTTTTTGTAAGATGTTTCTTCTATCAACCAACGAAGAAACACATTGGTACTTTCCCATGATGAGTGAGTGCTTCAGGATCTCTTGCACTTACATGTGCAGCAGAGTACAGCAATGGAAGCATGCTGGGCCCATAACCCAGAGGTAGGCAGATTGAAACTATCCTCTGCTATATGCATTTTTTTGTTTGTTAATTAAAGTATTCCAAAACTGGGATTGATATTTTGGCTCTTTTATTTTTACTTAAAGTACAATAACTTTTACCATTTTAATTTGTTTTAATAGTATATTGACAGTATTGTTTTCTTTCAAAAATCCACTTCATTTTCTTTACCCTATTATTAAAATGGTAATTGACAAAAACAAACTACATTGTCACCAGAAGAGCAATACAAAATGTACAAGTGATATATTAAAATCATCTTTCCAGCTTGAATTTCAATGATGCATTGGGGCAACGATTTTGTGAGAAACATCTTCACCCTTAAATAAAGATTTTCTTAATTCCTTACCTGTGTGCTAATTAGATATCACCTTGTTTTCACATTAAACAGACTTCCACATGAGAAAGCAGCAAGTATGCATTGGCGTTAATGTTTCCTGGTGTCAACCTGTATTATTTCAGTAGACATTGAAATGAGGATGCATCTTGCTGCCTTTCCAATGAAGCAAGTTTAATTTAGTAATAGGTGAAAAACCATCCTTACAAAGGTGTTAATCAGAGACTTGGCTTTGTGGACACTTTTCAGAGAACAAATTTGTTAGCATAAAAATAAAGCCAGAAAATAAAGAGCTGTTTAATCACTCAATTGGATTTTTCTGCCAGCATATTTTTTTTCTCTGCAACCCACTGCTAAATTGTGCTTCCTAGCTTTTTTTTATAAAATCTCTGAATCAAATCTAACTCTGATTACATCAGAGAAGGCCAGGTACCCTACACAATAACAGGGAGTATGAAATTTGACTTGTCTACTTAAAGATCACCAAAATCTGATCACAAGGTCAATTACGTCCCTGGGTGGGATTGAACCACTAACCTTTTGGTTAATAGCCGTACACACTAACTGATTGCGCCACAGAGACACTTTGCAAAAGTACATACTGACAAATGCTAATAAGCATTCATCTAAAACGTTTCCTAGAAAAACTTAAAAAAGTCAATAATCTGGAGAGTTTTTGTAAGATGTTTCTTCTATCAACCAACGAAGAAACACATTGGTACTTTCCCATGATGAGTGAGTGCTTCAGGATCTCTTGCACTTACATGTGCAGCAGAGTACAGCAATGGAAGCATGCTGGGCCCATAACCCAGAGGTAGGCAGATTGAAACTATCCTCTGCTATATGCATTTTTTTTTGTTAATTAAAGTAATCCAAAACTGGGATTGATATTTTGGCTCTTTTATTTTTACTTAAAGTACAATAACTCTTACCATTTTAATTTGTTTTAATAGTATATTGACAGTATTGTTTTCTTTCAAAAATCCACTTCATTTTCTTTACCCTATTATTAAAATGGTAATTGACAAAAACAAACTACATTGTCACCAGAAGAGCAATACAAAATGTACAAGTGATATATTAAAATCATCTTTCCAGCTTGAATTTCAATGATGCATTGGGGCAACGATTTTGTGAGAAACATCTTCACCCTTAAATAAAGATTTTCTTAATTCCTTACCTGTGTGCTAATTAGATATCACCTTGTTTTCACATTAAACAGACTTCCACATGAGAAAGCAGCAAGGATGCAGTGGCGTTAATGTTTCCTGGTGTCAACTTGTATTATTTCAGTAGACATTGAAATGAGGATGCATCTTGCTGCCTTTCCAATGAAGCAAGTTTAATTTAGTAATAGGTGAAAAACCATCCCTACAAAGGTGTTAATCAGAGACTTTGCTTTGTGGACACTTTTCAGAGAACAAATTTGTTAGCATAAAAATAAAGCCAGAAAATGAAGAGCTGTTTAATCACTCAATTGGATTTTTCTGCCAGCATATTTCTTTTTCTCTACAACCCACTGCTAAATTGTGCTTCCTAGCTGTTTTTATAAATCACTGAATCAAATCTAACTCTGATTACATCAGAGAAGGCCAGGTACCCTACACCATAACAGGGGGTTTGAAATTTTGACTTGTCTACTTAAAGATCACCAAAATCTGATAACAAGGTCAATTACGTACCTGGGTGGGATTGAACCACCAACCTTTTGGTTAATAGCTGTACACACTAACTGATTGCGCCACAGAGACACATTGCAAAATTATATACTGACAAGGGCTAATAAGCATTCATCTAAAACGTTTCCTAGAAAAACTTTAAAAAGTTAATAATCTGGAGAGTTTTTGTAAGATGTTTCTTCCATCAACCAACGAAGAAACACATTGGTACTTTCCCATGATGAGTGAGTGCTTCAGGATCTCTTGCACTTACATGTGCAGCAGAGTACAGCAATGGAAGCATGCTGGGCCCATAACCCAGAGGTAGGCAGATTGAAACTATCCTCTGCTATATGCTTTTTTTTTGTTAATTAAAGTAATCCAAAACTGGGATTGATATTTTGGCTCTTTTATTTTTACTTAAAGTACAATAACTTTTACCATTTTAATTTGTTTTAATAGTATATTGACAGTATTGTTTTCTTTCAAAAATCCACTTAATTTTCTTTACCCTATTATTAAAATGGTAATTGACAAAAACAAACTACATTGTCACCAGAAGAGCAATACAAAATGTACAAGTGATATATTAAAATCATCTTTCCAGCTTGAATTTCAATGATGCATTGGGGCAACGATTTTGTGAGAAACATCTTCACCCTTAAATAAAGATTTTCTTAATTCCTTACCTGTGTGATAATTAGATATCACCTTGTTTTCGCATTAAACAGACTTCCACATGAGAAAGCAGCAAGGATGCAGTGGCGTTAATGTTTCCTGGTGTCAACTTGTATTATTTCAGTAGACATTGAAATGAGGATGCATCTTGCTGCCTTTCCAATGAAGCAAGTTTAATTTAGTAATAGGTGAAAAACCATCCTTACAAAGGTGTTAATCAGAGACTTGGCTTTGTGGACACTTTTCAGAGAACAAATTTGTTAGCATAAAAATAAAGCCAGAAAATGAAGAGCTGTTTAATCACTCAATTGGATTTTTCTGCCAGCATATTTTTTTTCTCTGCAAACCACTGCTAAATTGTGCTTCCTCGCTGTTTTTATAAAATCAATGAATCAAATCTAACTCTAATTACATCAGAGAAGGCCATGTACCCTACACCATAAGAGGGGGTTTGAAATTTTGACTTGTCTACTTAAAGATCACCAAAATCTGATAACAAGATCAATTACATCCCTGGGTGGGATTGAACCACCAACCTTTTAGTTAATAGCCGTACACACTAACTGATTGCGCCACAGAGACACTTTGCGAAAGTGCATACTGACAAAGGCTAATAAGCATTCATCTAAAACGTTTCCTAGAAAAACTTTAAAAAGTCAATAATCTGGAGAGTTTTTGTAAGATGTTTCTTCCATCAACCAACGAAGAAACACATTGGTACTTTCCCATGATGAGTGAGTGCTTCAGGATCTCTTGCACTTACATGTGCAGCAAAGTACAGCAATGGAAGCATGCTGGGCTCATAACCCAGAGGTAGGCAGATTGAAACTATCCTCTGCTGTATGCTTTTTTTTTTTAATTAAAGTAATCCAAAACTGGGATTGATATTTTGGCTCTTTTATTTTTACTTAAAGTACAATAACTTTTACCATTTTAATTTGTTTTAATAGTATATTGACAGTATTGTTTTCTTTCAAAAATCCACTTAATTTTCTTTACCCTATTATTAAAATGGTAATTGACAAAAACAAACTACATTGTCACCAGAAGAGCAATACAAAATGTACAAGTGATATATTAAAATCATCTTTCCAGCTTGAATTTCAATGATGCATTGGGGCAACGATTTTGTGAGAAACATCTTCACCCTTAAATAAAGATTTTCTTAATTCCTTACCTGTGTGCTAATTAGATATCACCTTGTTTTCGCATTAAACAGACTTCCACATGAGAAAGCAGCAAGGATGCAGTGGCGTTAATGTTTCCTGGTGTCAACTTGTATTATTTCAGTAGACATTGAAATGAGGATGCATCTTGCTGCCTTTCCAATGAAGCAAGTTTAATTTAGTAATAGGTGAAAAACCATCCCTACAAAGGTGTTAATCAGAGACTTGGCTTTGTGGACACTTTTCAGAGAACAAATTTGTTAGCATAAAAATAAAGCCAGAAAATGAAGAGCTGTTTAATCACTCAATTGGATTTTTTTTGCCAGCATATTTTTTTTCTCTGCAACCCACTGCTAAATTGTGCTTCCTAGCTGTTTTTTATAAAATCACTGAATCAAATCTAACTCTGATTACATCAGAGAAGGCCAGGTACCCTACACAATAAGAGGGGGTTTGAAATTTTGACTTGTCTACTTAAAGATCACCAAAATCTGATCACAAGGTCAATTACGTCCCTGGGTGGGATTGAACCACCAACCTTTTGGTTAATAGCCTTACACACTAACCAATTGCACCACAGAGACACTTTGCAAAAAGTACATACTGACAAAGGCTAATAAGCATACATCTAGAACGTTTCCTAGAAAAACATTAAAAAGTCAATAATCTGGAGAGTTTTTGTAAGATGTTTCTTCCATCAACCAATGAAGAAACACATTGGTACTTTCCCATGATGAGTGAGTGCTTCAGGATCTCTTGCACTTACATGTGCAGCAGAGTACTGCAATGGAAGCATGCTGGGCCCATAACCCAGAGATAGCTAGATTGAAACTATCCTCTGCTATATGCATTTTTTTTTGTTAATTAAAGTAATCCAAAACTGGGATTGATATTTTGTCTCTTTTATTTTTACTTAAAGTACAATAACTTTTACCATTTTAATTTGTTTTAATAGTATATTGACAGTATTGTTTTCTTTCAAAAATCCACTTAATTTTCTTTACCCTATTATTAAAATGGTAATTGACAAAAACAAACTACATTGTCACCAGAAGAGCAATACAAAATGTACAAGTGATATATTAAAATCATCTTTCCAGCTTGAATTTCAATGATGCATTGGGGCAACGATTTTGTGAGAAACATCTTCACCCTTAAATAAAGATTTTCTTAATTCCTTACCTGTGTGATAATTAGATATCACCTTGTTTTCGCATTAAACAGACTTCCACATGAGAAAGCAGCAAGGATGCAGTGGCGTTAATGTTTCCTGGTGTCAACTTGTATTATTTCAGTAGACATTGAAATGAGGATGCATCTTGCTGCCTTTCCAATGAAGCAAGTTTAATTTAGTAATAGGTGAAAAACCATCCTTACAAAGGTGTTAATCAGAGACTTGGCTTTGTGGACACTTTTCAGAGAACAAATTTGTTAGCATAAAAATAAAGCCAGAAAATGAAGAGCTGTTTAATCACTCAATTGGATTTTTCTGCCAGCATATTTTTTTTCTCTGCAAACCACTGCTAAATTGTGCTTCCTCGCTGTTTTTATAAAATCAATGAATCAAATCTAACTCTAATTACATCAGAGAAGGCCATGTACCCTACACCATAAGAGGGGGTTTGAAATTTTGACTTGTCTACTTAAAGATCACCAAAATCTGATAACAAGATCAATTACATCCCTGGGTGGGATTGAACCACCAACCTTTTAGTTAATAGCCGTACACACTAACTGATTGCGCCACAGAGACACTTTGCGAAAGTGCATACTGACAAAGGCTAATAAGCATTCATCTAAAACGTTTCCTAGAAAAACTTTAAAAAGTCAATAATCTGGAGAGTTTTTGTAAGATGTTTCTTCCATCAACCAACGAAGAAACACATTGGTACTTTCCCATGATGAGTGAGTGCTTCAGGATCTCTTGCACTTACATGTGCAGCAAAGTACAGCAATGGAAGCATGCTGGGCTCATAACCCAGAGGTAGGCAGATTGAAACTATCCTCTGCTGTATGCTTTTTTTTTTTAATTAAAGTAATCCAAAACTGGGATTGATATTTTGGCTCTTTTATTTTTACTTAAAGTACAATAACTTTTACCATTTTAATTTGTTTTAATAGTATATTGACAGTATTGTTTTCTTTCAAAAATCCACTTAATTTTCTTTACCCTATTATTAAAATGGTAATTGACAAAAACAAACTACATTGTCACCAGAAGAGCAATACAAAATGTACAAGTGATATATTAAAATCATCTTTCCAGCTTGAATTTCAATGATGCATTGGGGCAACGATTTTGTGAGAAACATCTTCACCCTTAAATAAAGATTTTCTTAATTCCTTACCTGTGTGCTAATTAGATATCACCTTGTTTTCGCATTAAACAGACTTCCACATGAGAAAGCAGCAAGGATGCAGTGGCGTTAATGTTTCCTGGTGTCAACTTGTATTATTTCAGTAGACATTGAAATGAGGATGCATCTTGCTGCCTTTCCAATGAAGCAAGTTTAATTTAGTAATAGGTGAAAAACCATCCCTACAAAGGTGTTAATCAGAGACTTGGCTTTGTGGACACTTTTCAGAGAACAAATTTGTTAGCATAAAAATAAAGCCAGAAAATGAAGAGCTGTTTAATCACTCAATTGGATTTTTTTTGCCAGCATATTTTTTTTCTCTGCAACCCACTGCTAAATTGTGCTTCCTAGCTGTTTTTTATAAAATCACTGAATCAAATCTAACTCTGATTACATCAGAGAAGGCCAGGTACCCTACACAATAAGAGGGGGTTTGAAATTTTGACTTGTCTACTTAAAGATCACCAAAATCTGATCACAAGGTCAATTACGTCCCTGGGTGGGATTGAACCACCAACCTTTTGGTTAATAGCCTTACACACTAACCAATTGCACCACAGAGACACTTTGCAAAAAGTACATACTGACAAAGGCTAATAAGCATACATCTAGAACGTTTCCTAGAAAAACATTAAAAAGTCAATAATCTGGAGAGTTTTTGTAAGATGTTTCTTCCATCAACCAATGAAGAAACACATTGGTACTTTCCCATGATGAGTGAGTGCTTCAGGATCTCTTGCACTTACATGTGCAGCAGAGTACTGCAATGGAAGCATGCTGGGCCCATAACCCAGAGATAGCTAGATTGAAACTATCCTCTGCTATATGCATTTTTTTTTGTTAATTAAAGTAATCCAAAACTGGGATTGATATTTTGTCTCTTTTATTTTTACTTAAAGTACAATAACTTTTACCATTTTAATTTGTTTTAATAGTATATTGACAGTATTGTTTTCTTTCAAAAATCCACTTCATTTTCTTTACCCTATTATTAAAATGGTAATTGACAAAAACAAACTACATTGTCACCAGAAGAGCAATACAAAATGTACAAGTGATATATTAAAATCATCTTTCCAGCTTGAATTTCAATGATGCATTGGGGCAACGATTTTGGGAGAAACATCTTCACCCTTAAATAAAGATTTTCTTAATTCCTTACCTGTGTGCTAATTAGATATCACCTTGTTTTCACATTAAACAGACTTCCACATGAGAAAGCAGCAAGGATGCAGTGGCGTTAATGTTTCCTGGTGTCAACCTGTATTATTTCAGTAGACATTGAAATGAGGATGCATCTTGCTGCCTTTCCAATGAAGCAAGTTTAATTTAGTAATAGGTGAAAAACCATCCCTACAACGGTGTTAATCAGAGACTTGGCTTTGTGGACACTTTTCAGAGAACAAATTTGTTAGCATAAAAATAAACCAGAAAATGAAGAGCTGTTTAATCACTCAATTGGATTTTTTTGCCAGCATATTTTTTTTCTCTGCAACCCACTGCTAAATTGTGCTTCCTAGCTGTTTTTTATAAAATAACTGAATCAAATCTAACTCTGATAACATCAGAGAAGGCCAGGTACCCTACACAATAAGATGGGGTTTGAAATTTTGACTTGTCTACTTAAATATCACCAAAATCTGATCACAAGGTCAATTACATCCCTGGGTGTGATTGAACCACCAACCTTTTGGTTAATAGCCTTACACACTAACCAATTGCACCACAGAGACACTTTGCAAAAGTCCATACTGACAAAGGCTAATAAGCATTCATCTAGAACGTTTCCTAGAAAAACTTTAAAAAGTCAATAATCTGGAGAGTTTTTGTAAGATGTTTCTTCCATCAACCAATGAAGAAACACATTGGTACTTTCCCATGATGAGTGAGTGCTTCAGGATCTCTTGCACTTACATGTGCAGCAGAGTACTGCAATGGAAGCATGCTGGGCCCATAACCCAGAGGTAGGCAGATTGAAACTATCCTTTGCTATATGCATTTTTTTTGTTAATTAAAGTAATCCAAAACAGGGATTGATATTTTGGCTCTTTTATTTTTACTTAAAGTACAATAACTTTTACCATTTTAATTTGTTTTGATAGTATATTGACAGTATTGTTTTCTTTCAAAAATCCACTTAATTTTCTTTACCCTATTATTAAAATGGTAATTGACAAAAACAAACTACATTGTCACCAGAAGAGCAATACAAAATGTACAAGTGATATATTAAAATCATCTTTCCAGCTTGAATTTCAATGATGCATTGGGGCAACGATTTTGTGAGAAACATCTTCACCCTTAAATAAAGATTTTCTTAATTCCTTACCTGTGTGCTAATTAGATATCACCTTGTTTTCACATTAAACAGACTTCCACATGAGAAAGCAGCAAGGAAGCAGTGGCGTTAATGTTTCCTGGTGTCAACCTGTATTATTTCAGTAAACATTGAAATGAGGATGCATCTTGCTGCCTTTCCAATGAAGCAAGTTTAATTTAGTAATAGGTGAAAAACCATCCCTACAAAGGTGTTAATCAGAGACTTGGCTTTGTGGACACTTTTCAGAGAACAAATTTGTTAGCATAAAAATAAAGCCAGAAAATGAAGAGCTGTTTAATCACTGAATTTGATTTTTCTGCCAGCATATTTTTTTTCTCTGCAACCAACTGCTAAATTGTGCTTCCTAGCAGTTTTTTATAAAATCACAGAATCAAATCTAACTCTGATTACATCAGAGAAGGCCAGGTACCCTACACAATAAGAGGGGGTTTGAAATTTTGACTTGTCTACTTAAATATCACCAAAATCTGATCACAAGGTCAATTACGTCCCTGGGTGGGATTGAACCACCAACCTTTTGGTTAATAGCCGAACACACTAACCGATTGCGCCACAGAGACACTTTGCAAAAAGTACATACTGACAAAGGCTAATAAGCATACATCTAGAACGTTTCCTAGAAAAACATTAAAAAATCAATAATCTGGAGAGTTTTTGTAAGATGTTTCTTCTATCAACCAACGAATAAACACATTGGTACTTTCCCATGATGAGTGAGTGCTTCAGGATCTCTTGCACTTACATGTGCAGCAGAGTACTGCAATGGAAGCATGCTGGACCCATAACCCAGAGGTAGGCAGATTGAAACTATCCTTTGCTATATGCATTTTTTTTTGTTAATTTAAGTAATCAAAACTGGGATTGATATTTTTGCTCTTTTATTTTTACTTAAAGTACAATAACTTTTACCATTTTAATTTGTTTTAATAGTATATTGACAGTATAGTTTTCTTTCAAAAATCCACTTAATTTTCTTTACCCTATTATTAAAATGGTAATTGACAAAAACAAACTACATTGTCACCAGAAGAGCAATACAAAATGTACAAGTGATATATTAAAATCATCTTTCCAGCTTGAATTTCAATGATGCATTGGGGCAACGATTTTGTGAGAAACATCTTCACCCTTAAATAAAGATTTTCTTATTTCCTTACCTGTGTGCTAATTAGATATCACCTTGTTTTCGCATTAAACAGACTTCCACATGAGAAAGCAGCAAGGATGCAGTGGCGTTAATGTTTCCTGGTGTCAACTTGTATTATTTCAGTAGACATTGAAATGAGGATGCATCTTGCTGCCTTTCCAATGAAGCAAGTTTAATTTAGTAATAGGTGAAAAACCATCCCTACAAAGGTGTTAATCAGAGACTTGGCTTTGTGGACACTTTTCAGAGAACAAATTTGTTAGCATAAAAATAAAGCCAGAAAATGAAGAGCTGTTTAATCACGCAATTTGATTTTTTTGCCAGCATATTTCTTTTTCTCTGCAACCCACTGCTAAATTGTGCTTCCTAGATGTTTTTATAAAATCACTGAATCAAATCTTACTCTGATTACATCTGAGAAGGCCAGGTACCCTACACAATAACAGGGGGTATGAAATTTGACTTGTCTACTTAAAGATCACCAAAATCTGATAACAAGGTCAATTACGTCCCTGGGTGGGATTGAACCACCAACCTTTTGGTTAATAGCCTTACACACTAACCAATTGCACCACAGAGACACTTTGCAAAAGTCCATACTGACAAAGGCTAATAAGCATTCATCTAGAACGTTTCCTAGAAAAACTTTAAAAAGTCAATAATCTGGAGAGTTTTTGTAAGATGTTTCTTCCATCAACCAATGAAGAAACACATTGGTACTTTCCCATGATGAGTGAGTGCTTCAGGATCTCTTGCACTTACATGTGCAGCAGAGTACTGCAATGGAAGCATGCTGGGCCCATAACCCAGAGGTAGGCAGATTGAAACTATCCTTTGCTATATGCATTTTTTTTGTTAATTAAAGTAATCCAAAACTGGGATTGATATTTTGGCTCTTTTATTTTTACTTAAAGTACAATAACTTTTACCATTTTAATTTGTTTTGATAGTATATTGACAGTATTGTTTTCTTTTAAAAATCCACTTAATTTTCTTTACCCTATTATTAAAATTGTAATTGACAAAAACAAACTACATTGTCACCAGAAGAGCAATACAAAATGTACAAGTGATATATTAAAATCATCTTTCCAGCTTGAATTTCAATGATGCATTGGGGCAACGATTTTGTGAGAAACATCTTCACCCTTAAATAAAGATTTTCTTAATTCCTTACCTGTGTGCTAATTAGATATCACCTTGTTTTCACATTAAACAGACTTCCACATGAGAAAGCAGCAAGGATGCAGTGGCGTTAATGTTTCCTGGTGTCAACCTGTATTATTTCAGTAAACATTGAAATGAGGATGCATCTTGCTGCCTTTCCAATGAAGCAAGTTTAATTTAGTAATAGGTGAAAAACCATCCCTACAAAGGTGTTAATCAGAGACTTGGCTTTGTGGACACTTTTCAGAGAACAAATTTGTTAGCATAAAAATAAAGCCAGAAAATGAAGAGCTGTTTAATCACTCAATTGGATTTTTCTGCCAGCATATTTTTTTTCTCTGCAACCCACTGCTAAATTGTGCTTCCTAGCAGTTTTTTATAAAATCACTGAATCAAATCTAACTCTGATTACATCAGAGAAGGCCAGGTACCCTACACAATAAGAGGGGGTTTGAAATTTTGACTTGTCTACTTAAATATCACCAAAATCTGATCACAAGGTCAATTACGTCCCTGGGTGGGATTGAACCACCAACCTTTTGGTTAATAGCCGAACACACTAACCAATTGCGCCACAGAGACACTTTGCAAAAAGTACATACTGACAAAGGCTAATAAGCATACATCTAGAACGTTTCCTAGAAAAACATTAAAAAATCAATAATCTGGAGAGTTTTTGTAAGATGTTTCTTCTATCAACCAACGAATAAACACATTGGTACTTTCCCATGATGAGTGAGTGCTTCAGGATCTCTTGCACTTACATGTGCAGCAGAGTACTGCAATGGAAGCATGCTGGACCCATAACCCAGAGGTAGGCAGATTGAAACTATCCTTTGCTATATGCATTTTTTTTTGTTAATTTAAGTAATCAAAACTGGGATTGATATTTTTGCTCTTTTATTTTTACTTAAAGTACAATAACTTTTACCATTTTAATTTGTTTTAATAGTATATTGACAGTATAGTTTTCTTTCAAAAATCCACTTAATTTTCTTTACCCTATTATTAAAATGGTAATTGACAAAAAAAACTACATTGTCACCAGAAGAGCAATACAAAATGTACAAGTGATATATTAAAATCATCTTTCCAGCTTAAATTTCAATGATGCATTGGGGCAACAATTTTGTGAGAAACATCTTCACCCTTAAATAAAGATTTTCGTAATTCCTTACCTGTGTGCTAATTAGATATCACCTTGTTTTCACATTAAACAGACTTCCACATGAGAAAGCAGCAAGGATGCAGTGGCGTTAATGTTTCCTGGTTTCAACCTGTATTATTTCAGTAGACATTGAAATGAGGATGCATCTTGCTGCCTTTCCAATGAAGCAAGTTTAATTTAGTAATAGGTGAAAAACCATCCCTACAAAGGTGTTAATCAGAGACTTGGCTTTGTGGACACTTTTCAGAGAACAAATTTGTTAGCATAAAAATAAAGCCAGAAAATGAAGAGCTGTTTAATCACGCAATTTGATTTTTTTGCCAGCATATTTCTTTTTCTCTGCAAACCACTGCTAAATTGTGCTTCCTAGATGTTTTTATAAAATCACTGAATCAAATCTAACTCTGATTACATCTGAGAAGGCCAGGTACCCTACACAATAACAGGGGGTATGAAATTTGACTTGTCTACTTAAAGATCACCAAAATCTGATAACAAGGTCAATTACGTACCTGGGTGGGATTGAACCACCAACCTTTTGGTTAATAGCCGTACACACTAACTGATTGCGCCACAGAGACACATTGCAAAAGTATATACTGACAAGGGCTAATAAGCATTCATCTAAAACGTTTCCTAGATAAACTTTAAAAAGTTAATAATCTGGAGAGTTTTTGTAAGATGTTTCTTCCATCAACCAACGAAGAAACACATTGGTACTTTCCCATGATGAGTGAGTGCTTCAGGATCTCTTGCACTTACATGTGCAGCAGAGTACAGCAATGGAAGCATGCTGGGCCCATAACCCAGAGGTAGGCAGATTGAAACTATCCTCTGCTATATGCTTTTTTTTTGTTAATTAAAGTAATCCAAAACTGGGATTGATATTTTGGCTCTTTTATTTTTACTTAAAGTACAATAACTTTTACCATTTTAATTTGTTTTAATAGTATATTGACAGTATTGTTTTCTTTCAAAAATCCACTTAATTTTCTTTACCCTATTATTAAAATGGTAATTGACAAAAACAAACTACATTGTCACCAGAAGAGCAATACAAAATGTACAAGTGATATATTAAAATCATCTTTCCAGCTTGAATTTCAATGATGCATTGGGGCAACGATTTTGTGAGAAACATCTTCACCCTTAAATAAAGATTTTCTTAATTCCTTACCTGTGTGATAATTAGATATCACCTTGTTTTCGCATTAAACAGACTTCCACATGAGAAAGCAGCAAGGATGCAGTGGCGTTAATGTTTCCTGGTGTCAACTTGTATTATTTCAGTAGACATTGAAATGAGGATGCATCTTGCTGCCTTTCCAATGAAGCAAGTTTAATTTAGTAATAGGTGAAAAACCATCCTTACAAAGGTGTTAATCAGAGACTTGGCTTTGTGGACACTTTTCAGAGAACAAATTTGTTAGCATAAAAATAAAGCCAGAAAATGAAGAGCTGTTTAATCACTCAATTGGATTTTTCTGCCAGCATATTTTTTTCTCTGCAAACCACTGCTAAATTGTGCTTCCTCGCTGTTTTTATAAAATCAATGAATCAAATCTAACTCTGATTACATCAGAGAAGGCCAGGTACCCTACACCATAAGAGGGGGTTTGAAATTTTGACTTGTCTACTTAAAGATCACCAAAATCTGATAACAAGATCAATTACATCCCTGGGTGGGATTGAACCACCAACCTTTTAGTTAATAGCCGTACACACTAACTGATTGCGCCACAGAGACACTTTGCGAAAGTGCATAATGACAAAGGCTAATAAGCATTCATCTAAAACGTTTCCTAGAAAAACTTTAAAAAGTCAATAATCTGGAGAGTTTTTGTAAGATGTTTCTTCCATCAACCAACGAAGAAACACATTGGTACTTTCCCATGATGAGTGAGTGCTTCAGGATCTCTTGCACTTACATGTGCAGCAAAGTACAGCAATGGAAGCATGCTGGGCTCATAACCCAGAGGTAGGCAGATTGAAACTATCCTCTGCTGTATGCTTTTTTTTTTTTAATTAAAGTAATCCAAAACTGGGATTGATATTTTGGCTCTTTTATTTTTACTTAAAGTACAATAACTTTTACCATTTTAATTTGTTTTAATAGTATATTGACAGTATTGTTTTCTGTCAAAAATCCACTTAATTTTCTTTACCCTATTATTAAAATGGTAATTGACAAAAACAAACTACATTGTCACCAGAAGAGCAATACAAAATGTACAAGTGATATATTAAAATCATCTTTCCAGCTTGAATTTCAATGATGCATTGGGGCAACGATTTTGTGAGAAACATCTTCACCCTTAAATAAAGATTTTCTTAATTCCTTACCTGTGTGCTAATTAGATATCACCTTGTTTTCACATTAAACAGACTTCCACATGAGAAAGCAGCAAGGATGCAGTGGCGTTAATGTTTCCTGGTTTCAACCTGTATTATTTCAGTAGACATTGAAATGAGGATGCATCTTGCTGCCTTTCCAATGAAGCAAGTTTTATTTAGTAATAGGTGAAAAACCATCCCTACAAAGGTGTTAATCAGAGACTTGGCTTTGTGGACACTTTTCAGAGAACAAATTTGTTAGCATAAAAATAAAGCCAGAAAATGAAGAGCTGTTTAATCACGCAATTTGATTTTTTTGCCAGCATATTTCTTTTTCTCTGCAACCCACTGCTAAATTGTGCTTCCTAGATGTTTTTATAAAATCACTGAATCAAATCTAACTCTGATTACATCTGAGAAGGCCAGGTACCCTACACAATAACAGGGGGTATGAAATTTGACTTGTCTACTTAAAGATCACCAAAATCTGATAACAAGGTCAATTACGTCCCTGGGTGGGATTGAACCACCAACCTTTTGGTTAATAGCCTTACACACTAACCAATTGCACCACAGAGACACTTTGCAAAAGTCCATACTGACAAAGGCTAATAAGCATTCATCTAGAACGTTTCCTAGAAAAACTTTAAAAAGTCAATAATCTGGAGAGTTTTTGTAAGATGTTTCTTCCATCAACCAATGAAGAAACACATTGGTACTTTCCCATGATGAGTGAGTGCTTCAGGATCTCTTGCACTTACATGTGCAGCAGAGTACTGCAATGGAAGCATGCTGGGCCCATAACCCAGAGGTAGGCAGATTGAAACTATCCTTTGCTATATGCATTTTTTTTGTTAATTAAAGTAATCCAAAACTGGGATTGATATTTTGGCTCTTTTATTTTTACTTAAAGTACAATAACTTTTACCATTTTAATTTGTTTTGATAGTATATTGACAGTATTGTTTTCTTTTAAAAATCCACTTAATTTTCTTTACCCTATTATTAAAATTGTAATTGACAAAAACAAACTACATTGTCACCAGAAGAGCAATACAAAATGTACAAGTGATATATTAAAATCATCTTTCCAGCTTGAATTTCAATGATGCATTGGGGCAACGATTTTGGGAGAAACATCTTCACCCTTAAATAAAGATTTTCTTAATTCCTTACCTGTGTGCTAATTAGATATCACCTTGTTTTCACATTAAACAGACTTCCACATGAGAAAGCAGCAAGGATGCAGTGGCGTTAATGTTTCCTGGTGTCAACCTGTATTATTTCAGTAAACATTGAAATGAGGATGCATCTTGCTGCCTTTCCAATGAAGCAAGTTTAATTTAGTAATAGGTGAAAAACCATCCCTACAAAGGTGTTAATCAGAGACTTGGCTTTGTGGACACTTTTCAGAGAACAAATTTGTTAGCATAAAAATAAAGCCAGAAAATGAAGAGCTGTTTAATCACTCAATTGGATTTTTCTGCCAGCATATTTTTTTTCTCTGCAACCCACTGCTAAATTGTGCTTCCTAGCAGTTTTTTATAAAATCACTGAATCAAATCTAACTCTGATTACATCAGAGAAGGCCAGGTACCCTACACAATAAGAGGGGGTTTGAAATTTTGACTTGTCTACTTAAATATCACCAAAATCTGATAACAAGGTCAATTACGTCCCTGGGTGGGATTGAACCACCAACCTTTTGGTTAATAGCCGTACACACTAACCAATTGCGCCACAGAGACACTTTGCAAAAAGTACATACTGACAAAGGCTAATAAGCATACATCTAGAACGTTTCCTAGAAAAACATTAAAAAATCAATAATCTGGAGAGTTTTTGTAAGATGTTTCTTCTATCAACCAACGAATAAACACATTGGTACTTTCCCATGATGAGTGAGTGCTTCAGGATCTCTTGCACTTACATGTGCAGCAGAGTACTGCAATGGAAGCATGCTGGACCCATAACCCAGAGGTAGGCAGATTGAAACTATCCTTTGCTATATGCATTTTTTTTTGTTAATTTAAGTAATCAAAACTGGGATTGATATTTTTGCTCTTTTATTTTTACTTAAAGTACAATAACTTTTACCATTTTAATTTGTTTTAATAGTATATTGACAGTATAGTTTTCTTTCAAAAATCCACTTAATTTTCTTTACCCTATTATTAAAATGGTAATTGACAAAAAAAACTACATTGTCACCAGAAGAGCAATACAAAATGTACAAGTGATATATTAAAATCATCTTTCCAGCTTAAATTTCAATGATGCATTGGGGCAACAATTTTGTGAGAAACATCTTCACCCTTAAATAAAGATTTTCGTAATTCCTTACCTGTGTGCTAATTAGATATCACCTTGTTTTCACATTAAACAGACTTCCACATGAGAAAGCAGCAAGGATGCAGTGGCGTTAATGTTTCCTGGTTTCAACCTGTATTATTTCAGTAGACATTGAAATGAGGATGCATCTTGCTGCCTTTCCAATGAAGCAAGTTTAATTTAGTAATAGGTGAAAAACCATCCCTACAAAGGTGTTAATCAGAGACTTGGCTTTGTGGACACTTTTCAGAGAACAAATTTGTTAGCATAAAAATAAAGCCAGAAAATGAAGAGCTGTTTAATCACGCAATTTGATTTTTTTGCCAGCATATTTCTTTTTCTCTGCAAACCACTGCTAAATTGTGCTTCCTAGATGTTTTTATAAAATCACTGAATCAAATCTAACTCTGATTACATCTGAGAAGGCCAGGTACCCTACACAATAACAGGGGGTATGAAATTTGACTTGTCTACTTAAAGATCACCAAAATCTGATAACAAGGTCAATTACGTACCTGGGTGGGATTGAACCACCAACCTTTTGGTTAATAGCCGTACACACTAACTGATTGCGCCACAGAGACACATTGCAAAAGTATATACTGACAAGGGCTAATAAGCATTCATCTAAAACGTTTCCTAGAAAAACTTTAAAAAGTTAATAATCTGGAGAGTTTTTGTAAGATGTTTCTTCCATCAACCAACGAAGAAACACATTGGTACTTTCCCATGATGAGTGAGTGCTTCAGGATCTCTTGCACTTACATGTGCAGCAGAGTACAGCAATGGAAGCATGCTGGGCCCATAACCCAGAGGTAGGCAGATTGAAACTATCCTCTGCTATATGCTTTTTTTTTGTTAATTAAAGTAATCCAAAACTGGGATTGATATTTTGGCTCTTTTATTTTTACTTAAAGTACAATAACTTTTACCATTTTAATTTGTTTTAATAGTATATTGACAGTATTGTTTTCTTTCAAAAATCCACTTAATTTTCTTTACCCTATTATTAAAATGGTAATTGACAAAAACAAACTACATTGTCACCAGAAGAGCAATACAAAATGTACAAGTGATATATTAAAATCATCTTTCCAGCTTGAATTTCAATGATGCATTGGGGCAACGATTTTGTGAGAAACATCTTCACCCTTAAATAAAGATTTTCTTAATTCCTTACCTGTGTGATAATTAGATATCACCTTGTTTTCGCATTAAACAGACTTCCACATGAGAAAGCAGCAAGGATGCAGTGGCGTTAATGTTTCCTGGTGTCAACCTGTATTATTTCAGTAGACATTGAAATGAGGATGCATCTTGCTGCCTTTCCAATGAAGCAAGTTTAATTTAGTAATAGGTGAAAAACCATCCTTACAAAGGTGTTAATCAGAGACTTGGCTTTGTGGACACTTTTCAGAGAACAAATTTGTTAGCATAAAAATAAAGCCAGAAAATAAAGAGCTGTTTAATCACTCAATTGGATTTTTCTGCCAGCATATTTTTTTTCTCTGCAACCCACTGCTAAATTGTGCTTCCTAGCTTTTTTTATAAAATCACTGAATCAAATCTAACTCTGATTACATCAGAGAAGGCCAGGTACCCTACACAATAACAGGGAGTATGAAATTTGACTTGTCTACTTAAAGATCACCAAAATCTGATCACAAGGTCAATTGCGTCCCTGGGTGGGATTGAACCACTAACCTTTTGGTTAATAGCCGTACACACTAACTGATTGCGCCACAGAGACACTTTGCAAAAGTACATACTGACAAATGCTAATAAGCATTCATCTAAAACGTTTCCTAGAAAAACTTAAAAAAGTCAATAATCTGGAGAGTTTTTGTAAGATGTTTCTTCTATCAACCAACGAAGAAACACATTGGTACTTTCCCATGATGAGTGAGTGCTTCAGGATCTCTTGCACTTACATGTGCAGCAGAGTACAGCAATGGAAGCATGCTGGGCCCATAACCCAGAGGTAGGCAGATTGAAACTATCCTCTGCTATATGCATTTTTTTTTGTTAATTAAAGTAATCCAAAACTGGGATTGATATTTTGGCTCTTTTATTTTTACTTAAAGTACAATAACTTTTACCATTTTAATTTGTTTTAATAGTATATTGACAGTATAGTTTTCTTTCAAAAATCCACTTAATTTTCTTTACCCTGTTATTAAAATGGTAATTGACAAAAAAAACTACATTGTCACCAGAAGAGCAATACAAAATGTACAAGTGATATATTAAAATCATCTTTCCAGCTTGAATTTCAATGATGCATTGGGGCAACAATTTTGTGAGAAACATCTTCACCCTTAAATAAAGATTTTCGTAATTCCTTACCTGTGTGCTAATTAGATATCACCTTGTTTTCACATTAAACAGACTTCCACATGAGAAAGCAGCAAGGATGCAGTGGCGTTAATGTTTCCTGGTGTCAACCTGTATTATTTCAGTAGACATTGAAATGAGGATGCATCTTGCTGCCTTTCCAATGAAGCAAGTTTAATTTAGTAATAGGTGAAAAACCATCCCTACAAAGGTGTTAATCAGAGACTTGGCTTTGTGGACACTTTTCAGAGAACAAATTTGTTAGCATAAAAATAAAGCAAGAAAATTAAGAGCTGTTAAATCAAGCAATTTGATTTTTTTGCAAGCATATTTCTTTTTCTCTGCAACCCACTGCTAAATTGTGCTTCCTAGATGTTTTTATAAAATCACTGAATCAAATCTAACTCTGATTACATCAGAGAAGGCCAGGTACCCTACACAATAAGAGGGGGTTTGAAATTTTGACTTGTCTACTTAAATATCACCAAAATCTGATAACAAGGTCAATTACGTCCCTGGGTGGGATTGAACCACCAACCTTTTGGTTAATAGCCATACACACTAACTGATTGCGCCACAGAGACACTTTGCGAAAGTGCATACTGACAAAGGCTAATAAGCATTCATCTAAAACGTTTCCTAGAAAAACTTTAAAAAGTCAATAATCTGGAGAGTTTTTGTAAGATGTTTCTTCCATCAACCAACGAAGAAACACATTGGTACTTTCCCATGATGAGTGAGTGCTTCAGGATCTCTTGCACTTACATGTGCAGCAAAGTACAGCAATGGAAGCATGCTGGGTTCATAACCCAGAGGTAGGCAGATTGAAACTATCCTCTGCTATATGCTTTTTTTTTGTTAATTAAAGTAATCCAAAACTGGGATTGATATTTTGGCTCTTTTATTTTTACTTAAAGTACAATAACTTTTACCATTTTAATTTGTTTTAATAGTATATTGACAGTATTGTTTTCTTTCAAAAATCCACTTCATTTTCTTTACCCTATTATTAAAATGGTAATTGACAAAAACAAACTACATTGTCACCAGAAGAGCAATACAAAATGTACAAGTGATATATTAAAATCATCTTTCCAGCTTGAATTTCAATGATGCATTGGGGCAACGATTTTGTGAGAAACATCTTCACCCTTAAATAAAGATTTTCTTAATTCCTTACCTGTGTGATAATTAGATATCACCTTGTTTTCGCATTAAACAGACTTCCACATGAGAAAGCAGCAAGGATGCAGTGGCGTTAATGTTTCCTGGTGTCAACTTGTATTATTTCAGTAGACATTGAAATGAGGATGCATCTTGCTGCCTTTCCAATGAAGCAAGTTTAATTTAGTAATAGGTGAAAAACTATCCTTACAAAGGTGTTAATCAGAGACTTGGCTTTGTGGACACTTTTCAGAGAACAAATTTGTTAGCATAAAAATAAAGCCAGAAAATGAAGAGCTGTTTAATCACTCAATTGGATTTTTCTGCCAGCATATTTTTTATCTCTGCAAACCACTGCTAAATTGTGCTTCCTCGCTGTTTTTATAAAATCAATGAATCAAATCTAACTCTGATTACATCAGAGAAGGCCAGGTACCCTACACCATAAGAGGGGGTTTGAAATTTTGACTTGTCTACTTAAAGATCACCAAAAGCTGATAACAAGATCAATTACATCCCAGGGTGGGATTGAACCACCAACCTTTTAGTTAATAGCCGTACACACTAACTGATTGCGCCACAGAGACACTTTGCGAAAGTGCATACTGACAAAGGCTAATAAGCATTCATCTAAAACGTTTCCTAGAAAAACTTTAAAAAGTCAATAATCTGGAGAGTTTTTGTAAGATGTTTCTTCCATCAACCAACGAAGAAACACATTGGTACTTTCCCATGATGAGTGAGTGCTTCAGGATCTCTTGCACTTACATGTGCAGCAAAGTACAGCAATGGAAGCATGCTGGGTTCATAACCCAGAGGTAGGCAGATTGAAACTATCCTCTGCTGTATGCTTTTTTTATTTTATTAAAGTAATCCAAAACTGGGATTGATATTTTGGCTCTTTTATTTTTACTTAAAGTACAATAACTTTTACCATTTTAATTTGTTTTAATAGTATATTGACAGTATTGTTTTCTTTCAAAAATCCACTTAATTTTCTTTACCCTATTATTAAAATGGTAATTGACAAAAACAAACTACATTGTCACCAGAAGAGCAATACAAAATGTACAAGTGATATATTAAAATCATCTTTCCAGCTTGAATTTCAATGATGCATTGGGGCAACGATTTTGTGAGAAACATCTTCACCCTTAAATAAAGATTTTCTTAATTCCTTACCTGTGTGCTAATTAGATATCACCTTGTTTTCGCATTAAACAGACTTCCACATGAGAAAGCAGCAAGGATGCAGTGGCGTTAATGTTTCCTGGTGTCAACTTGTATTATTTCAGTAGACATTGAAATGAGGATGCATCTTGCTGCCTTTCCAATGAAGCAAGTTAAATTTAGTAATAGGTGAAAAACCATCCCTACAAAGGTGTTAATCAGAGACTTGGCTTTGTGGACACTTTTCAGAGAACAAATTTGTTAGCATAAAAATAAAGCCAGAAAATGAAGAGCTGTTTAATCACTCAATTGGATTTTTTTTGCCAGCATATTTTTTTTCTCTGCAACCCACTGCTAAATTGTGCTTCCTAGCTGTTTTTTATAAAATCACTGAATCAAATCTAACTCTGATTACATCAGAGAAGGCCAGGTACCCTACACAATAAGAGGGGGTTTGAAATTTTGACTTGTCTACTTAAATATCACCAAAATCTGATCACAAGGTCAATTACATTCCTGGGTGGGATTGAACCACCAACCTTTTGGTTAATAGCCTTACACACTAACCAATTGCACCACAGAGACACTTTGCAAAAAGTACATACTGACAAAGGCTAATAAGCATTCATCAAGAACGTTTCCTAGAAAAACTTTAAAAAGTCAATAATCTGGAGAGTTTTTGTAAGATGTTTCTTCCATCAACCAATGAAGAAACACATTGGTACTTTCCCATGATGAGTGAGTGCTTCAGGATCTCTTGCACTTACATGTGCAGCAGAGTACTGCAATGGAAGCATGCTGGACCCATAACCCAGAGATAGGTAGATTGAAACTATCCTCTGCTATATGCATTTTTTTTTGTTAATTAAAGTAATCCAAAACTGGGATTGATATTTTGTCTCTTTTATTTTTACTAAAAGTACAATAACTTTTACCATTTTAATTTGTTTTAATAGTATATTGACAGTATTGTTTTCTTTCAAAAATCCACTTCATTTTCTTTACCCTATTATTAAAATGGTAATTGACAAAAACAAACTACATTGTCACCAGAAGAGCAATACAAAATGTACAAGTGATATATTAAAATCATCTTTCCAGCTTGAATTTCAATGATGCATTGGGGCAACGATTTTGGGAGAAACATCTTCACCCTTAAATAAAGATTTTCTTAATTCCTTACCTGTGTGATAATTAGATATCACCTTGTTTTCACATTAAACAGACTTCCACATGAGAAAGCAGCAAGGATGCAGTGGCGTTAATGTTTCCTGGTGTCAACCTGTATTATTTCAGTAGACATTGAAATGAGGATGCATCTTGCTGCCTTTCCAATGAAGCAAGTTTAATTTAGTAATAGGTGAAAAACCATCCCTACAACGGTGTTAATCAGAGACTTGGCTTTGTGGACACTTTTCAGAGAACAAATTTGTTAGCATAAAAATAAAGCCAGAAAATGAAGAGCTGTTTAATCACTCAGTTGGATTTTTTTTGCCAGCATATTTTTTTTCTCTGCAACCCACTGCTAAATTGTGCTTCCTAGCTGTTTTTTATAAAATCACTGAATCAAATCTAACTCTGATTACATCAGAGAAGGCCATGTACCCTACACCATAAGAGGGGGTTTGAAATTTTGACTTGTCTACTTAAATATCACCAAAATCTGATCAGAAGTTTAATTAGGTCCCTGGGTGGGATTGAACCACCAACCTTTCGGTTAATAGCCGAACACACTAACCGATTGCGCCACAGAGACACTTTGCAAAAAGTGCCTACTGACAAAGGCTAATAAGCATACATCTAGAACGTTTCCTAGAAAAACATTAAAAAAGTCAATAATCTGGAGAGTTTTTGTAAGATGTTTCTTCCATCAACTAACGAATAAACACATTGGTACTTTCCCATGATGAGTGAGTGCTTCAGGATCTCTTGCACTTACATGTGCAGCAGAGTACTGCAATGGAAGCATGCTGGACCCATAACCCAGAGGTAGGCAGATTGAAACTATCCTTTGCTATATGCATTTTTTTTGTTAATTTAAGTAATCAAAACTGGGATTGATATTTTTGCTCTTTTATTTTTACTTAAAGTACAATAACTTTTACCATTTTAATTTGTTTTAATAGTATATTGACAGTATAGTTTTCTTTCAAAAATCCACTTAATTTTCTTTACCCTGTTATTAAAATGGTAATTGACAAAAAAAACTACATTGTCACCAGAAGAGCAATACAAAATGTACAAGTGATATATTAAAATCATCTTTCCAGCTTGAATTTCAATGATGCATTGGGGCAACAATTTTGTGAGAAACATCTTCACCCTTAAATAAAGATTTTCGTAATTCCTTACCTGTGTGCTAATTAGATATCACCTTGTTTTCACATTAAACAGACTTCCACATGAGAAAGCAGCAAGGATGCAGTGGCGTTAATGTTTCCTGGTGTCAACCTGTATTATTTCAGTAGACATTGAAATGAGGATGCATCTTGCTGCCTTTCCAATGAAGCAAGTTTAATTTAGTAATAGGTGAAAAACCATCCCTACAAAGGTGTTAATCAGAGACTTGGCTTTGTGGACACTTTTCAGAGAACAAATTTGTTAGCATAAAAATAAAGCAAGAAAATTAAGAGCTGTTAAATCAAGCAATTTGATTTTTTTGCAAGCATATTTCTTTTTCTCTGCAACCCACTGCTAAATTGTGCTTCCTAGATGTTTTTATAAAATCACTGAATCAAATCTAACTCTGATTACATCAGAGAAGGCCAGGTACCCTACACAATAAGAGGGGGTTTGAAATTTTGACTTGTCTACTTAAATATCACCAAAATCTGATAACAAGGTCAATTACGTCCCTGGGTGGGATTGAACCACCAACCTTTTGGTTAATAGCCATACACACTAACTGATTGCGCCACAGAGACACTTTGCAAAAGTACATACTGACAAAGGCTAATAAGCATTCATCTAAAACGTTTCCTAGAAAAACTTAATAAAGTCAATAATCTGGAGAGTTTTTGTAAGATGTTTCTTCTATCAACCAACGAAGAAACACATTGGTACTTTCCCATGATGAGTGAGTGCTTCAGGATCTCTTGCACTTACATGTGCAGCAGAGTACAGCAATGGAAGCATGCTGGGCCCATAACCCAGAGGTAGGCAGATTGAAACTATCCTCTGCTATATGCATTTTTTTGTTTGTTAATTAAAGTATTCCAAAACTGGGATTGATATTTTGGCTCTTTTATTTTTACTTAAAGTACAATAACTTTTACCATTTTAATTTGTTTTAATAGTATATTGACAGTTTTGTTTTCTTTCAAAAATCCACTTCATTTTCTTTACCCTATTATTAAAATGGTAATTGACAAAAACAAACTACATTGTCACCAGAAGAGCAATACAAAATGTACAAGTGATATATTAAAATCATCTTTCCAGCTTGAATTTCAATGATGCATTGGGGCAACGATTTTGTGAGAAACATCTTCACCCTTAAATAAAGATTTTCTTAATTCCTTACCTGTGTGCTAATTAGATATCACCTTGTTTTCACATTAAACAGACTTCCACATGAGAAAGCAGCAAGGATGCAGTGGCGTTAATGTTTCCTGGTGTCAACTTGTATTATTTCAGTAGACATTGAAATGAGGATGCATCTTGCTGCCTTTCCAATGAAGCAAGTTTAATTTAGTAATAGGTGAAAAACCATCCCTACAAAGGTGTTAATCAGAGACTTTGCTTTGTGGACACTTTTCAGAGAACAAATTTGTTAGCATAAAAATAAAGCCAGAAAATGAAGAGCTGTTTAATCACTCAATTGGATTTTTCTGCCAGCATATTTCTTTTTCTCTACAACCCACTGCTAAATTGTGCTTCCTAGATGTTTTTATAAATCACTGAATCAAATCTAACTCTGATTACATCAGAGAAGGCCAGGTACCCTACACCATAACAGGGGGTTTGAAATTTTGACTTGTCTACTTAAAGATCACCAAAATCTGATAACAAGGTCAATTACGTACCTGGGTGGGATTGAACCACCAACCTTTTGGTTAATAGCCGTACACACTAACTGATTGCGCCACAGAGACACATTGCAGAAGTATATACTGACAAGGGCTAATAAGCATTCATCTAAAACGTTTCCTAGAAAAACTTTAAAAAGTTAATAATCTGGAGAGTTTTTGTAAGATGTTTCTTCCATCAACCAACGAAGAAACACATTGGTACTTTCCCATGATGAGTGAGTGCTTCAGGATCTCTTGCACTTACATGTGCAGCAGAGTACAGCAATGGAAGCATGCTGGGCCCATAACCCAGAGGTAGGCAGATTGAAACTATCCTCTGCTATATGCTTTTTTTTTGTTAATTAAAGTAATCCAAAACTGGGATTGATATTTTGGCTCTTTTATTTTTACTTAAAGTACAATAACTTTTACCATTTTAATTTGTTTTAATAGTATATTGACAGTATTGTTTTCTTTCAAAAATCCACTTCATTTTCTTTACCCTATTATTAAAATGGTAATTGACAAAAACAAACTACATTGTCACCAGAAGAGCAATACAAAATGTACAAGTGATATATTAAAATCATCTTTCCAGCTTGAATTTCAATGATGCATTGGGGCAACGATTTTGTGAGAAACATCTTCACCCTTAAATAAAGATTTTCTTAATTCCTTACCTGTGTGATAATTAGATATCACCTTGTTTTCGCATTAAACAGACTTCCACATGAGAAAGCAGCAAGGATGCAGTGGCGTTAATGTTTCCTGGTGTCAACTTGTATTATTTCAGTAGACATTGAAATGAGGATGCATCTTGCTGCCTTTCCAATGAAGCAAGTTTAATTTAGTAATAGGTGAAAAACCATCCTTACAAAGGTGTTAATCAGAGACTTGGCTTTGTGGACACTTTTCAGAGAACAAATTTGTTAGCATAAAAATAAAGCCAGAAAATGAAGAGCTGTTTAATCACTCAATTGGATTTTTCTGCCAGCATATTTTTTTTCTCTGCAAACCACTGCTAAATTGTGCTTCCTCGCTGTTTTTATAAAATCAATGAATCAAATCTAACTCTGATTACATCAGAGAAGGCCAGGTACCCTACACCATAAGAGGGGGTTTGAAATTTTGACTTGTCTACTTAAAGATCACCAAAAGCTGATAACAAGATCAATTACATCCCTGGGTGGGATTGAACCACCAACCTTTTAGTTAATAGCCGTACACACTAACTGATTGCGCCACAGAGACACTTTGCGAAAGTGCATACTGACAAAGGCTAATAAGCATTCATCTAAAACGTTTCCTAGAAAAACTTTAAAAAGTCAATAATCTGGAGAGTTTTTGTAAGATGTTTCTTCCATCAACCAACGAAGAAACACATTGGTACTTTCCCATGATGAGTGAGTGCTTCAGGATCTCTTGCACTTACATGTGCAGCAAAGTACAGCAATGGAAGCATGCTGGGTTCATAACCCAGAGGTAGGCAGATTGAAACTATCCTCTGCTGTATGCTTTTTTTTTTTAATTAAAGTAATCCAAAACTGGGATTGATATTTTGGCTCTTTTATTTTTACTTAAAGTACAATAACTTTTACCATTTTAATTTGTTTTAATAGTATATTGACAGTATTGTTTTCTTTCAAAAATCCACTTAATTTTCTTTACCCTATTATTAAAATGGTAATTGACAAAAACAAACTACATTGTCACCAGAAGAGCAATACAAAATGTACAAGTGATATATTAAAATCATCTTTCCAGCTTGAATTTCAATGATGCATTGGGGCAACGATTTTGTGAGAAACATCTTCACCCTTAAATAAAGATTTTCTTAATTCCTTACCTGTGTGCTAATTAGATATCACCTTGTTTTCGCATTAAACAGACTTCCACATGAGAAAGCAGCAAGGATGCAGTGGCGTTAATGTTTCCTGGTGTCAACTTGTATTATTTCAGTAGACATTGAAATGAGGATGCATCTTGCTGCCTTTCCAATGAAGCAAGTTTAATTTAGTAATAGGTGAAAAACCATCCCTACAAAGGTGTTAATCAGAGACTTGGCTTTGTGGACACTTTTCAGAGAACAAATTTGTTAGCATAAAAATAAAGCCAGAAAATGAAGAGCTGTTTAATCACTCAATTGGATTTTTTTTGCCAGCATATTTTTTTTCTCTGCAACCCACTGCTAAATTGTGCTTCCTAGCTGTTTTTTATAAAATCACTGAATCAAATCTAACTCTGATTACATCAGAGAAGGCCAGGTACCCTACACAATAAGAGGGGGTTTGAAATTTTGACTTGTCTACTTAAATATCACCAAAATCTGATCACAAGGTCAATTACGTTCCTGGGTGGGATTGAACCACAAACCTTTTGGTTAATAGCCTTACACACTAACCAATTGCACCACAGAGACACTTTGCAAAAAGTACATACTGACAAAGGCTAATAAGCATTCATCAAGAACGTTTCCTAGAAAAACTTTAAAAAGTCAATAATCTGGAGAGTTTTTGTAAGATGTTTCTTCCATCAACCAATGAAGAAACACATTGGTACTTTCCCATGATGAGTGAGTGCTTCAGGATCTCTTGCACTTACATGTGCAGCAGAGTACTGCAATGGAAGCATGCTGGGCCCATAACCCAGAGATAGGTAGATTGAAACTATCCTCTGCTATATGCATTTTTTTTTTGTTAATTAAAGTAATCAAAAACTGGGATTGATATTTTGTCTCTTTTATTTTTACTTAAAGTACAATAACTTTTACCATTTTAATTTGTTTTAATAGTATATTGACAGTATTGTTTTCTTTCAAAAATCCACTTCATTTTCTTTACCCTATTATTAAAATGGTAATTGACAAAAACAAACTACATTGTCACCAGAAGAGCAATACAAAATGTACAAGTGATATATTAAAATCATCTTTCCAGCTTGAATTTCAATGATGCATTGGGGCAACGATTTTGTGAGAAACATCTTCACCCTTAAATAAAGATTTTCTTAATTCCTTACCTGTGTGATAATTAGATATCACCTTGTTTTCACATTAAACAGACTTCCACATGAGAAAGCAGCAAGGATGCAGTGGCGTTAATGTTTCCTGGTGTCAACCTGTATTATTTCAGTAGACATTGAAATGAGGATGCATCTTGCTGCCTTTCCAATGAAGCAAGTTTAATTTAGTAATAGGTGAAAAACCATCCTTACAAAGGTGTTAATCAGAGACTTGGCTTTGTGGACACTTTTCAGAGAACAAATTTGTTAGCATAAAAATAAAGCCAGAAAATGAAGAGCTGTTTAATCACTCAATTGGATTTTTCTGCCAGCATATTTTTTTTCTCTGCAACCCACTGCTAAATTGTGCTTCCTAGCTGTTTTTATAAAATCACTGAATCAAATCTAACTCTGATTACATCAGAGAAGGCCAGGTACCCTACACCGTAACAGGGGGTTTGAAATTTTGACTTGTCTACTTAAAGATCACCAAAATCTGATAACAAGGGAAATTAGGTCCCTGGGTGGGATTGAACCACCAACCTTATGGTTAATAGCCGTACATACTAATTGATTGCGCCACAGAGACACTTTGCAAAAGTCCATACTGACAAAGGCTAATAAGCATTCATCTAAAGCGTTTCCTAGAAAAACTTTAAAAAGTCAATAATCTGGAGAGTTTTTGTAAGATGTTTCTTCCATCAACCAACGAAGAAACACATTGGTACTTTCCCATGATGAGTGAGTGCTTCAGGATCTCTTGCACTTACATGTGCAGCAGAGTACTGCAATGGAAGCATGCTGGGCCCATAACCCAGAGGTAGGCAGATTGAAACTATCCTCTGCTATATGCATTTTTTTTTGTTAATTAAAGTAATCCAAAACTGGGATTGATATTTTGTCTCTTTTATTTTTACTTAAAGTACAATAACTTTTACCATTTTAATTTGTTTTAATAGTATATTGACAGTATTGTTTTCTTTCAAAAATCCACTTCATTTTCTTTACCCTATTATTAAAATGGTAATTGACAAAAACAAACTACATTGTCACCAGAAGAGCAATACAAAATGTACAAGTGATATATTAAAATCATCTTTCCAGCTTGAATTTCAATGATGCATTGGGTCAACAAATTTGTGAGAAACATCTTCACCCTTAAATAAAGATTTTCTTAATTCCTTACCTGTGTGCTAATTAGATATCACCTTGTTTTCATATTAAACAGACTTCCACATGAGAAAGCAGCAAGGATGCAGTGGCGTTAATGTTTCCTGGTGTCAACTTGTATTATTTCAGTAGACATTGAAATGAGGATGCATCTTGCTGCCTTTCCAATGAAGCAAGTTTAATTTAGTAATAGGTGAAAAACCATCCTTACAAAGGTGTTAATCAGAGACTTGGCTTTGTGGACACTTTTCAGAGAACAAATTTGTTAGCATAAAAATAAAGCCAGAAAATGAAGAGCTGTTTAATCACTCGATTGGATTTTTCTGCCAGCATATTTTTTTTCTCTGCAACCCACTGCTAAATTGTGCTTCCTAGCTGTTTTTTTATAAAATCACTGAATCAAATCTAACTCTGATTACATCAGAGAAGGCCATGTACCCTACACCATAAGAGGGGGTTTGAAATTTTGACTTGTCTACTTAAATATCACCAAAATCTGATCACAAGTTTAATTAGGTCCCTGGGTGGGATTGAACCACCAACCTTTCGGTTAATAGCCGAACACACTAACCGATTGCGCCACAGAGACACTTTGCAAAACGTGCCTACTGACAAAGGCTAATAAGCATACATCTAGAACGTTTCCTAGAAAAACATTAAAAAATCAATAATCTGGAGAGTTTTTGTAAGATGTTTCTTCCATCAACTAACGAATAAACACATTGGTACTTTCCCATGATGAGTGAGTGCTTCAGGATCTCTTGCACTTACATGTGCAGCAGAGTACTGCAATGGAAGCATGCTGGACCCATAACCCAGAGGTAGGCAGATTGAAACTATCCTTTGCTATATGCATTTTTTTTGTTAATTTAAGTAATCAAAACTGGGATTGATATTTTTGCTCTTTTATTTTTACTTAAAGTACAATAACTTTTACCATTTTAATTTGTTTTAATAGTATATTGACAGTATAGTTTTCTTTCAAAAATCCACTTAATTTTCTTTACCCTGTTATTAAAATGGTAATTGACAAAAAAAACTACATTGTCACCAGAAGAGCAATACAAAATGTACAAGTGATATATTAAAATCATCTTTCCAGCTTGAATTTCAATGATGCATTGGGGCAACAATTTTGTGAGAAACATCTTCACCCTTAAATAAAGATTTTCGTAATTCCTTACCTGTGTGCTAATTAGATATCACCTTGTTTTCACATTAAACAGACTTCCACATGAGAAAGCAGCAAGGATGCAGTGGCGTTAATGTTTCCTGGTGTCAACCTGTATTATTTCAGTAGACATTGAAATGAGGATGCATCTTGCTGCCTTTCCAATGAAGCAAGTTTAATTTAGTAATAGGTGAAAAACCATCCCTACAAAGGTGTTAATCAGAGACTTGGCTTTGTGGACACTTTTCAGAGAACAAATTTGTTAGCATAAAAATAAAGCAAGAAAATTAAGAGCTGTTAAATCAAGCAATTTGATTTTTTTGCAAGCATATTTCTTTTTCTCTGCAACCCACTGCTAAATTGTGCTTCCTAGATGTTTTTATAAAATCACTGAATCAAATCTAACTCTGATTACATCAGAGAAGGCCAGGTACCCTACACAATAAGAGGGGGTTTGAAATTTTGACTTGTCTACTTAAATATCACCAAAATCTGATAACAAGGTCAATTACGTCCCTGGGTGGGATTGAACCACCAACCTTTTGGTTAATAGCCATACACACTAACTGATTGCGCCACAGAGACACTTTGCGAAAGTGCATACTGACAAAGGCTAATAAGCATTCATCTAAAACGTTTCCTAGAAAAACTTTAAAAAGTCAATAATCTGGAGAGTTTTTGTAAGATGTTTCTTCCATCAACCAACGAAGAAACACATTGGTACTTTCCCATGATGAGTGAGTGCTTCAGGATCTCTTGCACTTACATGTGCAGCAAAGTACAGCAATGGAAGCATGCTGGGTTCATAACCCAGAGGTAGGCAGATTGAAACTATCCTCTGCTATATGCTTTTTTTTTGTTAATTAAAGTAATCCAAAACTGGGATTGATATTTTGGCTCTTTTATTTTTACTTAAAGTACAATAACTTTTACCATTTTAATTTGTTTTAATAGTATATTGACAGTATTGTTTTCTTTCAAAAATCCACTTCATTTTCTTTACCCTATTATTAAAATGGTAATTGACAAAAACAAACTACATTGTCACCAGAAGAGCAATACAAAATGTACAAGTGATATATTAAAATCATCTTTCCAGCTTGAATTTCAATGATGCATTGGGGCAACGATTTTGTGAGAAACATCTTCACCCTTAAATAAAGATTTTCTTAATTCCTTACCTGTGTGATAATTAGATATCACCTTGTTTTCGCATTAAACAGACTTCCACATGAGAAAGCAGCAAGGATGCAGTGGCGTTAATGTTTCCTGGTGTCAACTTGTATTATTTCAGTAGACATTGAAATGAGGATGCATCTTGCTGCCTTTCCAATGAAGCAAGTTTAATTTAGTAATAGGTGAAAAACTATCCTTACAAAGGTGTTAATCAGAGACTTGGCTTTGTGGACACTTTTCAGAGAACAAATTTGTTAGCATAAAAATAAAGCCAGAAAATGAAGAGCTGTTTAATCACTCAATTGGATTTTTCTGCCAGCATATTTTTTATCTCTGCAAACCACTGCTAAATTGTGCTTCCTCGCTGTTTTTATAAAATCAATGAATCAAATCTAACTCTGATTACATCAGAGAAGGCCAGGTACCCTACACCATAAGAGGGGGTTTGAAATTTTGACTTGTCTACTTAAAGATCACCAAAAGCTGATAACAAGATCAATTACATCCCAGGGTGGGATTGAACCACCAACCTTTTAGTTAATAGCCGTACACACTAACTGATTGCGCCACAGAGACACTTTGCGAAAGTGCTTACTGACAAAGGCTAATAAGCATTCATCTAAAACGTTTCCTAGAAAAACTTTAAAAAGTCAATAATCTGGAGAGTTTTTGTAAAATGTTTCTTCCATCAACCAACGAAGAAACACATTGGTACTTTCCCATGATGAGTGAGTGCTTCAGGATCTCTTGCACTTACATGTGCAGCAAAGTACAGCAATGGAAGCATGCTGGGTTCATAACCCAGAGGTAGGCAGATTGAAACTATCCTCTGCTGTATGCTTTTTTTTTTTTATTAAAGTAATCCAAAACTGGGATTGATATTTTGGCTCTTTTATTTTTACTTAAAGTACAATAACTTTTACCATTTTAATTTGTTTTAATAGTATATTGACAGTATTGTTTTCTTTCAAAAATCCACTTAATTTTCTTTACCCTATTATTAAAATGGTAATTGACAAAAACAAACTACATTGTCACCAGAAGAGCAATACAAAATGTACAAGTGATATATTAAAATCATCTTTCCAGCTTGAATTTCAATGATGCATTGGGGCAACGATTTTGGGAGAAACATCTTCACCCTTAAATAAAGATTTTCTTAATTCCTTACCTGTGTGCTAATTAGATATCACCTTGTTTTCGCATTAAACAGACTTCCACATGAGAAAGCAGCAAGGATGCAGTGGCGTTAATGTTTCCTGGTGTCAACTTGTATTATTTCAGTAGACATTGAAATGAGGATGCATCTTGCTGCCTTTCCAATGAAGCAAGTTAAATTTAGTAATAGGTGAAAAACCATCCCTACAAAGGTGTTAATCAGAGACTTGGCTTTGTGGACACTTTTCAGAGAACAAATTTGTTAGCATAAAAATAAAGCCAGAAAATGAAGAGCTGTTTAATCACTCAATTGGATTTTTTTTGCCAGCATATTTTTTTTCTCTGCAACCCACTGCTAAATTGTGCTTCCTAGCTGTTTTTTATAAAATCACTGAATCAAATCTAACTCTGATTACATCAGAGAAGGCCAGGTACCCTACACAATAAGAGGGGGTTTGAAATTTTGACTTGTCTACTTAAATATCACCAAAATCTGATCACAAGGTCAATTACATTCCTGGGTGGGATTGAACCACCAACCTTTTGGTTAATAGCCTTACACACTAACCAATTGCACCACAGAGACACTTTGCAAAAAGTACATACTGACAAAGGCTAATAAGCATTCATCAAGAACGTTTCCTAGAAAAACTTTAAAAAGTCAATAATCTGGAGAGTTTTTGTAAGATGTTTCTTCCATCAACCAATGAAGAAACACATTGGTACTTTCCCATGATGAGTGAGTGCTTCAGGATCTCTTGCACTTACATGTGCAGCAGAGTACTGCAATGGAAGCATGCTGGACCCATAACCCAGAGATAGGTAGATTGAAACTATCCTCTGCTATATGCATTTTTTTTTGTTAATTAAAGTAATCCAAAACTGGGATTGATATTTTGTCTCTTTTATTTTTACTAAAAGTACAATAACTTTTACCATTTTAATTTGTTTTAATAGTATATTGACAGTATTGTTTTCTTTCAAAAATCCACTTCATTTTCTTTACCCTATTATTAAAATGGTAATTGACAAAAACAAACTACATTGTCACCAGAAGAGCAATACAAAATGTACAAGTGATATATTAAAATCATCTTTCCAGCTTGAATTTCAATGATGCATTGGGGCAACGATTTTGGGAGAAACATCTTCACCCTTAAATAAAGATTTTCTTAATTCCTTACCTGTGTGATAATTAGATATCACCTTGTTTTCACATTAAACAGACTTCCACATGAGAAAGCAGCAAGGATGCAGTGGCGTTAATGTTTCCTGGTGTCAACCTGTATTATTTCAGTAGACATTGAAATGAGGATGCATCTTGCTGCCTTTCCAATGAAGCAAGTTTAATTTAGTAATAGGTGAAAAACCATCCCTACAACGGTGTTAATCAGAGACTTGGCTTTGTGGACACTTTTCAGAGAACAAATTTGTTAGCATAAAAATAAAGCCAGAAAATGAAGAGCTGTTTAATCACTCAGTTGGATTTTTTTTGCCAGCATATTTTTTTTCTCTGCAACCCACTGCTAAATTGTGCTTCCTAGCTGTTTTTTATAAAATCACTGAATCAAATCTAACTCTGATTACATCAGAGAAGGCCATGTACCCTACACCATAAGAGGGGGTTTGAAATTTTGACTTGTCTACTTAAATATCACCAAAATCTGATCAGAAGTTTAATTAGGTCCCTGGGTGGGATTGAACCACCAACCTTTCGGTTAATAGCCGAACACACTAACCGATTGCGCCACAGAGACACTTTGCAAAAAGTGCCTACTGACAAAGGCTAATAAGCATACATCTAGAACGTTTCCTAGAAAAACATTAAAAAAGTCAATAATCTGGAGAGTTTTTGTAAGATGTTTCTTCCATCAACTAACGAATAAACACATTGGTACTTTCCCATGATGAGTGAGTGCTTCAGGATCTCTTGCACTTACATGTGCAGCAGAGTACTGCAATGGAAGCATGCTGGACCCATAACCCAGAGGTAGGCAGATTGAAACTATCCTTTGCTATATGCATTTTTTTTGTTAATTTAAGTAATCAAAACTGGGATTGATATTTTTGCTCTTTTATTTTTACTTAAAGTACAATAACTTTTACCATTTTAATTTGTTTTAATAGTATATTGACAGTATAGTTTTCTTTCAAAAATCCACTTAATTTTCTTTACCCTGTTATTAAAATGGTAATTGACAAAAAAAACTACATTGTCACCAGAAGAGCAATACAAAATGTACAAGTGATATATTAAAATCATCTTTCCAGCTTGAATTTCAATGATGCATTGGGGCAACAATTTTGTGAGAAACATCTTCACCCTTAAATAAAGATTTTCGTAATTCCTTACCTGTGTGCTAATTAGATATCACCTTGTTTTCACATTAAACAGACTTCCACATGAGAAAGCAGCAAGGATGCAGTGGCGTTAATGTTTCCTGGTGTCAACCTGTATTATTTCAGTAGACATTGAAATGAGGATGCATCTTGCTGCCTTTCCAATGAAGCAAGTTTAATTTAGTAATAGGTGAAAAACCATCCCTACAAAGGTGTTAATCAGAGACTTGGCTTTGTGGACACTTTTCAGAGAACAAATTTGTTAGCATAAAAATAAAGCAAGAAAATTAAGAGCTGTTAAATCAAGCAATTTGATTTTTTTGCAAGCATATTTCTTTTTCTCTGCAACCCACTGCTAAATTGTGCTTCCTAGATGTTTTTATAAAATCACTGAATCAAATCTAACTCTGATTACATCAGAGAAGGCCAGGTACCCTACACAATAAGAGGGGGTTTGAAATTTTGACTTGTCTACTTAAATATCACCAAAATCTGATAACAAGGTCAATTACGTCCCTGGGTGGGATTGAACCACCAACCTTTTGGTTAATAGCCATACACACTAACTGATTGCGCCACAGAGACACTTTGCAAAAGTACATACTGACAAAGGCTAATAAGCATTCATCTAAAACGTTTCCTAGAAAAACTTAATAAAGTCAATAATCTGGAGAGTTTTTGTAAGATGTTTCTTCTATCAACCAACGAAGAAACACATTGGTACTTTCCCATGATGAGTGAGTGCTTCAGGATCTCTTGCACTTACATGTGCAGCAGAGTACAGCAATGGAAGCATGCTGGGCCCATAACCCAGAGGTAGGCAGATTGAAACTATCCTCTGCTATATGCATTTTTTTGTTTGTTAATTAAAGTATTCCAAAACTGGGATTGATATTTTGGCTCTTTTATTTTTACTTAAAGTACAATAACTTTTACCATTTTAATTTGTTTTAATAGTATATTGACAGTTTTGTTTTCTTTCAAAAATCCACTTCATTTTCTTTACCCTATTATTAAAATGGTAATTGACAAAAACAAACTACATTGTCACCAGAAGAGCAATACAAAATGTACAAGTGATATATTAAAATCATCTTTCCAGCTTGAATTTCAATGATGCATTGGGGCAACGATTTTGTGAGAAACATCTTCACCCTTAAATAAAGATTTTCTTAATTCCTTACCTGTGTGCTAATTAGATATCACCTTGTTTTCACATTAAACAGACTTCCACATGAGAAAGCAGCAAGGATGCAGTGGCGTTAATGTTTCCTGGTGTCAACTTGTATTATTTCAGTAGACATTGAAATGAGGATGCATCTTGCTGCCTTTCCAATGAAGCAAGTTTAATTTAGTAATAGGTGAAAAACCATCCCTACAAAGGTGTTAATCAGAGACTTTGCTTTGTGGACACTTTTCAGAGAACAAATTTGTTAGCATAAAAATAAAGCCAGAAAATGAAGAGCTGTTTAATCACTCAATTGGATTTTTCTGCCAGCATATTTCTTTTTCTCTACAACCCACTGCTAAATTGTGCTTCCTAGATGTTTTTATAAATCACTGAATCAAATCTAACTCTGATTACATCAGAGAAGGCCAGGTACCCTACACCATAACAGGGGGTTTGAAATTTTGACTTGTCTACTTAAAGATCACCAAAATCTGATAACAAGGTCAATTACGTACCTGGGTGGGATTGAACCACCAACCTTTTGGTTAATAGCCGTACACACTAACTGATTGCGCCACAGAGACACATTGCAGAAGTATATACTGACAAGGGCTAATAAGCATTCATCTAAAACGTTTCCTAGAAAAACTTTAAAAAGTTAATAATCTGGAGAGTTTTTGTAAGATGTTTCTTCCATCAACCAACGAAGAAACACATTGGTACTTTCCCATGATGAGTGAGTGCTTCAGGATCTCTTGCACTTACATGTGCAGCAGAGTACAGCAATGGAAGCATGCTGGGCCCATAACCCAGAGGTAGGCAGATTGAAACTATCCTCTGCTATATGCTTTTTTTTTGTTAATTAAAGTAATCCAAAACTGGGATTGATATTTTGGCTCTTTTATTTTTACTTAAAGTACAATAACTTTTACCATTTTAATTTGTTTTAATAGTATATTGACAGTATTGTTTTCTTTCAAAAATCCACTTCATTTTCTTTACCCTATTATTAAAATGGTAATTGACAAAAACAAACTACATTGTCACCAGAAGAGCAATACAAAATGTACAAGTGATATATTAAAATCATCTTTCCAGCTTGAATTTCAATGATGCATTGGGGCAACGATTTTGTGAGAAACATCTTCACCCTTAAATAAAGATTTTCTTAATTCCTTACCTGTGTGATAATTAGATATCACCTTGTTTTCGCATTAAACAGACTTCCACATGAGAAAGCAGCAAGGATGCAGTGGCGTTAATGTTTCCTGGTGTCAACTTGTATTATTTCAGTAGACATTGAAATGAGGATGCATCTTGCTGCCTTTCCAATGAAGCAAGTTTAATTTAGTAATAGGTGAAAAACCATCCTTACAAAGGTGTTAATCAGAGACTTGGCTTTGTGGACACTTTTCAGAGAACAAATTTGTTAGCATAAAAATAAAGCCAGAAAATGAAGAGCTGTTTAATCACTCAATTGGATTTTTCTGCCAGCATATTTTTTTTCTCTGCAAACCACTGCTAAATTGTGCTTCCTCGCTGTTTTTATAAAATCAATGAATCAAATCTAACTCTGATTACATCAGAGAAGGCCAGGTACCCTACACCATAAGAGGGGGTTTGAAATTTTGACTTGTCTACTTAAAGATCACCAAAAGCTGATAACAAGATCAATTACATCCCTGGGTGGGATTGAACCACCAACCTTTTAGTTAATAGCCGTACACACTAACTGATTGCGCCACAGAGACACTTTGCGAAAGTGCATACTGACAAAGGCTAATAAGCATTCATCTAAAACGTTTCCTAGAAAAACTTTAAAAAGTCAATAATCTGGAGAGTTTTTGTAAGATGTTTCTTCCATCAACCAACGAAGAAACACATTGGTACTTTCCCATGATGAGTGAGTGCTTCAGGATCTCTTGCACTTACATGTGCAGCAAAGTACAGCAATGGAAGCATGCTGGGTTCATAACCCAGAGGTAGGCAGATTGAAACTATCCTCTGCTGTATGCTTTTTTTTTTTAATTAAAGTAATCCAAAACTGGGATTGATATTTTGGCTCTTTTATTTTTACTTAAAGTACAATAACTTTTACCATTTTAATTTGTTTTAATAGTATATTGACAGTATTGTTTTCTTTCAAAAATCCACTTAATTTTCTTTACCCTATTATTAAAATGGTAATTGACAAAAACAAACTACATTGTCACCAGAAGAGCAATACAAAATGTACAAGTGATATATTAAAATCATCTTTCCAGCTTGAATTTCAATGATGCATTGGGGCAACGATTTTGTGAGAAACATCTTCACCCTTAAATAAAGATTTTCTTAATTCCTTACCTGTGTGCTAATTAGATATCACCTTGTTTTCGCATTAAACAGACTTCCACATGAGAAAGCAGCAAGGATGCAGTGGCGTTAATGTTTCCTGGTGTCAACTTGTATTATTTCAGTAGACATTGAAATGAGGATGCATCTTGCTGCCTTTCCAATGAAGCAAGTTTAATTTAGTAATAGGTGAAAAACCATCCCTACAAAGGTGTTAATCAGAGACTTGGCTTTGTGGACACTTTTCAGAGAACAAATTTGTTAGCATAAAAATAAAGCCAGAAAATGAAGAGCTGTTTAATCACTCAATTGGATTTTTTTTGCCAGCATATTTTTTTTCTCTGCAACCCACTGCTAAATTGTGCTTCCTAGCTGTTTTTTATAAAATCACTGAATCAAATCTAACTCTGATTACATCAGAGAAGGCCAGGTACCCTACACAATAAGAGGGGGTTTGAAATTTTGACTTGTCTACTTAAATATCACCAAAATCTGATCACAAGGTCAATTACGTTCCTGGGTGGGATTGAACCACAAACCTTTTGGTTAATAGCCTTACACACTAACCAATTGCACCACAGAGACACTTTGCAAAAATTACATACTGACAAAGGCTAATAAGCATTCATCAAGAACGTTTCCTAGAAAAACTTTAAAAAGTCAATAATCTGGAGAGTTTTTGTAAGATGTTTCTTCCATCAACCAATGAAGAAACACATTGGTACTTTCCCATGATGAGTGAGTGCTTCAGGATCTCTTGCACTTACATGTGCAGCAGAGTACTGCAATGGAAGCATGCTGGGCCCATAACCCAGAGATAGGTAGATTGAAACTATCCTCTGCTATATGCATTTTTTTTTTGTTAATTAAAGTAATCAAAAACTGGGATTGATATTTTGTCTCTTTTATTTTTACTTAAAGTACAATAACTTTTACCATTTTAATTTGTTTTAATAGTATATTGACAGTATTGTTTTCTTTCAAAAATCCACTTCATTTTCTTTACCCTATTATTAAAATGGTAATTGACAAAAACAAACTACATTGTCACCAGAAGAGCAATACAAAATGTACAAGTGATATATTAAAATCATCTTTCCAGCTTGAATTTCAATGATGCATTGGGGCAACGATTTTGTGAGAAACATCTTCACCCTTAAATAAAGATTTTATTAATTCCTTACCTGTGTGATAATTAGATATCACCTTGTTTTCACATTAAACAGACTTCCACATGAGAAAGCAGCAAGGATGCAGTGGCGTTAATGTTTCCTGGTGTCAACCTGTATTATTTCAGTAGACATTGAAATGAGGATGCATCTTGCTGCCTTTCCAATGAAGCAAGTTTAATTTAGTAATAGGTGAAAAACCATCCCTACAACGGTGTTAATCAGAGACTTGGCTTTGTGGACACTTTTCAGAGAACAAATTTGTTAGCATAAAAATAAAGCCAGAAAATGAAGAGCTGTTTAATCACTCAATTGGATTTTTTTTGCTAGCATATTTTTTTTCTCTGCAACCCACTGCTAAATTGTGCTTCCTAGCTGTTTTTTATAAAATCACTGAATCAAATCTAACTCTGATTACATCAGAGAAGGCCATGTACCCTACACCATAAGAGGGGGTTTGAAATTTTGACTTGTCTACTTAAATATCACCAAAATCTGATCACAAGTTTAATAAGGTCCCTGGGTGGGATTGAACCACCAACCTTTCGGTTAATAGCCGAACACACTAACCGATTGCGCCACAGAGACACTTTGCAAAAAGTGCCTACTGACAAAGGCTAATAAGCATACATCTAGAACGTTTCCTAGAAAAACATTAAAAAATCAATAATCTGGAGAGTTTTTGTAAGATGTTTCTTCCATCAACTAACGAATAAACACATTGGTACTTTCCCATGATGAGTGAGTGCTTCAGGATCTCTTGCACTTACATGTGCAGCAGAGTACTGCAATGGAAGCATGCTGGACCCATAACCCAGAGGTAGGCAGATTGAAACTATCCTTTGCTATATGCATTTTTTTTGTTAATTTAAGTAATCAAAACTGGGATTGATATTTTTGCTCTTTTATTTTTACTTAAAGTACAATAACTTTTACCATTTTAATTTGTTTTAATAGTATATTGACAGTATAGTTTTCTTTCAAAAATCCACTTAATTTTCTTTACCCTGTTATTAAAATGGTAATTGACAAAAAAAACTACATTGTCACCAGAAGAGCAATACAAAATGTACAAGTGATATATTAAAATCATCTTTCCAGCTTGAATTTCAATGATGCATTGGGGCAACAATTTTGTGAGAAACATCTTCACCCTTAAATAAAGATTTTCGTAATTCCTTACCTGTGTGCTAATTAGATATCACCTTGTTTTCACATTAAACAGACTTCCACATGAGAAAGCAGCAAGGATGCAGTGGCGTTAATGTTTCCTGGTGTCAACCTGTATTATTTCAGTAGACATTGAAATGAGGATGCATCTTGCTGCCTTTCCAATGAAGCAAGTTTAATTTAGTAATAGGTGAAAAACCATCCCTACAAAGGTGTTAATCAGAGACTTGGCTTTGTGGACACTTTTCAGAGAACAAATTTGTTAGCATAAAAATAAAGCAAGAAAATTAAGAGCTGTTAAATCAAGCAATTTGATTTTTTTGCAAGCATATTTCTTTTTCTCTGCAACCCACTGCTAAATTGTGCTTCCTAGATGTTTTTATAAAATCACTGAATCAAATCTAACTCTGATTACATCAGAGAAGGCCAGGTACCCTACACAATAAGAGGGGGTGTGAAATTTTGACTTGTCTACTTAAATATCACCAAAATCTGATAACAAGGTCAATTACGTCCCTGGGTGGGATTGAACCACCAACCTTTTGGTTAATAGCCATACACACTAACTGATTGCGCCACAGAGACACTTTGCAAAACTACATACTGACAAAGGCTAATAAGCATTCATCTAAAACGTTTCCTAGAAAAACTTAATAAAGTCAATAATCTGGAGAGTTTTTGTAAGATGTTTCTTCTATCAACCAACGAAGAAACACATTGGTACTTTCCCATGATGAGTGAGTGCTTCAGGATCTCTTGCACTTACATGTGCAGCAGAGTACAGCAATGGAAGCATGCTGGGCCCATAACCCAGAGGTAGGCAGATTGAAACTATCCTCTGCTATATGCATTTTTTTGTTTGTTAATTAAAGTATTCCAAAACTGGGATTGATATTTTGGCTCTTTTATTTTTACTTAAAGTACAATAACTTTTACCATTTTAATTTGTTTTAATAGTATATTGACAGTATTGTTTTCTTTCAAAAATCCACTTCATTTTCTTTACCCTATTATTAAAATGGTAATTGACAAAAACAAACTACATTGTCACCAGAAGAGCAATACAAAATGTACAAGTGATATATTAAAATCATCTTTCCAGCTTGAATTTCAATGATGCATTGGGGCAACGATTTTGTGAGAAACATCTTCACCCTTAAATAAAGATTTTCTTAATTCCTTACCTGTGTGCTAATTAGATATCACCTTGTTTTCACATTAAACAGACTTCCACATGAGAAAGCAGCAAGTATGCAGTGGCGTTAATGTTTCCTGGTGTCAACCTGTATTATTTCAGTAGACATTGAAATGAGGATGCATCTTGCTGCCTTTCCAATGAAGCAAGTTTAATTTAGTAATAGGTGAAAAACCATCCTTACAAAGGTGTTAATCAGAGACTTGGCTTTGTGGACACTTTTCAGAGAACAAATTTGTTAGCATAAAAATAAAGCCAGAAAATAAAGAGCTGTTTAATCACTCAATTGGATTTTTCTGCC